>NW_022437020.1:3723845-3729404 GCF_009761245.1 Sapajus apella | reverse complement strand
TCTGTTGCCCAGGCTAGAGTGCAGTGGCATGATTGCAGCTCACTGCAACCTCCACCTCCTTGGTTCAATCAATTCCCCTGTCTCAGCCTCCTGAATACCTGGGATTACAGGTGCATGCCACCACACCCTGCTAATATTTTTGTATTTTTAGTAGAGACGGGGTTTCATCATTTGGCCAGCCTGGTTTTGAACTCATGACCTCAGGTGATCTGCCTGCCTCAGCCTTCCAAAGTTCTGAGGCTACAGGCGCGAGCTACCACACCCGGCCATATCATTTCCATTTTCTGATGAGAACCCAGAAGCTCAGGAAACTGAGGTGACACACCTGGGTCTACATGGCTTCTTGTAGCAATGTCAAGCTCTGAAGCCTGGTCTCCTAACCCTGAATCCTCTCCCTTCCACTACTCTCTGCTGTTTTCTGCCAGGGTTGCTAAGGGCAGTGGTCCTCAAAGTGTAGTGTTCAGACAGGCTGCATCAGCATTCTCTACTAACTTGTCAGAAATCCACATTCTCAGGCCCCGCCTCATCTCTACTGACTCAGAAGCTCTTGGGACAAAAGCCAGCACTCTGTGAATTTTAAGAAGCCTTTCTGGGAGTTTGGAAACCCACTCAGATTCAAGAGCACTGACTCAGGCTCATCTTTGCTGACTCACCTAACTTCAGTCTCTCATTCTCTTTGTTGCACCTGTTCTGCCCAGCAGAGCTCTTCCTGCACAAATAACATATTTATCACACACCCTTCTGCTCATGAACCTGGAGTCAGTCTCATTCCCTGCTTTGTGAGGCTACATTGCTGTCAGTTTGGGATCCCCCTTACTTCTACCCTATTCTATGTCTATGTTTTATCTCTTGGCCCTTTAGGCCAATCAAATCCACTGCTCACTTTGCCATGAAGTGGTCACAGTTTTACTATTTCTGTGTCTTTGAGTGCTCCTCCTTCTCCACCATTTTCTCCTCAAACAAGCTCAGACTCCAAATCTTCCTTTGAGGTCCCATTGAGTGCTCACTGGGAACCCCTACTGAAGCTACAGAACTATGGTTATAGGGCTAGGTCCCAATCTAGCTCCATGACCTCAGCTCCTATCATTCCCCCTTCATTATTATGCTCCAGCCACACTGGCTTTCCTTCCACCTCACTTTGTCCTGCTGTGGGCTCTTTGAATGCTTTACCCCTGGTTTGGAGCACCCTTCCTCCAAATCTTTCCATGACAGGTTCTTTCTCATCATTCGGGCTTCAACTCATAAATTATTTCTGGAAGAGGCTGTCCTTGATCTCCCACTCTCCTCCCTAAGCCCCAAGTCAGGCTCTTTCTCAATGTTCTATTTTATTTTCTTTATAACTCTTATCATGGTCTGCACTTGGGCATGTATTTACGTGTTTGTTGCATGTCTATCCATGGCTAGAAATGAACACTCTGAGGGCAGGCACTGTAACTGCTTCATTCTTTGCTTCATTTCCAGCACTTACGGCAGTGCCTGACACATAGTACATGCTAAATAACCATGCGTGAATGATTGAACAAATTATTTAACATCTGCATCACACAATTCGACCATTACTTTGACCCTGTCTAGCAAGCCGACCTGTTGCCATTCTCAATGTTCATCCTTGTTGCCCTCTTCTAGAGCCTGAGCTTTTGAGTAAAGTATAACTGCCTTCCAAAGACAGAGGGTGGAAATAAAATAGGTGGAAGTCTAAGGCAGATCTGGGATTCCAATCTCAGCCTCAACATGATTAGCTATGAGACATTGATGTTGACTTTCACACCTACCTTCTTTAAACTGTTATGCTGTATTTTATTATATATAATTGGTGTTTCTCTGATAATTGTAAGTCAAATGATATTTGAAGTGTTTTAGAAAAGCTAGGCATTGGAAGGAGCCATCAAACAATGAATCCCTATAGAAAATAAAAATGCCTTTCATAAAGTGACTAATTCCCTCATAATTTAACTTTGGAAAGATAATCCTGTTTTCTTACACTCAGTATATAAACATTTCATCTGTAAATTGAATAATACCAATATTACTAATTTTTAATGCCTATTTATTTGTTGCACAGAATCATACTTGGCAGATTACATATATTATGATGAGCCTATTTAATCTTCATAAAATCCTTTGAGGTTAGCTTTGTTATCACCTCTTTTAGAAGCAAAGAAACAGGGATCATGTAGGTAGAAAACTTACTTGCTCAAGATCTCACAGCTAATAATGTTGGGGCAGAGATTGGAATCCCAGATATGCCTCATACTTTATCTATTTTATTCAGTTTCCAGTACATCTTGCATTATGTTTATCCTCGAAACAAAATGGCAATATTTTAATTAAATCAGAAGAACTGGCAAATGAACAGTCAAGGAAAGACAAAACCTTAGCCCTGTGTTTTGGAAGCATAAAGTATACGTTTTACTAGTTCTAAAATGGCAATGATCAGTTCACAGTAACATTGGTACTTTTAAAAATAATTTGAAATCTTCTCATTACCAGGGTTCTGCCAGCTTGTACTCCACCTTACTTTACATTTTCCATACCGAGCAGGCAGGACTATTTGAAGCAAATTGCAAAATGAAGGTTCCGGCACCAAATCTTTACAAACAATAGTGAAAGCATACATCTATTTACTGAATCCAAGGTGTATTTTTCATATGTTTTTACATAAGTTGTTCTGTGGATTCCTAGGACTTCAGCTGAAGGAAGATGAGGACCTGGCACTTCCTCAGTGGGAGCAGGGACAAGCGGTGAGATTAGGAGTCTCATCAGGAGATCTGTTTAAGATCTTGGCAATGCTAGACCATGGAACCCATACCAATCAGTTCTGCTGCCTCTTTATCAAATGCTGTTTCTACAACCAGACAAAGAACTGGTCCTAGAGACAGGCACTTGAGTTCACTTCTGAGACACCAGCACTATATTTGGAGCAGTGGGGGTCAGACGTGTACCATCTTATGAATTTGGATTAAGCCATTGAGTGTCTGCACCTTGTGTCTCTCTCTTCTCCCTCTTGCTTGTCCCAGGGCCTGATTTTGGCTATTTCTCAGCTATGTTTCACAAACTTGCACCACTCATTTGATGGGGGCATCTAGTATTTGGTAGTGACTTCACCCTACTCACCTCTCATCTCATGGAATGAATCTTAAACTTGCTTCTTTGACCCATGCCTTCCAGCCTTCCTGGTTTGCCTATTTCATCTTGCTCAGCACCACTCACCACACTATGTACCTCCAAAATGGAAATGTCCTTCCCCAGCTTTTGCCCACCCTGGATTTCTAGAGTCACAGTCTTCCATGCAGGCCATTCTAACAGTTATGTCAGAACCCACCTTCTAGTCACTTGGCTGTCATTTTACTGAACAATAGCAGCCTTTTTGTCTGTGGAATTATGCCTGGTAGATGGTTGGTGACAAATTTAAAAATCCAACCACAATAGAGGCTCATAAAAAAGAAATGTCATATATTAAACTTTTCAACTTAAAGCATATAAAATTTGATCTCTAATTTGTCAGTCCTTTGATAGAGGGCCAGGGCTTTGTGCCTGCATATGGGCCTGCGGATCATAGTTCTGCATCGTCATTCTGCATAAATCACATCCATTAAGCAGCACCCACGATTTTCAGTTTCTACAAAGTGGAGCAAGAACTCAAAGACTTGCAGAGCAATCTTAAAAGAGAATCTGTCTAAATTTTAATGATCTTTCCCAATCTTATACATTTGTCTAACTCACACCTAATTTAACAGCAATTACTTTTTAGCAAATCGCTTTCATCAAATCTTTCCAAAGCATTCAACTTAGTTTTCATAGACACAACATCTTGCTTTCTTCTAACACTAATATTTCACCAGTTTACATAATGTTTAATGAAACTAAGCAATTACAGTAACAGATGCAACCAGCTTAAATAGAAACGGGAACAAATACACCTGGTTCTTGGCAAACGTCCAGCTCAATGGAAAAGCAGAAGTCCATGGGTATCCTGGTGATCAGCATACTGACTGGTGGGGGACTCTGTTCTCACCGAAATTAGAAGGAATGGAGGGTACTGGTTTAATATGGTGTGTCTATTGTAAAAGTGGAGGCTGGCTACTGGATGCAGGTGGCTATGGAAAGGTTTATCTCTTTCTGTCATAGAATCAGAAAATATCAGGGATGGTAAGAAGTTTCAAAACAGTTTATGCAATTCAGGTTTTCATCAACAGTCTTCTTGGCAAAATCTATGGCAAGTTCTTTTTGAACTTCTTCAAGTATACTCTCAGAGACGGGGGCTCAGGAGCAAGCAGAACAGCCTGTTTCATAGCTGGACAGCTGTAGTGGGTAAAACACGCTCTTGAACAGTGAGTCAAGATTTTTCTTCTTGTCATGTCTCTAAACTCAACCTCCCTGTGTTCATCAAGTATTCCTTAAATGGAGTGGCTGCCAGACCTTTTATCCTCTTGCTCTCTCTCCTCTGGACACATTCTAATTTGAGGTTATTAATTTCCTACTTAGGGTGCTTTGCCCAGAAACAAAACCATTTGAAGCTCAAGGCCGATCAACAGCAGCAAAAGGCAGAAGACTCACAAGACTCTCTGCATCTATCCATGTGCCTTCTTATTGCTCTCACTACTTTAAAAAATAATTACATCATACTACTGGCTTATATTTAACTAATGGCCAACTCAAACCTCCAGATCTCTATTTAAATTGCAGTTGAATCAATTATTTTTTTGTCTGCCCTGATTTCTTTTTTTTTTTCTGTCACTGATTTTTTTGCCAAAAGTTTATTTTTATGCTTTAGTTTGAGTATTCATTTTTACCACTGCTGTGATGATAAAAAAAAAACAGCTGATATGTATAGAGTGGTTGCTATGTATCAGGCATAGTTCTAAGCATTGCTTGTGTATCATTTAATCCTTTTAACACTTTCGTGAGATAAGAACTGCCAAAAGACAAAATTACAACAAATTTAATTTAGAGATCTTCACTGGCTGTTATTTGTGATTCTGGAATAAGGCAATACCCTATTCTATAAAATAGAATGAGTATCTTAATGAACTGAGCAGAGAAAATTGGTTTTATAGGCAGAAAAGGGCTGGATAGAGCAGAAACAGAGAACAAAAAGTAGATTGGTCCTTTCAAAGATACTTTTCATGTAAAGGATTTTACATGAAAAGAGGAGATTTTCTTACCATGCCAGCTAAAAGTAGTCTGGGGATTTGGCTAACACCTCTCTCTCTCCTGATGTCTTGTGGGATCAGATAAACAACTTCATTTTGGCTTGGTGACATGGGACTTTAGCATAAGCAACTGCATTTCAGTTGATCTGTGGGTCCTGATGCTGGGCATCAGTCCAAACTGATGGCATCCCATAAGTTTTATTTAACAGTGTTATTTATCATACCCATTTCCCAGCTGTGGAGCAAACAGTATTTCAGCCTCTTTCTCAGGGCCATTCACACAGCAACTGTTAGATCTGGAATGCAAACCCAAGCAAGGTGGTCTCAAGAACAAGGCTCTTAACCACTACACTCTTATCATACCTTGATTGATCTATCTTCTTTTTTTTTTTTTTTTTTTTTTTGA
>NW_022437020.1:3401286-3723745 GCF_009761245.1 Sapajus apella | reverse complement strand
TTCTGTCACCCAGGCTGGAGTGCAATGGTGTGATCTCAGCTCACTGCAACCTCCGCCTCCCAGGTTCAAGCAATTCTCCTGCCTCAGCCTCCTGAGTAGCTTGGATTACAGGTGTCCCCACCACATCCAGCTAATTTTTGTATTTTTAGCAGAGACAGCGTTTCTCCATGTTGGTTATGCTGGTCTCAAACACCTGACCTTGTGATCTGTCCACCTTGGCCTCCCAAAGTGCCGGGATTACAGGTGTGAGCCACCACACCTAGTGGATTTATCTTCTTAAATGGCTTTTTGTGGGCTGGATGGGAGGCCCACATCTGTAATCCCAGCCCTCTGAAAGCCTAGGTGGACAGATCACTTGAGCCCAGGAGTTGGATACCAGCCTGTGCTACATAACGAAACCCTGCCTCTACAGAAAAATTAGCCAGGCATGGTGATGTGTGCCTGTGGTCCCAGCTACTTAGGAAGCTGAGGCAGGAAGGTCTCCTGAACCCAGGAGTTTGAAGTTGCAATGAGCTCTGATAGTACCATTGCACTCCAGCCTGGGCTAAAGCATCAGACCTTGTCTCAAAGGAAAAAAAAAAAAAGCCTTTATGGATTATGTAATAAAAACAACCACCAAGTGCTTTCAATTTCGTCTGTCAAGAAACCAATGCTTTCCAAACTCACCTCTGTGCTCATTCTACCTCCTTGATTCTCAATTGTTTTTTTCTGGGAAAAGATCATGTGTGTCAGCTTCATTATAAAGCACTTCGATGTTGAAATGTGATTTAATTGGGGACGGTACCTCATAGAATGCAATGGTGATGTGTTCTGGGGTCAGGGAGGCTTAGGCTCTGGCCTCACTTCTTCCTAGTTATATGAGCTCAGATTTATTATAATAATAATTATTATTATTATTGAGATGGAGTCTTGCTCTGTCACCTAGGCTGGAGTGCAGTCATGCTATCTCAGCTCACTGCAACCTCTGCCTCCACAGTTCAAGTGATTATCCTACCTCAGCCTCCCCAGTAGCTGGGATTACAGGCACCCACTACCACACCCAGCTAATTTTTATATTTTTGGTGGAGATGGGGTTACACCATGTTGGTCAGGCTGGTCTCAAACTCCTGACTTCAGGTGATCCACCCGCCTGGGCCTCCCAAAGTGTGGGCGCAGATTCTTACTTTGCTCACTTCAGTTCTTTTTATTTGTAGAATGCAAAAAATTATGCCAATGTGATAGGACATTGGTGAGAATTATATGCAGGTACATTGATAAAATCCTTAATTCAAAGCAAGTACTATGGTTAAGGCTCATGCCCTCCCTGCCTCTCTTTCCTAATAGCAAAAGACCCATCCTGAATGCAGATATTCTCACAAAGGTCTCAGACGTATGGAAGAATGCACATTCCTCTCTTAGAAAAAGATGGTCGGAGCTGTGGCAAGATGACATGACAGGCAGTGCTCCGGAAGGAAGAGAAAGACCCACGTTTCCCGGCCACTGCTCTGCCGGTGAAAACGAGGCTGTGAGACTGACTGAGCCTGGGCAGCTGGACCCACCAGTGCAGGCAAGCTTCTCTTCTGAAGTCAGCCTGCCAGTGAGCAGGTGAGAAAGGAACACTTGTGAACAACTCAAAGGAATAATTAATCATCTTGGCAATTACTTCAGCCTCAAATCAGCTTCCTACTGAGCTCCCTGACACCACCTCTCTTAATTTCCTGGGAGCAGCAGTTCTACTTTCCTTCTTCAGGTGGCCACCAACCAGGGAAACAAATTAAGGATATCTTCCTATAGCCCATTTGAGCAGATTCTATTCAAAGAAAATGACAATATTAATAGGTAACTGATTTTTCACTAATGACAACAGACTCCTACCAGGAAGCTGGTTTGTGTCCAATAATGTAATTCAATTTTTTTTTTCTTTTTTTGATATAGGTATTTTTCCCCTAGAGATTCTGGGGGTGGATTTCTGTCCTTTTCTCCTTGTATAGCAACTGGATGCCAGCATAAAAAGCAACTAACTTCTTCAGTTTATACAAATATTTCATTTAGATATCATGGAAGACCCTGGAAGCATATGAGTGTCTGAGGACCGGCCTACAGAAGTATAAGAAATTTGTATGCCTTATAATTTTGAATTTGGGTATTCGCCCATAGGCCATGTGCTCTGAGCCCAGGAAGAGGAAGTGATGGGCATCTTAGTCTTTCGTGAGAGGACAATCCTGACTCTTCGTTTTCCATATGGTTTGTTTGGTTCCACCATATTTAGTTTTTGGACTTGAGGACATAGGTAACTCATAGCTTCTTTTAGCTCATAGCTTTATTTCTCAAATACTGCTTAGTACTCCCTCTGTTCCTTCTAGAATACGCAGGTCAGCTCTAGCCTCCATATCTTCACCTACCTAGGCATTTGCCTGCAGCTTGGAAACACCCTTGGCTCTTCTAAGGTACTTACTGCTGGTAATTTATCATGTGTTTGCTTTGTTTGTTTTTGCATGTGTATTTGAAACTTTGCTGTTGTTTCACTTAGATTGACTAACTGGCAAATATGCTGCATAAAAGATTCTTTATCAGTCTATGCTTTTGTAATTGTTTTGCCCCAGCTTTGGCATTTTTCTTTCATTTCATTTATATGCCATAGCGGGAAGAAAAAGTTATTGGTCTTCAGGTTAGCATCAGCAAACTCCACTATTCTGGGTTGCCTTAGAGACAATAAAGTTTTCCAAAATGTGTTTTGGGAATATGGCAAGAGCATTGCTATTCTGGCAGAATTCACAGAAGCTTTAATAGGAGATTACCCTGTGCTGGGATTCCCAGTACAAGTTTGAGTCATGTGTAGCGTGCTTTGGTAGGCCTACTTGTATTGTTTACATATGAAATATTGGTGCTTATGTATTTAGGATTCAACGTTTATCAAAGCACCCACTTTCATCATTAACAGCTTGCCTTCTTTTATGCTTCAATTTGACATATATTTGGACAAAAAAGGCCTAGTGCGACGGATGAGATAGAAAGAATGATGAACTCAAGATTAGAAGTCCTAAGTTCAAACTATGGTGTGGTGAAGTGAGTGAGAAACCAGCTGCCTGGGCTTGGATGTTATGTATAAACTGCGGAAGTTCAAGTGCTCTCAAACTGTATTCAGACTATTAATACTTTTAATACTTTTATTAACATACTATTAACACTTTTGCTGAGGTCAATTAACCAAGGATTGGCAGGGTCTGCCTTAGAATTCTGGTGTCATCCTTAGCACCATCCTTGCCTCATGGGACCATATTATTCATATCAAAATGAGTCTATGGGTACCACATGTGGAGGTGCTGAAGGTATTTAGGGATTAAAAGCATCGGATGATGTCAGGGCAAATGAGGGAGTGAAGAGAGACGAGATGAGAAAGTGGTTTGTAGATGAGTAACTATAAGACAAGGTTTTAAATGCTACATAGGGTATTATGTGGACACAGAAGGGAGAAGTAATTTTGCCTGAGAGTCAGAGAGAGAAAACCAGAAAAAGCTACGGAGGGACGGGAATAGTTAGTAGGATCATGTTTGCAGGTAGAAGCAAAGGGTGAGTTAAAGAGAAGCAATGCAATTATTGATACACACATAAACAACACCTACGACCTTTTTTTTTTTGAGATGGAGTCTCACTCTATCATCCAGACGGGAGTCCAGTAGCACAATCTTAAATCACTGCAAACTCTGCCTACTCGGGTCCAAGTAATTCTCCTGCCTCAGCCTCCCCAGTAGCTGGGATTACAGGAACCCACCACCACACCTGGCTATTTTTTTTTTTTTTTTGTATTTTGAGTAGAGACAGGGCTTCACCATATTGGCCAGGCTGGTCTCAAACTCCTGACCTCATGATCCACCCACCTCGGCCTCCCGAAGTGCTGGGATTACAGGCATGAGCCAACACGCCCAGCTGAACTTTTATTCTTCAGTTCACACTAAGAAGAAAAGTCACCTCTGATGGGGGAAATATTTTAGATATACGCACATGAAAACAAAAATCAGAAATATCTTCCTCTGTTCCTTGTCTCCTATGTAGTCTATGTTGAAAATAATACCAAAAAACATATAGTCATCAAATGGACCCTGGGGAGCTGTAAGACTCTCATCATCAAATAAAAGATCAGTCAAGTTCAGTTTACTTTAGTTGCAGAGGTGGGAAAACAGATTTATCCATCTAAGAAAAAAATGTTTTATAATAATGGCAGTGGACAAAAGGAAGATTTTTTAAAAAATCAATTAACAACAACAACAACAAAATCTCAGTTTACCTAGAGAACGCCATGTCCTAAATGTTTTGGTTCATTGACATTTTCTTTCTGTGTAGTGTATCTTAGTCAGTTTGAGCTGCTATAACAAGAATAGCATAGATTAAGTGGCTTAAACAACAGACATTTATTTCTCACGGTTTTGGAAGCTGGAAGTCCAAAGTTGAGGTACCAGCAGGATCAGGTGTCGGGTGAGGCCCCCTTCCTGGCTTGTAGACGGCCCTCTTCTTGTTGCAACCTCACACAGCAGAGAACAGAAAGATCTCTGGGATCTGTTTAATAAAGGCAGTAATTCCATGTATGAAGGCTCCATCCTTATGACTTAATTCCCTCCCAAAGCCTCCACTGCCTAATACCATCACCACTGGGTCTTAGGATTTCAACATATGAATTTTGGGGGTATGGTAGAATACAAACATTCAGCCCATTACAAAGGGATACAAAATGATTTCCAGCAAGAAAATGTACATAGTTATAAAATTAAATCTATCACTTCATTACCCCTGAATTTTATGAGATAGCTTTTACTGCTGTTTTCTACCTTAGTGTGAAACACTTTCTTATTCTGAATGCCTTTGATAGAAAGTTTTTTTCTGGAAGCTGTAGAGATAGGTGATTCTATAATAGAAACAGAAACTGGGAGCATCATGGCCAGTCAGGCTGGGATGCTGGTTGGGATAGGTGGAACTGGGTTCAAGTTCAAGGGCCTAAAGCCAGGGTAGGAGCTGGAAGATATAGGTGGAGGGGGAATTAAGCAATAGCTGAGTTGACTAGGCACAATGGCTGGTGCCTATAATCACAGCACTTTGGGAAACTGAGGCAGGCAATCACGAGGTCAGAAGATAGAGACCATCCTAGCTAACACAGTGAAACCCTGTCTCTACTAAAAATACAAAAAATTAGCTGAGTGTGGTGGCGCCCGCCTGAAGTCCCAGCTACTCAGGAGGCTGAGGCAGGAGAATTGCTTGAACCCAGGAGGCAGAGGTTACATTTAGCTGAGATTGCACCACTTCACTCCAGCCTGGGTGACAGAGCAAGAATCCATCTCAGAAAAAAGAAAAAAAAAAAAAAGAGCTGAGTCCATGAGGAAGACAGAGGGTGATCATCAGGTGCATACATCAATCACTGAGTCTAGCCATGGTAATGAGGATAGAAATGGGAACAGGACTGGCTGCTAGTGAGAACGCTGGCCCTGGCATTGGCTTACCTGGAATTAAATCCGAGGTTAGCTCATACTGGTGGTACAATTTTGTGCAAATTTATTAATCTTCATAAAGCTCACTCTATTAGTCCATTCTTGCATTGCTATAAAGTAATGCCTGAGACTGGGTAATTTATAAAGAAAAGAGGTTTAATTAGCTAACAATTCTACAGGCTGTACAGGAAGCATGGATGAGGAGGCCTCAGGAAACTTACAATCATGGTGGAAGGTAAAGGCGAAGCAGACACCTCTTAGTTACATGGCCAGGGCAGGAGGAAGAGAGAGAAGTGGGAGGGTGCTACACACTTTTGAACAATCAGATCTCAGATAATTTACTATCATGAGAATAGCACCAAAGGGGAAATCTGCCCCCACGATCCAATCACCTTCTACCACATCCCCCTTCAGCCCTGGGGATTGCAATTCTACATGAGATTAGGGCAGGGACACAGACCCAAACCATATCACCCAGTTTCCACATATGCAAAATGAGAAAAACAGGCCAGGCGCGGTGGCTCACACCTGTAATCCCAGCCCTTTGGGACGCTGAGGTGCGCAGATCATAAGATTAGAAGTTCGAGACCAGCATGGCCAACATGGTGAAACCCCTGTCTCTAGTAAAAATACAAAAATTAGCCAGGCAGGTTGGCCCACGCCTGTGGTCCTAGCTACTCAGGAGGCTGAGGCAGGAGAATCGCTTGAACCTGGGAGGCAGAGGTTGCAGTAAGCCAAGACCATGCCATTGCACTCCAATCCACCCTGGGTGACAGAGTAAGACTCCATCTCAAAAACAAACAAACAACAAACCACAACAATTAAAAAAAAAAAGAGAAAAACAATGGTGCTTACTTACAAGTTTTGGGGGAGATTAAATGAGAAGAAGCATGTCATATATTTAGCTCAGCGTCCAGCACACAGTGTGTAATAAATGTAGATGTTAGTGGTCATCACTCATAAAAGGGACAGAAAGTCAAGTGTCTAAAGGAAGACTATCCTAGAAAGGAAGAGGGGATGGGCGTAAGGGTATGATTATGCAAGGGAAACTTTAGGCAATTGCATCAAGGAGTGTGGAAACATACATAGCTGTCCCATTTATCCATCAACTCCCTTCCTATAACAACGAGGACAACAGCAGCTAACATGTTGTAACCTCTACTATGTGCCAAGTACTGTTCTCATTAATTTATATTTATCAATCCATTTACTCCTAACAACAACTTATGAAGTAGGTACAAACTAGCGGTATTGTTATTCATTAAACTGCAGTTCAAATCTGGTTCATACAGTAAGAAGTCTTCTGGGATAATATTGTTAAATTATTATCTTCGTTTGTACATGTATTTTTTAATCTGGTACCTTGAAAAAAATCACCTTGGGATGGAGACTGAAGCAGTCAACTTAAAGTTCACTGAAACGACTTGATATTTAAAAAAGAAAAATAAAATACAAGAAACTTTCCACAAATAAGCCTCTCCCTGATAAGTGGTCTCACCCAGGCAATGAGGCTTCTGACTTTGTAGCGAACTGGACAAGTGATAGATATCACAGCTGAATCTGGATACATCAAGTTCTGTTCCTTAGACCCTGTGATATTTGCCAGCCTGGGCGTTTTATTTCATCTGATGTTGCTGCCAGAGTTGCCCAGGAATCAATGCCAAGGCAAAGAAAAAGCTTTTAACAGAGATTTGTTGAAATTCTGTCACAAGGACCCATAAACAATTCCTGTCTCCTTCCTGTATCCTGTTATAAATTGTAATCTATATTTTACCTACTGTACAAATATCATTATTCTTTTGTATAATATTCTCAACATCTTCACTTGATTGCTTTCAAATACTTTCCAGCTTATTATTATGCCTTATCTATTTTCTGTTTTTACTTGTTTGTTCTGGTGTCACCTTTCCCTTTCAGAAATCAGATGACCTCTTTAGTCTTTGAGTCACCTCCCTCTCAATACCCAGGAGCTGATATCTCAGCCAGGTTCCTTTTTTAATAAGAGAAGAATGTGAAATTGTTCTAGGTTATTTTTAAGATTCTAATAAAAATCGAGTAACAAGAAAAATAACGAAAAAAAAACCCCTACTTGATAAGGGTGATATATTTGACTTAAAGATTCTATGGTCTTTTACAAATTTTGAAAATAACTCTATTGTTTGGGGCGGTTGTCTGACGTTCCACACTTTTAGAATAGTAAGAATAATAATTATACTTTTGCAGACATTAAACTGGCTAAGTATGTGGCAGAATAAAAAGAGATTCAGTTCTTTTTTACTTATATGTTCAGATTTTATACTTTCACTCCTTTCCCCAGTCTTTCCAAGGCATCCATTTTTCATTCAGCAGTATGCTAAAGTATTGGTCTCAAATTAAATGACAATTAGGATGTATCTTTCAGGACATTAAGCTATCTGGATGAAAAATGAATCATCTCAGTGTATTGTCTAAGTGATGCCTAACACGGAAATGGTTGGAAACAACCCTGATGTTTGGTGTCATAGAAACAAAACAACCAGTTGATGATTGAATTGTTAACTTTAAGATGGAATATTTTGGCATTGCAGGGACCTTCCTTAATTCACCTTCTCTCCTAGTAAGCCTTGAGCTGTGATTACAGAGTTGTCAAATATTATTCAGTTTGGTCGAGGGAAATTTGTAAAGTCAGGGATGTCTTTGAATGAGTGGTCAAACCCCACTAGTTTCTAGAAATCTAGAAGCAGGACAGCACTTCTGAGACACATTGAAGAACTGTATCTATTGCCACGATGATAGAAAACTCATGTACTAGCTATTGTATTTATTTCTCTCTTTTCCTCCTCCTGAGATAGATACACACACAAATCATCACGTTCAATTTCTACCTAACTTAAGAGAAGCAGTCATTATTAGTTGGTTTCAGGGGTGCATTGTGACGATGATCCCTTAGAAAGTTCTGAGATAGAAGGTATGGGAGACTCTTACCTGCTATTGAGGTTTGGGTGATCCCAGTCCACTTAATATTTATGCCTTGAAAGATCCCAAAGCACATCAAATGGTGCCTTCAGTCCTTCAAGAGATGCAATTGAAATGGGGCAAGAACTGATCACTGTGTGCTAGCACACCCCCAGGTCTTTATCTAGGCAGTACCCTTCTCCTGGGACATCTTTACCCTTATGCACCTGATTGGTGCTTCACTTCTTCCCTAAAGACTCAGCCTCTGGGCCTATGAAACTTCCGTGAAGTCTGTCACTGTGTTGGTGGGCTGTCTCTGATTGCCCGTAGTTCCCTGGTGAGACGCCTGTGTTGTCTGAAATTCACTTTTGCCTCTGCTAGAACTTAAGCAATTTGTGACCAG
Organism: Sapajus apella; assembly: GCF_009761245.1. Lineage (NCBI taxonomy): Eukaryota > Metazoa > Chordata > Mammalia > Primates > Cebidae > Sapajus > Sapajus apella. The sequence goes on along the minus strand of NW_022437020.1, from coordinate 3,714,952 downwards.
AGGTTGTGTCTTATCATTTGTGTAGTCCCCAAAATTTGACCAATGCTTGACAACTTGTCTGTCTTAGAGCTCTCTAATGGACTGCTTCCCTATCCTCCAGCTGGCACACTTCCTTCCTGGTAAATCTCAGCAGTGGAAGACAAATCGTGTGCATGCATGTTTCTGTAAACTATACACACTCCAGCAAGACCCCTTTGTGTTCTTGCCAAGTTCCTGGTTCTGTAATGAGTGCTTCCCTTCTTAGAGGTAAGAGCTCACTCAAATGACTGAAGGTGGTATGGCTGCGAGAAGTTGGGGCCGTAGCTGCCTTTCAGCATCCCCAAGGAAGGGCTTTCACAACATTTTTTATTCACTCAATCAACAAATAATTTGAGGGAGGGCCCATTGTTTGCAAGGCACTAGGCCAGACATGGAGAGGACAAAGATGAGCAAAGCTGAAAGAAGACCACAGTTTTTATTTGGTAATAAAGTGCAAAAATGAACACCACAACTGTGGTAAGCTCTACAGAGAAAAGGTGGCAGTGGATGGGAGTGATGAGGAGAACATGCTTTGGGCTGAAGAGGTAATGTGGGAGCACAGCACTGGGAGCACTACGAAGGAGCTCACTGGGGAAAACAGTGACATGCTATCTTGCTGCAGGGACAAAGGGAGGGACACAGGAGAAGGTTCAATGTGAACTCAAGAAAAAGAGCTGAGGAAATGAGAATGAATGGAAAATCTGTTTGAAAATCATAACAAGCCTGGACATCTGTTCTTCAGCAGAAGGAAACCTACAGTGGGGAGTCCTGGCTTTAAAAAACCTTAGGACAAAACTGGCCACACAGGAGACACCCTAAAAATATTTATTAATAGCCTCCACTTAAAACTTTTCCAAACAATCCTTCAGCCCAAGTTTCCATTAAAGATTGGAAAGAAGGTGAGTCTTTGGTAGGGGAGGCTGCTGAAGCCTTCTGCTGGTAACACCTAGTCCTGCACCTTTTACTTCAGTACTTGAACTTGCATAAAAGGAGCTCTGGGGGTTAAGTTCAAATCCAAGCTGGCTCAGAAGACAGCATAAAACAAGAACCTACTATGGAAAGAGCCTGCATTGAAGAAAGGATGTGGATAGCTTCTATCTGTGTGACTGGGATAGGTCAGGGTTCCAAAATGCTCCCATCCTGCTCAGGCCGCTGTCTGCTTGGAAACAAAGCCAGGTTGGTGCTGACTTTAACAGTCTTTTCCGTTTCTCTCTCCACAAAGATTAAAGTTTATTAGAGGTGCATTCCAATCTTATTAAACACCAAGTGGCCCCCATCAGAAATCTCAGGAAATGAGGGACATAGCATCCAACACAATACAAATTCTTTTGTGTTTCTTCTTCTGCAAAGGCTGTGTTAGGCCTTCAAAAAGGGGCTGAGACAGCTTTAATAAGAAGAAGGAAAAAAAATGAAAGGAGAAGGGAAGAAAGGTGCCTCAGTTGTCTGGGCAGCTGATCAACAAAGGAGCAGTCGTGAGCTGTAACCTCTTGGAGCCACAGTCTGAAGCATGACACATGTCAGCCTATGATAAATGGTGCAGAGTGTGTGCAATTTCAAGCGCAATGCCCTTGAGATGCGCGGGACCCCAATCGCAAATGTTATTGTTAAATTAAACCTTAAAGGAAGGATTGGAAAGGGGTGGGGGCTGGAGGGGGGCACACACATACGCGCGTGCACACACACACACAAGCAGGAAAGGAAATAAAAGGCAAAGTGAATAAGTAAAACTTTATATTTTTCACCTAAAAAAATTAAAACAATACCACAAAAACTGTTCATGATAGGAGCATTCTGTTTGTTTTTGCCTCATTCAGTATTCTCAATTACTCTGATTGGTGCAGCTGAGTTACACCCTCGGGTGTATGTGCTTGTTCTGTTTTTTTCCCATCTTTGGTCATCTTGTGGAACTAGCCATCATCCTGTCTTAGAGTTCTGTATGCGTGGGTACATATGGCATGTGCGAGTGTGTGTGGGGGGGGAGAGTGTGTTTATCTTGCATTAAAGTCTGAAAATCTCCCCTTCCCACCCACCCCCTATTGAAACAGCTCCAATACCCAAGCTAACTAATTTAATTCAGGAATCATTTGATGGAATATCAGGCAAAGGAGGGAAAAGGATGTTCTTAAAAGGGGACACGTGTCTGTAAACTAGCTACAAAACTCAAAGTAACCAGGGATATGAGTGACATGAAAAATTAGCTAGAGGGATAACAATGGAAAAATCCACAGAAGGAAATGAACATTGGAATACCAGACATTAAGCTGTTTTCATGGAGAATGAGGAGTAAAAAGATACAGAGAATAAGTCTGAGTATCTTTATCATGTGACCACAACAGCCAATCACAATCCAGGATTTCCCACGTGGACTTAAGTATCGTTATTGGTCTAGAAGCAATGGAAGCAAAGGCATTGGCTAGTGAAGAGAGGTAAGCAATTGTGTGCTGGATAGAGTCCATGCTCAAAGGATTTATTTACTTTTCCTGTCCTCATGACACATGTAGATGAAAGAATGTTTAATAGAGGGGAAAAACCCAAATTACAAAAGCAAGGGCACCCAAGGCTTGTTTTGTGCATTTTGGCCAGGGTTGCCTAGCATCTTGGAAAACTAAACTCCTTTTTTGGTCTTTTGGAAAAGTTCACCCAGGTTTCTTGTTATTAAAGAAAACAAACAACAGACCAAACAGGACTTTATCAAAACTATAAATAATTCAATGCAGATGGATTTAAAAATCAAGCAGATTTTCAGAGCATGGAGCACCGTAGGGTTTGAGTGGAAACAGCGAAGAATATAAACAGAAGAAAAAAATGAAATTATGAACTTGTTGAAGAAAATAAATACACAGATAAAACTAATTGGAAAGAAAATAAAGAAGAAACATTCTAAACCAAGGCACACATCCCAGAGTTCTATGTAGTGGCAGGTTCCTGCATCCATTGACTAAAGACATCTCTGCTGCTGTTGAAGGCAGCACCAGAGCAGAAAGAAACAGGCCCCCTCATTTTATGTTAGAGAGAATGAAGTCTAGTAAGGTCGGCCCTGGCTCAAGTTAGTGTCAAAACTGCAGTAGAACCCAGTGGCCCAGGCTCCTCGTCTGGTTGTTTTTTCCACCACAGCCATGAGAGGTAGCAACCTCTAGCAGCACCTCAGAAACACAAAACTCAACTCACCCTGAACCCAGCACTCTGCACAGTTTCAATGTTGCAACTCCTTTACTCCCTAAAAACAACACTACAGGAAATACCAGAAGCCAAAGGAAACTGAATCATGCATTTCGTCAATACCTTTGGGAAGGATCAGGGAACCTGGTCATCTGATGATCTCAGAAAACGTTATAATTCTTGGAGACGACAGGAGAGGTTGCACACCTTGATTTATGCAAAATAAAAGCTTCAGCAGCCACAAGAGTGAGAATTTTCTCATCAAACCACCTCAGTTCTGCTTTGCAGGAAGGAAGAGAATAAGGAAAGCTGACCAGCTGAAGCTCCCAGGTGAAACAGGAGGTAGCCTCCAATTGCTTCCTCATTAGTTGATGTCTCAAACGTGTTTCACTGCTGGTCTCCTCCTTGAGTTCCTGGCACGAGCCCTGGCAGATATATAAAGCTTACTGACAGTTCCTTATTGATTTATTAAAGGTTGATTCATCAAATCTCACATTGAGTTATGTGTGCCAGGTAACAGCAAAAAAAGAAACATGTTTTTCCTGGGCAATATTAATAAATCTTCAGTGGAGGTCATGAAGTGGGTGAAACTAGTTTGCAAAATATGCAGAACCAGTTTTTTTTGTTGTTTTTGTTTTTGTTTTTTAGATGGAGTCTTGCGCTGTGTGCCCAGGCTGGAGTACAGTGGCACAATCTTGGTTCACTGCAACCTCCGCCTCCTGGGTTCAAGCGATTCTTCTGCCTCAGCATCCCAAGTAGCTGGGATTACAGGCGTGCACCACCACACCTGGCTCATTTTTGTATTTTTAGTAAAGATGGGGTTTCTCCATATTGGCCAGGTTGGTCTTGAACTCCTGACCTCAGGTGATCTGCCTGCCTCGGCCTCCCAAGCAGAACCAGTTTTTAATCAGCTAACAAATATTCTCCACCCATCTGCTGCAAGAATATTGCTTTGATAGCTTCTAGCAATGGAAAGGAAGAAAAAAAGTAGGTGAGAGCTTGCCCTGTATCACATAGTTAAGGCTATTGGTTACATGGTATGAACATGATCATGAGGCCCCTCTGCTGTTTATCATCATGTTTTTTCAAAGAAGATGTGATCATTCTGAGTTGGCAACTGAAGCAAGAGGTGTCAACTGAAACCATCACTCCATCTCCTTCCCGTCCTTGGAAAGTCACAGGTTCAAACATTACCTGTTTGATTATATCTCACAGGGTTGTAGTCAACAATGTTTTGAGAGCTGCATTTGCATCTTTAGGGGGCAATATAAGACTTTCTTCTATCAGGTTAATCCTCTCGTTTTAACTTTTTTCATATACAAGTAATTTCTTTTCCAGTATCTTAAGGGTAGGCCTCCTAAATATTGTTGATACAAAAACAGTAGAGTCCACATCACAATTCCTATTCAAATGGTGTATTTGTCTCATCCCCTTCTTCGGGAGCTTCTCGGCATCCTGCATCTGGAATGTCAGATTCCAATCACTCAGGAAAGCTGGTGTCTTGGGAGGGCATTCTTTCTTTAGTAAAAGACTAGGATAATTGCTACTACAGTGTTTTTAAATTATACACTGGCAATCAAGTTCCAATTTCAAATAACCCCAACTAGCATCCTTACCTTAAAACAATTTAGAAAGCCTGGTATTGCTGACATGTGTATGCATTGTTTGCAAGAAGAGGAATTAAGGGACTTCACCAAGAGCAGCTTTTATACGGTCATAACTTGAATATCATCCATCCTGAGTGAAGAGCACCCATATTAAAATTTGAAAAATGATTTATTTTTGTCCTGTTTTCTTGAATCTATTTCTTAGCTCCAGTTCTTCCTGTGCATTGCCAACATGGCTAAGTAAATCTAAGGCCAATCCACACTCTACCAACTTAAATCTTCAGCCCCATAAAACTTTCCTCTCTTAGGATAATGAGAACTCAGGCCAGCAAGTAAAACAATCAGCACTGGCAGGTAAGAAAGCTGTTCAGAATGTCCCTCTCACTGGGCCTCCAAGCTTGAAACTCACTACTCAATTGTTATTCTCATTTCCTGTAAGTTACTTTCCCTAATTTTCAGCATTGTCCACATAGGACCTTTGTACTCTAGTTTTTACAACCTCAATGTCTACTAATATTCATTACCAGCTCTATTCTCTGGTCAGAAAACTTTTGTTCCTTACAATTGCTATGATCTATCTAGGCCCTATTTCCCAGCACTGGTGGTTCTTATGGAATAGCTCTTCTTTTCTGCTCCTCTATACCGGAGAAGTTCAAGTTATCTATAAAGAATCTCCAAGACACTATGACCTTTTGAGTTATGGCTAAATGCTTCCTCTGTCTTCTCCTTCTCTCTAAAAAATTTATTGAGCATCTATTATGTTCTAAGCATAAAGCTGGATACTTATTATACTAGTTAGTAAAAGTCAGGACTCTTGTTCCTGAGTGACTGTAGTCATCTTTCCTCCCATTCCTCCTTCCATATTGACATTGTGCTTGCACCATACCAGATCAAATTGAAGCTACTTTTGCCCACATTTATATTCATGCTTGATTCAACTCCATAGCTTCTATAGCTGGTACAACATTCAATAAAGATTTGTTAACTTGTGTGTGTGTGTGTGTTTTTTTTTAAATCAAGTATTTTAAGATAGAGAAGGCATGTCTCATCTTGAATGAATAATAAGTAATTCCTAAGCAAGATAATAAACAATGAGGTTGAAAGAATTGATGGGGCAAGGATTATTCCAGACACTCTTCCCAGGCCCAGCACTGGCTCTTTGATTGAAAGAACAGTCCCTGCACACCAAAAAGGGCTCCAGATGCCCTGGCTCAACTTCATAAACTCTGCTCATTCCAATCACTTTGTGTTGCTGATGACTGCCTTGTATTATTAGTGTTGACTTTCAATTAGTGTCAGTTTTCCAAAAATAATATTTTCAGGAAGCTTCTATTCAGATTCCAAAGTGGCATGCCACTGAGATGAAAATGTTCGAAGAGATTCCAGCTATCCTCAAAGGAAAAGCTTTGATAAAAGTAAACAAGCAAACAATATACACCTTTCTCTCTTAGTATTAAAACAATTAATTCTAGTTATTTTTCTTCTCCTTGGAACTATGAAACTGATGTTGGTTTATTTGTATGATTCTATATGCTGATTTTCCAGTCTGGATATGATGGGGCAAAATGACAGTCGCATTTAGACAAAAGAAATTTCATTTAAATTGGATCAAAAAAGAAGTCTAAGCTTGTTTTGATTAAAGAAACAGCTGAGAATTTTTTAGAGTCCCTAATCACTGCTGAGAACTCAAAGAAAATTCAAGTGAGGATCCATATGAGGGGGAAAGAGAGAAGAAAAAGTGTGTATAATTTATATATAGATATAGATATAGATATATATACATACACACAGAGTACACAAACATGCATACATATATACATATGTACACATTTATATCCAAGGATAAATATATATCTCCAAGCCATAATAGAATATGAATGCCTTTGCCAAATTGACTTTAAAAACTTTTTTTTTTTTTTTGAGCCAGAGTCTCACTCTATCACCAGGCTGGAGTGCAGTGGCAAGATCCCTGCTCACTGCAACTTCTGTTTTCTGGTTTCAAGCAATTCTCCTGCCTCAGCCTCCAAGTAGCTGGGACTACAGGCAGCACCACCATGCCCGGCTCATTTTTTTGTACTTTTAGTAGAGAAGGAGTTTCACCATCTTGGCCAGGATGGTCTTGATCTCTTGACCTCGTGATCCGCCCACCTTGGCCTCCCAAAGGACTTTAAAAACTTTTAAGAGAATGCAATGAACTTAAAGCTCTGGATAAGTCATAAAGAAGCTTTCCTAACTCATCCAAATATGTACCTTATTTTTAGTCGTAATATTAACTTGTAATAAAATTTTATTACACATGCGTATATGTGTGTACATAAATAAAATTGAAAATTCAAATATCACTCCCACCAACAGTGCAAAAGTGTTCCTATTTCTCCACATCCTGTCCAGCATCTGTTGTCTCCAGATTTTTTAATGATCTTAAAAATGGAGATTTTTATCCCCTTCATCATAGACATTTTTTATAATAAATGTTATACAAGGTCCTACAAAGGATGCTTTTTAGTTATGTCATGCATATATTGATTCTAAGTACATTATGAGACTGAATTATGAATAATAGTTTATTTAAAGTGATTTCCCTGAAGAGCAAATGCTATCATTTACAGATATGAGTTTGCATCAGCTAAAAAGAGGGCTAGGGATCTCTAGTTCTATCCTTGGCATTGACAGGCTCTCTGATTTTTTTTTTTTTTTTTGGAGACGGAGTTTCGCTCTTGTTACCCAGGCTGGAGTGCAATGGCACGATCTCGGCTCACCGCAACCTCCACCTCCTGGGTTCAGGCAATTCTCCTGCCTCAGCCTCCCGAGTAGCTGGGATTACAGGCACGCGCCACCATGCCCAGCTAATTTTTTGTAATTTTAGTAGAGACGGGGTTTCACCATGTTGACCAGGATGGTCTCGATGTCTTGACCTCGTGATCCACCCGCCTCGGCTTCCCAAAGTGCTGGGATTACAAGCGTGAGCCACCGCGCCCGGCCAGGCTCTCTGATTTTAAGTGGCTCTTTTATTCTCTCCAGTCTTCCATTTTCTCCTCTGCAGGATGAGGTAGTCATCCTGCACCATACTTTCTTCGTCAAGTGGTATGAAGAGAAAAATACTTGTCAACATGCATGAACCCTTATTGTAGGCTAAACACTGTGCCACGTGCTTTTTTTTCTAGCTTCGTCTTTCCAGCATCCCCTGAAAAATAGATAATATTATCATACCCATTTTACAGATGAATGTAGAGGAAAGTGAAGTGACACAGCAATGACACAGCTTGAAAAGACCAGAGACAAACTTTGAAATACAGACTATTGGATTGCAGGATCTAGATTTGCCGCTATAAACCCAGCCTACGTTGTAAAGAAAAATGCATCTGATAAACCATTTAAAGGAATTTGTATTAAGCAGTGTGCATAGTAAGTTGTCATCAACCTCTGTGCCCACCATCAGCTCAGTGCCACCAGAACACAGCACACATACACATAGGCACACATGTAAACATTCATATACTTATTTAAAAACTTTTTCTTTTATGGGAAAAAGAGTTTCCACTATAGAGACATATTTGGAACCATGCTCATCTGATCTGTGATGTCTGAAGTTTGGGATGAAATTTTACCCCTGCTATAGAAAGTAGAAGTAAAATGTAAAAGTGAATGGGGGCTGAGTATTAGTTACTCCTGATTTGGTAAATTCTGAGCATCTCGTAAATAAGTTGATGGTGATTCTGGGCTTTATTTCTGAAGCTAATGATTTTCTCTTTGACCAGAAACACAGGGGTTAGCATTTAATGCTGTCTTTTAAGGATTTTAGAGAGCATAATCCATGCTATCTGGTGCTGGATAGGAGTGAAATCTACAAGGAAATTGAACTTTGCTTGCTGCTCTGTGTGGATTCTGTGCTTCCAGCCACCAGCTTCAGCTGCCCAAAAAAATGACAGTTTCTATGAATGCCAAGACTTATAAAGCTTCTCCCCAGAGTTGTATTATCTCCCCCTGAGCAATAAGGACAGCCTTTTTGAGACGTATGTCTCCTCAATTAGCTTCTGTGGTTCCCTCTGAAGAGTGTGTTACTCTAGCTAGAAAGAACAATTCTGCAAGTTACCCAATAAGACAGCCTCATGAGATTTGTGGGAGGACTGAAAGAGTGTGATGGGTTGGGGCATGCTTATCTTTAAGCCCAAATAACAGTAACATTTCTAAAACAAACATTTATTTTGGGAGAGGCAGCTTGGAAAAAAGTTTCAAAGCCATAATTTCTTTCTGAGATGATAGAGAATCCAAATTCTTAATACCAATACAGCATGGCATTTGGTGGGGAAAAAAATGGTGACCTGAAAAACATTTCCATGACTGGTGCATCATTATTATGGCTTTACCCTACTACCATGACTGGTGGTCCTACCATGACTGACCCTCTGTCAGACCTGTAGTTGTGTAAGTCAGCTCTGCCTCTGTAGAACAGAGAAACAGTACCCCAGTTTCTGTATTCCAGGAACAAATGAGGTTATAGTTTATTGTAGGAGTAAAAAGCACCTTGAGACTGTGATCAGCCTTTTGTCTTTGTGGTTTTGCCAGCATATCTGTGACCTTTTAGCATTATCGAAGATTTTGTGGGATCTGCATGTGTGCAACTCGAATAATGAATTTATCATGAAAAGAAAAGTGGATCTCAAGCTTACCCACAGTGTTGCCTCAATCCTAGCATCCAGGCGTCGGGAGTTTGGGAAGATACAAATTTATTTATTTTTTTTCTTTCTTGGTTGGTCCTTTTATCCATCTCAGAAATGAAATGATCTAATTAGTAATTTGGGTTTCAAAACATGTTAGAGCCAACTGCAAATTCAGTGCCTCCGTGGATCGTCCCAATTTTACTTGCAAAATTAGCTTCTCTCACTTTTTACTTCCAAAGCATTTTGTCCCCAGAACTCCCAAAACATTTCAAATCTGAATTAGAAGTGATTATTTTTTGTATGTCCATCTTTTCCACTAGAATATGAATAACCTTATCCATAAAGGTGGTCTTACCCTCCCTGTGGATCCAATTCCTAACAATATTCATCACAGTCAAAATTCAATAAATCTTTGGTTAATAACTGAATGCACTTATTAATCAATCTGTATATGAATATTCTAAACTGGTGAGGAGCTACATCATGGCTCATTACTTAATTCAGACATCTTCCATATGTAAAGTCAGGTAATAGGCCTCTGAAATTTATAACTATATACCATTGGTTAAAATTCTTAAATACTTTTAAAATCTATGTGATTTATTTATTATTGACTCTCCTACTGAAATATATGCCTGGTGAATACAGGAACTGCATCTAGTTGGGGTTACACTTCTGGCCCTCAGGTTATATTGAGCCTATACTTGCTCAATAAATATTTGGCAAATGAATGAATAAATCAGAGACTAAACAACTTCATTAATGGAACCCAGTGACCAAATGCCCTCATGGAGGCTAACTTTGTACAGAAGAGAACTTTCAAGGTTTCTTCTAGCTGTCTGAAGATGTAAAGTTCTACAGACTAATTTGGTGGAACAGCTTTCAGAAATATTGATAGCTTTGAATTACACGTCTGTTTAGATATACTGAAGTCTCCGTAGAGAGAGAGGAGAAAAACCCTATTTGATCTAGGGCCTGAAACAGTGCCTGGTACGTGGGATGTTCTCAGTCAATATCTGCTGCCTTAAAATAAATGACTGCTCTGAAAGTGCTCAGTTTTCAGTGGTATAATGTTTTCTATTTTCAGCCTAGTTTAAAAGGTCATGTCCTTCATCCCAGCACCATCTGTTCATACCATCTAGCTTATGTCACTATTATTCATTGAATCATCCCGCCCATCTCTATTTTACCTGCTATGTCTCGATGTGGACTGACGAACAGCAAAGACTGTCTAGTCCCTTCTAATGACTGTTATAAATAGACCAGTAAGAATCTGTCCTTAAAATCACCCTTTCCCAGGGGGCAGATATTTATCTAGTCATAGGAAAGTGAGCATTGGAGTATAGTGTGTTGGTGGTCTCAGCCCAATAAATATGTTTGTGTGCTGACTCATTCCTTTGGTCACAGCTCTGTATTAGGCTGAAGGTATTGCTATTTGAAAAAAGAGAATCCAGAACCAAATTTCTATACTGTCATTCATAGCAGAGAAGATATGGGGGAAAGCACAAAATTCCTAGAATCTCTATTCAAAGACAATCTATGTTTAGAAAGAAGAAAACTCGGATTGTCTGTTTTGCACAAAAGGAAAATTAACCCCATACATTAGTCCATTCTTGCACTGCTATAAGGAAATACCTGAGACTGGGCTGGGCATGGTGGTTCATGCCTGTAATCTCAGGAGGAGATTTTGGGAGGCCGAGGCAGATGGATCATGAGGTCAGGCATTTAAGACCAGCCTGGCCAACATAGTGAAACCCCGTCTCTACAGAAAAAAAAAAAAATTAGTCAGGGCATGGTGGCAGGTGCCTATAATCCCAGCTACTTGAGAGGCTGAGGCAGGAGAATCGCCTGAACCTGGGAGGTGGAGGTTGCTGTGAGCCAAGATGGCCAGCCCGAGTGACAGTGAGAGACACTGTCTCAAAAAAAAAAAAAAAAAAAAAGAAACAAACAAACAAAAAAACCCCGAGACTGGATAATTTATAAAGAAAAGAGATTCAATTGGCTCATGGTTCCGCACGCTGTACAGAAAGCATGGCGGCTTCCGCTTCTGGAGAGGCCTCAAGAAACTTACAATCATGGTGGAAGGCAAAGGGGAAGCAGATACATCTTACATGGCAGGAGCAGGAGGAAGAAAGAATAGAGGAGGTGCTGCACAATTTTCACAATCAGATATCGTGAGAGCTCACTTATTCACTAACAGAAGAACAGCAACAAGGGGACAGTGCTAACCCATTCATGAGAACTCCACCCCCATGATCCAATCACCTCCCGCCAGGCTCCACCTCCAACACTGGTGATTACAAGTCGACCTGAGATTAATCCAGATTATATCACTTTGGATATTGGGTTTATTTAAATATCTTAGAAACTTTCCATCATTTGGAGAAATAATCAGATTCACAAGACAGGCAAGGCAGGTATACCACAAGCAAAGGAGCAGGGGCCTGCAGACACAGAGCCAGCCAAAATTTCTGATTCTGTCTTTTCCAAAATGAAGAAATTATATTCTCCCGAGCTTCATTTTCTCCATCATTAGATGAAATAAATTACCATTTAGTGAGGTCATTGAGTGAGTTAAGAATAAAAATATCTCCAAGAATGACAGGCACTGGTCTACTTTACTACTCTTCCCCTAGGAGAAAGGAATCACTTAGATTCTGATAGATGTATTATTGAAAGATCCTAATCATTGAAGGGGGTTACATGGCCAATCATTTTAATGAGGAATCAGTAGGAGGCAAATTAGAGAACCAGGGATGAAATTTAGAGATGACCAAATTCAGACATTTTCAAATATTTTGTTTAATAAAACTTTAAAAAATTAAACATGAAATATTGTACATACCTCACATGACATAAAACAAATGCCACGGAACTGCTGTAATGGACCCAGGGTGAAGGTCCCACAGTGTCAACCTCTGGGCTTCTCTATGCAGCACTCAGCCTGCTCATACACCTGGGAAACTTCTCCATTTGGCCTTCAGAAACTGAGACCCCCTGGATTCTTTAACTGATGTAATCTGATTCTCTGCTTCCCCTAGCTCTTCCCCAATACATTTTGAGAGTGAATGAATGATTCAGCTGGACTTAAATGGGACTTACCCAAAATCTCTTAATTAGCAGCACAACATGAAATAATCTCACGGCTGGGTGCGGTGGCTCACACCTGTAATTCCAGGACTTTGGGAGGCCAAAGTGGGCGGATCATGAGGTCAAGAGCTCAAGATAATATTGTCCAACATGGTGAAACCCCATCTCTACTAAAAATACAAAAATTAGCTGGGTGTGGTGGCCCACACCTATAGTCTTAGCTACTCAGGAGGCTGAGGCAGGAGAATCGCTGGAGCCTGGGTGGAAGGGGCTGCAGTGAGCAGAGATTGCACCACTGTACTCTAGCCTGGTGACAGAGCAACACTTCAACTCAAAAAAAAAAAAAAGAAAGAAAGAAAAATACACTTAGTTCTCACCTAACTACCCATCTGATCTTTACTCAATTATGACAAGGTGTATTAGTCAGGGCAGGCTAAGTTTTGCTCCAATACAAGGAATGCATCTAAGTGGCTTAAATCTGTGATTTATTTCTCAGTCATCTAATATGTTCATCTTTAGATGTTTTCACAAAGTCGTTAGAGGACTCGGGCAAATAGAGGCTCCAACACTGGAAATTTCCCATTGTTATAGCAATGAGATGAAAGACTTGGAGAGTCAGGCACTAACAATTAAATGCTTTCACACAAAGAACTCACGTATCTCTTCCCTCACATATCATTTGTCAAGGCAAGTCAATGGACACACCTAAATGCAAACAGATGGAGAAGTGCTATGCTGGAAGGAGAGAAGAAGAGAATGGCCGACATTTCTGTCACAGTGATTGATTAGTATTTGTATGTTATCTTTTAATTTATAATATTCAAATGCTGGTTAAGAATCAATCATGTTACAACTTTATATATGGTATCAAAATATAACAGCAGATTTTAGGCAGTTGTGGCATGACAACTATAGAGTGATGTACAAGACTTATAATACTACTACATCTGATGTCCGAATCACCTTCAAAGTCTTTGTTGACTTTTACGTCTTGGATTACAGAGGAGCAAGGTAACTTAGATGCTTGAGATAGAAAATATAATGGGTAACTTTATTATTATTATTTTTAATCTATACACTATCATGCAGTATTATCAGTAATGTTCCTTTGATTGCAAGCAGCCAATTCTAACTAACCAAAGGGAAAGAAATTTATTGAAAGGTTATCAGGAACTCAAAAGAAGTTTGAAGAGGCAAGTAGAACTCAGATGTTGCTGCTATTACAAGAAGACATATACATTGCTGCGGCACAGCACAGCTTCAGAGGCCAGGAAGCAAGAAACACAGTCAGGGTCTTGAAGCTGTAACAGTTCAGTTGGGACCAGAGTGTAATAAAACTCAACTGTTTTCAACCCTTTCATTTATCTACTCAAGACTTATATTTTAGGCAAGAGATTCCAGTTATAATTGTTAGTTATTGTCTGGGTGCAGTGGCTCCCACCTGTAATCCCAGCACTTTGGGAGGCCAAGGCAGGTGGATCACCTGAGGTTAGGAGTTTGAGACCAGCCTGGCCAACATGGCAAAACCTCATCTCTATTAAAATTCCAAAAAAATTAATCAGGCATGGTGGTGGGTGCTTGTAGTCCTAGCTACTTAGTAAGCTGAGGCAGAAGAATTGCTTGAACCCAAGAGGTGGAGGTTGCAGTGAACTGAGATCACACCATTACACTCCAGCCTGGGCAACAAGAGTGAAAGTCCATCTCCAAAAAACGAAAAAAATTTAGTAGTTACTATTCAAATTATTCTCCTTGACTAAGAGAAGACCATTTTCACTGAGGAGGAAGAAAAAATAAAGGAGTTTTAAAAAGTAGAAAGTTGTATTGGGAGATGAAAATAAAATGTTCGCCACATATTTGTTATGGAAAAAATGTTCCTCTGCTGTTATGGGCACGAATCCACTCTTAGTACAGGGCTTGTCTCCCTTTTACCCAGTAAAAATATTGGGTAGTTCCATGGCTAACTGTACTTCATCTCAACTTCTTCTTCTATTTTGTATTAGTCCATTTTCATGCTGCTATAAGGAAATATCAAAGACTGGGTAATTTATAAAAGAAATAAGTTTGACTCACAGTTCTACATGGCTGGGGAGGCCTCAGGAAATTACAATCATGACAGATGTGAAAGGAGAAGCAGGCACCTTTTTCACAAGATGGCAGGAGCAAGGGCATACATGTGAAGGAGGACCTATCAATCAATGATAAAACCATCAGATCTTGTGAGAACTCACTGTCATGAGAAGAGCATGGGAAATATCGCCCCCGTGACCCAATCGCCTTCCTCCCTCAACACATGGGGATTGCAGGTCCCTCCCTGGACACATGGGGATTATAATTCTAGATGGGATTTGGGTGGGGACACAGAGTCAAAACATATCATGCTTCTAAAGTTTTGTTTCAAAAGCAGCTATTCCAGCTTCACCACCTACTTCTCTATTTTTCCCTATTGCAAACCCCCAAATGTTTTTTACACTTATAGTCATATGATTTCAGGCTCTAGAAGAGGGGAAAATACAGACTCAAAGTCATTGAAAGATTAGCATTAACTAAAACTTATTGTTAGAGAATTCATTGTTACTGTTTCTGTTCTTATTTCACCAAATGAGAACACCAAATACTCAACTACACAGGTATTTATCTAAAATAGACTACTTTATGAAATTGAAGGAAAATAAATCTCTTAATGAAATGCAAGTTTCATGTTATTACACAGTATTATTTTGTCATCTAAATTTCTTCCAGTTCATTACCCAATATCAGAGGAGTTGTAGCTATTTTGGGGTTTGGGCATGTCACTATGTCAAATACTGTATGCTAATTTTAAGCTCCATTATAATGTGTATGCATATCTAAATAAAAAGTTTACTTGAGGCCAAGCATGGTGGCTCATGCCTGCACTTTGGGAAGCTGAGGTGGGCAGATCACTTGAGGTCAGGAGTTCCAGACCAGCCTGGCCAACATGGCGAAACCCCATCTCTACTAAAAATAGAAAAATTAACTGAGCTTGGTGGCGGGGGCCTGTAATCCCAGCTCCTGGGGAGGCTGAGGCAGGATAATCACTTGAAGCTGGGAGTTGGAGGTAGCAGTAAGCCAAGATTGTGCCACTGCACTCCAGCCAGGGCAATCTAGTGAGATTCCCTCAAAAAAAAAAAAAAAAAAAAAAAAAAAAAGAAAAGAAGACACTTACTCAAGTATCCACTTTCCTCCTAGAAGTTTCTCATTAAGTAGCTCAGTTCTTTAACTTGAGCATAAAAACCTTCCTTTTCTGCTTTTAAAATAATCATTATTAAGATTGAATCTAATAATGAGTAAAACAAGTCTTTAAAAATACTATATGGTAATGAAAAAACTGAAAATAGCAAAGAGAGACTTATGCAAATCCTTATTTTTTTAAAATCTAGGGATGACTTTCTAGGTTCAAATTCCTTTTCTAAATCTCAATTATCAGAACACACTTATTGGCCTAATTATTTGAAGTACTGTTCTATAAAAGAACTGAAAAGTAGTGTGAGTCAATATGTAAAATTTTCTGTAAAAATTTTTTTAAAGTTATAGTTAGATATTTATCAAAACCAATTAGATTAAATATTAAAGCAAGCAACATTTCCTTCCTTCCCTCCTTCCTTCCTTCCTACTTTCTTTCCTTCCTTCCTTCCTCATATATATATGCTTTTCTTTGCTTTGATTTTTGCCAAGAATGAAAACTTTAGCTGTACCCATTAACGTTACAAGAATAACTTCCCTGCTGCCGACAGTGCCTTCTAAGTCAGAGAACCTCTATTGTCTTTCCTCTGGTAATAAATGATAATAATTAAAGGCAAATACACAATAATTAGTCACACTAGGTTTATCCATCTGGTGTACCTGTATCCCATCACTGTGTCTTTGAAACAGATGACAAGCAGCATATTGCAACACATCCTGCTAATGGGTCTAAGTGGGGAATGGGGAGGTAAAGAGGTCATTAAAAAAAAGGTAAGTAACAAAGAGCAAGAACATTATACATTTTTTTGGAAAGTGGTCATTGAGCATTTAGCTTTGTATCTTCCAAAAGTATACGTATATCCATAAGATAGTAGTAAGCTAAAGTAGTTCACCAGGCCTGGGAAGGTCTGTAGATATTATTAATTTCATTGTTTAGATCGCAATCACCACCAACATCTTCATAGTTACTGTTTATTGCTTTCTTGCTATCTTCCAGGCACTGAGTTCCATTTTTAAGATATTTTTCTCTACTTCTGAAAATCTTGCAAGGCACATATTGAAATTATCATCAATTTATAAATGCAAAAATTGAATTAAGGAGAGATTTAGCAACTTCTCCAAGATCACATTAACTCATAAGGACTGAGCCAAACATTAAATAAAAAGGCATTTTGAAAGTTTTAACGAAGTGTGTTGGAGCTGCTTGTTAATTATTGTATTGAAGGCTAACTTTAAAATTTATTTTTGGAGGATGGGCAAGTTTTTATGCACATATAGACTTGCAGAGTTTAAGTTAATATGGCCATCAACATTTTTGAGAGGATATAATGCCAAAAGTAAACATATGAACTTTTGTCAATGAGTAAAGCATGTCTTCAATTCCACTGGATAAGGATATTAAAATTGTTTTACAGGCCAGGTGCGGTGGTGGTTCACACCTGTATTCCCAACACTTTGAGAGGCTGAAGTGGGTGGATTGCTTGAGGCCAGAAGTTCAAGACGAGCCTGGCTAACATGGTAAAACTCTGTCTCTACTAAAATACAAAAAAGTAGCTAGGCGTGGTGGTGCATACCTATAATCTCAGCTACTCAGGAGGCTGAAGTACAAGAATCTCTTGATCCCGGAAGGCGGAGGTTCAGTGACCCAAAATCACTTCACTGCCCTCCAGCCTGAGCGACACTCTGTCTGAAAAAACAAACAAACGAACAACAAAAAAAAGTGCATTGCTAATGAATTCTTCTTTCTCTAAAAATGCAAGAGAGGTGGGCATTCATGGGGGCTGTTGTGTCTCATGTGTATTTTTCAAGGAAGAACAATATTACTCAATCTGGCAGCTGCTTCTATAAAGTGAGAAAGACCTACGATACATATCTCTTAAATTTATCAAGCATTCTCTGTATTTGTTTCATGTAACTCCAACCTCTATTCATGTTTTTAAGGCTTGAGATGCCCTCAATACACACATCCACATATACAAAACGGGCTGTCACGTGTCACTCCATCTGCTCACACTCCCTGAATTTATCACTAACTTCCCACAAATAAAAAATGGAGATATTTATCAGCTTCTTTTTTTTCAAAAGGTGAGATTAGGCACTTCCAGATTATTAAAGATAACCATCTCATGTTTCCAGTGTTTCTCTGGAAGGATATTCTCTCCTCATTGTTGTAAGGAGATATGTACATTATCTGAAGCCCATAAGATTGGTAAGGAAATAAAAATCTATAGTTGGAGATAAGACTTTCTGAGAAGAAAAATACTCATGAGTGCATGTTCAAAATAGCTGGAATGGGAAATAGTACCTCCACTTGCTCAATATTAGAGGAAACTGTAAGAAAAACAAGACCAGGGTTTTGCAATCAGTGTGAATTGTTATTCACCAACCATGTCTGAGTCTCAGCGAGTCTGTTGAAACTCAGGGTTCTACAAAGACAGCAGCACCTGTTGCTGACTGTGCAGTAACAGCCTCGCCATGTAATCAAGGCATTCCCATCTGTGGTGAAATTTCCCAATTTTTCTTTTAAAGATCAGATCCTTCATTGCTAATGAGCTAACGGGAGGGATGCAATGTCTTATTCGACTCTGTGGCTGCAGTATAAAGTAGTGGGAATCAAAAATTAAAATCAGCTGAGGTTTCCCCAGCTTCCAAGGCTGCTGTTTCTTTCTTTCCAAACTTTTGCTTTGCGTGGATTTTTAAGGTTTCATTACACATCAGGACATCAGGAGTATTGGCTTGCTTGTGTTTCTTTCTCATGCCAATCTAGTCATGGGAGAGAAGAAGATACCCATGATCAAAGGTTGTGACATGGTCCTGTGCTCTTTCCTACCTCTTGGTACCATATCCAATTTGATAGCCAAGAACTGGGGATTCTGTTCCTTCAGTGATTTTTTAAAATAGATTTTCTCCTCTTTATCCCTATCACCAATATCTTAGGACAGATCTTTGCTATTTCTGTTTTTCCTTTCTTTTTATTTTTTAATTTTTAATTGTATTAAGACAGCATCTCATTCTGTCACCCAGGCTGGAGTGCACTTGTGCAGTCTCAGGTCTCCGCTACCTGTGCATCCCAGGCTCAAGCGATCCTCCCACCTCAGCCTCCAGAGTAGCTGGGACCACAGGTGCGCCCCACCATGTCTGGCTAATTTTAAAATTTTTGTAGGGACAGGTTGTCACTATATTGTCCAGGCTGGTCTCCAGCTCCTGGATTCAAGGGACCCACCCGCCTCAACCTCTCAAAGTGCTGGGATTACAGGCATGAGCCACCATGTCCCGGCTTTGTTATTTCTTACAGATTATTATAGCAGCCTGTAAACAGTGCTCCTCTTGCTCTCCATTACTCTCCCAAATTGCCTTTTCATTTAGCTTTTATATTGCCTTCAGACTTTTCTAAACTATAAGCAGAATCACAACATTACCTAGAGACCTTGATCACAGCCCCCACATCCATCATTACCTCTGGCACCTCTCTGCTCTGAAGCACATGCTCCTTTTTCAATGCTGTTTTGCAGGCAGTCCTTGCCTTCTATCCACCCTGTCTTCCCACCAGCCATGTCTCTGTTGTATCTAATGTCTTGCTTCTTTGCTAGGGATATCCTATCCATCCTTCAAGAAGAGTAGTGGAAATAGATTACAGTTCACTTGGTAAATGCAATGTTGATTGGCAGTGTTTTCCTGAGTCTGTGTTCAGTAGGATTCTGATGCCACCTCTGGGGTTGATGAGAATAGTGTGGAAGTAGATTAGCAATGTCTTCCAAGGGTACAGAAGGGAGACGGCTTGTCCTAGTTAAAATGTTACTCCCTCCATAAAATCTGCTCTAACTTCCCAGGAGAATTTATTGGCTCTCTCCTTTAGAAGCCTTCAGCACCTTGAACTTCTCTAGTGACAGTATTTGCAGTTATTGTAATTAGCTTCCTATATACTGTCTCTTATATTACACTGTGAAACTTTTCTGGGCATATAGTGGACATTGGACATTTACTAAATATTTGTTGAATGACTGACTAGTTTCTTTTCTGATCCCACCTTAACGTTATCGAGCAGTTTGGGAAAACTATGCCTTGCAGGCCAAATCCAGCCTACCACATGTTTGTGTAAACAAAGTATCCAGGGAATGGAGCCATTCCCAGTCATTTCCTTAGGATAAATGGCTGCTTTCATGCTATAGCAGTAGACAGAGCTGGGCAATCATGCCAGAGTCTCTATGGCCTGCAAAATGACTATCTGGTCACCTACAGAAAAGGGTGGCAGACCCCAGCTCTAGAGCTTAAAAACAAAGGCTGAGATCCCAAGTCTTGTACATTTTTTCCAAAACACAAGCTAGTGAACTTCTGAGCCATCGAATATAAAGTGTTCAGCCCAGTTGGAAGACCTCCAAGGTCAAAGTTGCTGCCTGAATGTCACTGGATTCTGCAGCTTTCTAAACATTTTCTTTTGTTTTGCTTTCAGGAATGTTGTCAAAAGGATGCTTCTTTGATACTTGGAATAATCTTGATCATCAGTATTGCATTTGATGGCTCTTATGAAAGTGTCTGGGGTCTGTGGCTGCATGCTGCACTGATTTTTGATAGCATTATGAGTACTTTGCCTTGCAACCACATGTTAACATAACAAAGCTAAATGAAGAGCAGGAGATGCTTCTCTCATAGTCATGTGTCTTGCTTTCCTCCTTCTATCACTGTAAGTTTCATCTCCCAACAAAAGTTCAACTAGCTACAACTGAAGTGACGTAACTTCTCTGTAAACAGTAACTTCACCTCACAGCCTAGCCGTTGTGGAGTCAGAGCACCTGTGTTCTCATCCTGGGCTCCTACAATAAATTACCGGCTAATAACCCTGGGAAGATCATGAATGTTTCTAGCCCTCAGTATCCTCTTTTGTAAAAAGGGGCAGGATGGCAGTTATAATCTTTGAACATTGCTGTGAAAAATAGATACAATTATCCATGAGGAGCACTTAGCAGAACTGCTGCCATAAGCATGCTACTTGCTTTTTGTTTGTTTTGCTTTCGTCATTCATGTTAACTCATCTAGCTTCTCACAAGGAATTAGGTTTATCAATGTAAATGTACCAACCTCCAGGTGTCAAAGTCATACCCATGACCTCTTTGGCTTCTGATATCATGAAGACCATGGTACAGGGAAGCCTGAGGGGGCTGGATCATATTATTCTGAGAGTGGGCCTCAAGGTGGGCTTGGAATGGTTCTGAGAGGCCGGAATAAGCCTCATAGTAACACATATTTTGGACAAGTAAAACAGTTCTCAAGACATCTGAGCTATCCAGTCTTCTCTGAAATTATTTATGGATCTGATTGGAAGAAAAGTATTTTCTCTTTCTAACAGCCACACATGTCCTAGTTCTAAGCTATGGAGCATGTCTAGTCTGGGGTACATATTTTTGCTATGGCCCAAGTCCCGTAACAACTAAAGTGGCTGCATAATCTGGTTCTAACTGTCTCTCATTCTAAGCTGATTGGTCTGGAACCAGAAAAAAAGAGACAGAATAAAGAACAGATGAATTTCTACCCCCTAATCCCCTTGAGCATGATTTTTCCAATTCCATCCTGGAAACCAAGTAAAAACATGTTTTGATTATATTTACAAATGTATCCAATCATCTTGGAATTTTGGACTACGTCTGTGTGTGTGTGTGTGTGTGTGTGTGTGTGTGTGTGTGTGTGTGTATTTTTAGTAGAGATGGGGTTTTACCATGTTGGCCAGGCTGATCTCGAACTCCTGACCTTAGGTGATGCACCTGCTTCAGCCTTCCAAAGTGCTGGGATTACAGGCATGAGCCACTGTGCCCGGCCTTGGACTATGTCTTATGCTTGGAAAGGGACATCAAAAAAGTGCCTTCTGGGCGTGGAGCTTGCCTGAACTTTGGGGGCTTCCTCTGTGGGATGGCAGGTACAAAGGGGCAACCAGGGCAATGCTGTCTGTCTCCTGCCAAGCACCTGACACCCTGACACGCTGCTCCTTTCTCAGGGGCCTCAAGGCACACTGGGGTCTTCCAATGTTCGTCTCTTGAAAAACAAATACTTATTGGAAGCCTGGACAATTGCAGCCCCTTCCAACTGTTGTCACTGTTGTGGGTTTCTCTCCCCTCAACCCATCTATCTTACTCTCCTAGCAGAGCCATCTATCTCTGAAACACAAATCAGATCATGTCATTTCCCCTCTTAAAAACCATCAGTGCCTCCCAGTTGCTCAAAGGATAATGTCTTAAACCCTTTAGGAAGGCTCACCAGCATTCATGATCTGGCCCACCAGGACTCCCTGGTAAATCCATTCTTCTCTTAAAATCTTAAACTCAAGTATTTTCCTTCATTCCATCTTTGGCATCCCATAAAAATGGGTGCACATATTTAGCATTAAAATATGTTAAATGTCATCAAATAATCATTCGGGTAAGCTCTTATCGCCACTAAAGCACCTCGAAGGCAGAGGGTTTGTCAAACTTTTTGTATCACAGCTGACACCAGGTGGGACAGAATTTTGGCTCTGTAGGAACAATGAATGAATGAATGCAAGATGTGGTGCTCCCACAGAATCCTGCTTGCATCTCACTCACAGAATCTTCATGTTATATTTTAGAGCCTGATCTCTTCTAGCAGACTTCATAGTCCTTGAGGGCAGGAACTCTGTGTCTATCTTATCTACCAGCTTCTGAAACTTTTATATATTTCTGGCATGTGAGAAAAGCTGAACAGTGTTTTGTTGAGGAAAAGATTAAGTTTTTAAAGGTTGGAATCTATGCTCAGACAACTTTCTCTTCAGTTGGATATATAAAACAGGATGCTGATATCAGGTAGACTAAAGTCTAGTGTCAGTTTAAAAGGGCTAAGATTTAAGAAAGTGGCATAAAAGTGAAGCATGAGTATAGAAAGGGAAAAACAGACTATTTCTGGTTGCTGGAATTTATTTATTCAACAAATATGCCTTGAGTGCACACATGACACAGGATGCATGCTAAACTCTGGGGAGAGGAACAGGCTTCTTCCCAGGTTTCAAGGCTCAAGCCTAAGCCCGATCATTGCTATCGTGTGTGGCAAGTTGATAACAGAGGATGAACTGGGCACCAAGGAAGCAGAGCAACATCTCTTCAGTCAGCCTGGGAGCTGGGAGACTGTAAGAAATAGGAAGGTCTGGACATGCAAAGACAGGTCTGGAAAAAAACCTATGCTGATATGGAAGATTGGACAGCTCCTTAGTACCACCTGGAAAACAGGGGGATAATAGGAGAAACATTACTAGTTTGGGAGTTCCTTTGGGAGTCTTGATACATGGTTTTAGACAGTTACCATTTTTTCTCACTGCTGCTTCCTGCCTTCCAAAGAAGAGGTTGTCCCTTAACCAATGTCCTCAAAGGGACCTAGCATAGAAGACCAGGAAGGGTCAGGTCAAACTCTAAACTCCCATGAAAAGCCACTGCATTCCTGATACTAATGATGTGGGCTTGGTAGACCTATAAGGCAGCATCCTTCTCTTTGAGCCACAACTGGGTGCTGCTGGTTACTTGAGATAAGTGTTGGTCCATAGAATTTTGTTTTCATTTTTGAAAAGCTGTAAACTTCAATTACATAGTAATTTAGGAAACTCTTTAATTCTTTCTTATAAATCTTCTCTTTATGAGAATATTTGAGTGTAGTTTCAAATGGAGCCACTTATTTCTATTCCACGTGCAGAGAGCTGAGCAGATAGTAGGCGCCTGACAATGTTTTAAAAAATGAATTGAATACTTTTACATTTAGCTCCCATTTTGTGTTTGTCACTGAAGATATAGGAAAATGAGTTAGACTGAGTATCTCTATTCAAAGAACCAAAATTCTAGTGGGAGGAAAACTGGAAAGAAGGCAAATTAAGAACATGGTAAATAGAGCTACAAACAAATTGGTATAAAAATTCAGAAAAGCACGAACACAATTACATTTTTAGGACAATTAGAAAGGGCTTAAAAGAGAAGGTAGTGTTTGAGGATCATTGGTTTTCGCAACCTAGAGTTAAACATTTCTTAGTCATCAGACAAAAAATGCTTTATTGAGATATAAAAATTATAACGTATCCCACGATTTAAATTGGAAATTAAGAAATAGTGAAGAAGAGAAGAAGAGGAAAAGAGAAGGAAGAGAAGAAACAACTTCTCAGGAGATTATTCTCAGAAAGCCCATCAACTTGCTTTATTGCCATTATAGAGACTTCTAATAACAGCCAATGCTTCCTAAAGCTATGATTATACTCCACATTACATTTGTGTATTTACTTAGGACTTACAAAATTGTTCACTACATGCTGTTTCATTTGGTTCTTTTATCAACATTGTAAGATGGAATACTCAGGTAGTTCCAAATTCATTTCACATATGATGAAGTTCAGCAAGATTCATCTTCCAAGCTCCTTCAACTGGTAGAAGAATAAAGACCATTCAAATGACCGTCTTCCAGATCCTGCAACTTGACTCTGCTGCTTCCCATAGAGTTTTGAAAAGTTCTTCATCTGGATTTGTTAAACATGTAAATAATATTTCATAATTGCCAGAGCTTCTCCAAAGTTATTTTATTATGTAAAAAGACACATTAAAGTCTGTTTTATTTAGCCAAAGTTGGCCCCTCTCACTCTCTCTTATCATCATGCTAGATCACTTGCAGAGTACCGTTCTTCAGTTTTTTCATTTCCATCTGGAAAACAAGAGTGCTGTGTTAGAAAGAATTAAGTACCTAAGAGTAGAAGTGGTAGAACACTACACATTAGGAAACAGGAATTCTCAGATGATTTAAATGTTATAACTCCAACATCTGAGATGGAATACAATTAAGACTTGTTAACAAGAATGGAGGTCCCTCAACTTAAGCAATGATGGATTGATAACAGCTCTCGGGATCCTTGTTGAAAAGGAGGTTGAGGTCAGCATTAAGAATCTCTTTTAACTTATGATAACTGATAGCTGCAATAGGGATCTAGTCAGGTGGTTCTGTTCCAGGAGATCTTCATTGTGTCTTATTCAAGACATTGCTATTAGGTGGCACATTTGTAGATGATGATGAGAAACTAAGAACTTACCTCCCTTTTACCCCTGATATCTTGTTTTTCTCTAAAGCACTAGGCCTGTCACATATTTTTCAGAGTATTTATCTAGCGTTGTCTCATTTATTATCTATTTTAATGTTTCTACTTACTCTTTATTCCTTTATCTTTTAGGATTGTTTTTCTTGAATTTCCTAGGAAAGAGTCTAACACGGAATTACAGCAATTAAGAGTGAGAATGAGGCCAAATTACAATTACATTTTCCTGTAATGACTCAAATGTATTTTTTAGCTTACAAAAGTCATACTGTTTATTGTAAAAATTTAGAGAATACAGAAATTATAATGAAGAAAGTATTTACTATAACATTCACCCACGAAAATAAGCATTAGCAATAAACATCCTGTTTCCTTAACATATGTACATATAATTGTGTTTTCTACATTTTTACATGATGGTATAACAAGAATATTCTTTCTTCCTTCAGCCTCCTGAGCAGCTTGGGACATGTGTGCCCCACCACACCTGGCTACTTTTTTTGTAGAGATGGGATCTTGCTGTGTTGCCTAGGCTGGTCTTGAACTCTTGACCTCAGCCTCCCAACGTTTGGGATTACAGGTGTGAATCACCATGACCAGCTACTTTGTCGGTATACTTTCTAATAGCCAGGTGTATCATATTTAAACAAAGGTGTTGAGTCTTCCCCATGAAAACATACTTCTCTTCAGGTCTCCAAATCTAATAAATTGGTACCACTAGTCACTTGATAGCTCTGGGTCCAAACTGACTTATCTAAGATTATTTTCTTTCCTTTTTTCCCAAAGGATAAGTCCTGTAGTCTCTACTTCTAGAACTCACCCCGCGTTCCACGCCTTGCCACCCCACCATCATCTCTGCCCTGGATTATGTACTATGTCATTCCCCAACTAATCTTCCTACTTCCTCTGTCATCTGCAGCCCTCCAAAACCCACCCTTCAATGAACAAGCCATATGATATTTTTTTTGTATCAGACCCTGCCCCTCCTCTGCTTACCACCCTCCTATCACTTCCTATTGCATTTGGAATAAAATCCAAATCCCTTGCTGTGGCTGATGAGCCTCTCCATTACCTGAGCCTGACTGTCACTGCCATCTTCTCTGGCTCTCCAGCTCTCCCTCATTCATTATCTGAAACGATCAGCCGGCTTGTTGAATTGTTCCTTATTTGCTTATTGTGTATTCATTGCCTGTCTCTCTTCTCCAGATCATAAGCCCTGTCTCATGCCTGCGCCTGTTTCATGGCAAATCTTCGCAGCCCTGAGTGGTGACTGGCATACGGCTGGCACTCAATCAGCGTTTGCTAAATGGATGAATAATATTCCATGACAAATTGTTTTAGCTATCCTTCAGTCCTAAAACATTCTTCTACTCAATACATTTATCCAGTTTCAAAAACATTGACATACTCTCACCACATTATTTCTCTGTTCTCAATACTAAAGTCTAATCTTGGCAGCCAGCCATGCCTCATGGCTCTATCACACATAATACTTCAGGATTTGACCCCACAGTGCCTTCCCTGGCCACAGCCCAGAAGTCACCTTCATGCTAATTTACCTGTCAGACACCCAGGACACATCACTCTTCCCACCTCTGGGTGTTTCCACTGGCCGGCTCCTTGACCTAAAAGGCTGATTTTCTCTTTTCCCTATCCCCATGCTTCTGTCTCTTCCTCAGGGAACCCCACAGCAATACCATGGAAAACCAGGCAAACACAGGGTCTGCCCTTTGGAAACTTACAACCTGGTGGAACAAACAGTAAGTCAACAACCACACTAGTAAAACATAGCAATACAGCATCATAAAGAGATAGCCAAGGCATAATGAGACCTCAATGAAGCCATCTTTGATAACGTGAGTATTAAGCCCAGACCTGGGAGTGAACAATCACTATCATTACTTTCTACTTTCCCTGGGTTTGTGTCATATGCTCTTTTTTAAAAATCATATTTAGGTGCCAGTTTTACTTTCCTGTTAGTTTTTAAGCTGCCAAAGGGCTGATTTCCTGTGTGATTCACAGCACTGGTATACCACATACATCTCCATCTATGAGGAGGGAAGGAGAAGGAGGAGGGTCTCAGGGATGGGCAGGAGAGGAGTGGAGTGAAGAAGAGTCTTTCAGGTTAGGGTGCTTGTGACTAAGAATTTGACTCTGAATATTACAGTATTAAGGCAGCACTTGGCTAAACGGTCTGAGCTGAAACTCAGCAAAGGTTTTTTTGCCAGTGCAATGCATTATTAATATTTTATTGATGTCACTCACCCTTTGCGTAGCCTTAGAATTGGATCAGGCTGATGATTTTTGCATCTTTTTTTTGCATCTGTAACTCAAGCTGTATTAAAATGAAAGGATTGCCTAGTGATCCTTTGTGCCTTTTCTTTCTGAAAATTGAGCAGTTGCCATTTAGCTGAGACAACCTTGTCAAGTCCTTCAGGGCCAGCTCTGATTTGGATTTATAAAGCCCAGTTCAGTCTGAGATGGCTTTGAAACTTCCCCTGCATAGGAGAGCATAGAAGAGCTCCAAGCTGTGCAAGACCCTCTGAGCTTGTGCCAATGATGGGCAGAGGGACTACCCTGTAGGACTCAGAGCCACCACTGGGCGCTATTAAAGGGAAGACAGAGAAGGGTAAGGGAGGGAGGCAATCACCTCCTTTCCAATGGCCTCCCTAGGGACTGTAAATAGCAAAGCATCTCCCTCTGTTTGCTCCTGGCCTGGCTGCTCTGCAGCCCTTCATCAATCCTGTGAGTAGGGCTGGGTCTTTAACAGGGCTTCCCTGACTGCTAGAGGCCAGGCTTGTGCAACTTAGACAGGAGCATGGTTGCTGTGAGGGCAGGGAGGTGGCCAGACTGACACTAGGACAGGAGGGAATGACAAGGCAGCAGTGAGGTGGAGGGCAAGGAAGCGGGGAGAATGAGAGCAGATCTTCATTGAGCATCTTCCTTAGTGAGCCAGGCACTCTGACTCCTGACAAGGTCCTCTCTTTTATGATCACTCACGATGGTTCTTAAGATAAATATTAATACACCCATTTCACAGGTGAGAAAGTTTAACCTCAATCCTGCTGAATGTCTTGTCCAAGTTCACATCCTGAGATTCAAAGCATTTGGCTCCAGTTCTTTGAGAACAGTGTCGCTATCAAGCGCCCTCAAGCACCTAGAATTGCCCTGAAATCATAGCAGATAATTGATAGCTGTATTGCAACTAAATGAATGAACTAATGAGCAAAGCATCAACTCTTGTCTTATGACATGAATTTATTATTCATACATCTGGATGATATTAATTATCCTAGAGAGGGAACCCATTTAGGACATGAACGAAGCCCACATCAGAATCTGTGACCATAGGCACATCTGTTAACATTTCTGAACTTTCTGAATCTGTAAAACAAATATTAAAAAATTAAACTATCCACCTCATACAATTACTGTGAGGCTCAGAGGCAATAAGATATAAAACCTAGCACAGTGCCTGGTACCCACAGGTGTGTTAATAATCCATGTTCCTTATTTCTCCATTTTCCAAGGAGTACATTGGGCTGAATGTGGTGGATATTTGAGTTCATGAGCTGAGAGGTCATGGAAATTCCTTCCTCCCCTGACCCAGGCTTCTCCTGCAAGGTTAAATATGGGCATTGTAGCACATTTGGCATTTTGATTTCTCTTTATTCTGGAATAGCATCAAGACCTTTTTGGCAGATAGGCTCCAGTGAGGTGCCATGTGCCGAGTCTGGGGCCTGTTTTACTGGATTTTCACCAACAAGGACCAGATTCTCTCTGCATTAAGATTTTAGGCTTTTGGGACAGCAGCAGGTGGGTTCTTAAATGGAAGGACAGATTTTACCAGGGTAGAACATGCATGATCTGGCTGGTGGCATTGAAAGCCCTGTGGGCCTTGATAATGGTAAGGATAGTCTCAAATACAAACAAAAACCCACACAGGTCTGCACCAGGTCAGAGCCCTGGACCAGACAATTTAGCAGCCATCTTTTAAAACTTAGATTCCTAAAACGATGTAATTGTTTTTATACATCGAGGCACATCTCTGAATGGGGAGAAAAATGCCAAGTAAGGGGACAAACTTCCCTGCCATTATCACCTCCCTTCATCTGCTCCAGGCCTGAGCTGCCTGAGTTGCCATGGTGATGCAGAGCTGACCTCTCACTTTTTACTCTTCCAGGAGCTAAAAAGGTAAAAATGAGCCATTTGGTCACAAATGAAAATCAACCTCCTTCAGTTAAAAGATGTTAAATCGCTTTCCCTTTGTCAAACCTAATGTTCCATAGCCAAGTTCAAAAAAAAAAAAAGGAAAAGAAGGAGAAGGAGAAGGGGAAGATAAGGGGTAAAAAGGAAGAATGCAGCAAGAGATCTCAGAAGCAAGCCGAGATGCTGGCTGGAGCAGCAGCAGCCACTGCAGCAGGGAACGGCAACGGGCACCGGTGCCGGAGGTATCAGGCCAGCCTGCACCAGCAGCTTTCTCAGAGCTCACAAGTGGCCACTGAGCCACTTCCTTAGAGTTGCTGGGCTGAGGGTGCTGGCTTCAGCTCTTGCTCCCTGCTTGTCTCTTTTGCTCGCTTTGCAGGGGTACCTGGTGCAGCTGGATTGTTGGCTTTGATTTTTCATGTGCAGAGAAATTGGGTCAGGAAATCAAAATATTGATTGAACCTGATTGCAGTAGCTGTTCTAGAAGAGATTTTAGGGGAAACAAATTACGTTCTTTTAACATGATTAAGCCCGTGATTAGGAATCTGCCCCATGCACGAGCCAGGAGAGCACATTAGTTTGCTGTGATAAATATCCCAGAGTGGCTTTCTCCAGCAACCCAGGCTGCCAGGAACTTGACCATTCACAGTCCAGCCAGCAGGACCACCCAGGCCAGGGATGCCTCCTGTCTCATTACAAGCACAGGTTAGGCAGGTGCTAGAGCGGTGCAGGGTGGCTGCGGGCTGGGAGCCTGGCTGTGCTAGGGAGCAGAAGCATCTTGCTGCCTGTTTCTGGCATTCTGATGCATGGCAGGGAAGCTGGAGGTTTGCCCTTTTTCCTCTCTCCTCTTTTCCCTCTTGGTTGATAGAAAACGGTCTCCAAGTCCATCCACCAGCACCTCCTGTGGAAAGGCAGCCGGGGCTGTACATTGGCTTCGAATGATTCATTGGTTTCATTTTGATGCAAGTGTCTAAGCATGTGGGCTCGAGTTGTCAAACCATCTTCTACATGTGAATTACCCTTAATTACAACTTAGGCGAGAACTACGGATTTATCACTACCAGACTTGTTTTTAATCCTTTAACTTCTGGAGTTAAACCACTGGATAATGGTAATACTACAAAAAATTAGAAGGAGCAAGAATGGTTATGGGGAAGGCAACTAATTCTTATCAGAGAAATTTCTTCACAATATCTTAGAGCAATACCCTAGGTTTTTCAAGAAATACTTTAGAAACCTCATGGGCAGGTCAGGGGTCAAACACACAGAAAATTCATTAGCGATCAATTTCAGTAAGTCCAACATCAGAATAAACAAAATCACTCTATTAAATGATAACAAGGAGAGAAAAACAATAGTGCCTAGACTGATGGATTCATTCAAAATATCTATATTCTTTAGTCACATTTCTTCAAATACTGATAACATTTGGCAAGTATCTGCTATTTTATTTAATAATCCTAGATCTTTGTTATATCATCAGCTTCTAGTGGTCATAAAATTTGCAGAAACAGTCTTTCTCTGTTGGATTCATAATATGTCTTGGATTCTACCTGAAATCCGTTGTCTCTGAAACGTTGGAAGAGAGTCTCTTTCGTGCCCTCTGTCCCAACCTGGCGCATACACATGGTCCATAATCTCTAATGAGGTCTCAGTGGTCATCTTATTCTCAGGGCTTACTGCAAATCGCAGGCTCTGAAGACAGCGTAGTTGCACCAAACTCTTTAACTGGCTGGCATTTTGAAAGTTTAAAGGGTTAATGCTTATAAGAGAAGAAGAAAATACCACGCGTGCGTTTTGATCTGAGGTTCAAAACATACACGCAGATGAAAATGGCCAGCTTCATTGCTACACACAATCCCTTTCTCTGCCTCCCAGTCTCTCTCCTTCCCTCTCCACAATCTTACAGATCTCAGTACGATTAGAGAGCTGCCGATAAGAGAATGGCCAATGGTATTCTATGGTTTCAGTGTAGTCTGAAAATTAAATCCCTATGAAAATAATATATCTCTTCTCCACTTCCCTACCCCCTCCTCACTAGAAGCAGCTGCTTTTCACATTTAAATGTAGCAGTGGTAACAAGAGCCTCTTTTATCAGCTACTCCTATTCATAAGGCATTAAAATACATGCCGTTTCTTAATCCCTAGTGCAGCTCTAACGGGGGCTTCAGCTTTGTGCTGAAATAGCACGTATCTTTTAAAAGTAGCTGATGGAAATCATCTTCCAAACTGAATCAGTCTCTTAAAAGCAGCTCTCCCCAAGCACAGAACATAAATGCAGTACAGGACACAGTGTGTGTCCAGCCTCCCTGACTCCACCGTAAAGGGCTTGAGAAACAATGCCTAAGTTTGTTTATAAGTAGCCCAAGCGACTTGGCAAGCTGCATCCCTCCTCTCTCTCTTCCCTCCCACCCCAGATCCCATACCCATCTTTACAGCAGTACAACTTGCAGCGCCTCTTCTGGGAAAGGCATTGCTACTTCTGCGTAAGCCAATTGGCATTTGCTGAGCAAGGTCACTTTCAGAGGCAGCTCTTTCTGGAGGAGGCATCTTGTAGGAATGGTGGGCAAGGGGTTGGAGGCATGGATCAAATAGAAAATCACTTGAATTCCTGGTTAATCCACAGGCCTCAAGAGGAGGGCATGCAGGGCTAGTGTATTTCACAACCATAAGAGAGCTATTTTGTAGACAGGTAACTGATAGAAATGTATATAGCCATATGATACACACACACACACACACACACACACACACACACACACACATATATATATACATATACTTTATATATAAACACAAGTATACACATATCTGTCCACATCAGACAGTACCGATTCCCTGCAAATCATCTAAAAATAGCAGTAGATGCACTATTAACACAAAAGGAAACTTTCAAACGGTAACAGGAATAAGTGGCCTGAATTATAGTTAACTCTTGTGGCTATGGTTTTGTTGAAACTACATCCTAAAATTAACTTTTTCTTATATGTTAAAAGTAAGGCTGGCCATGTACAAATAATTTCTTTTTCAAATACTTAAGCTTTCATCCTGATATACCTGGTTTTCTAGTTTCAGTAAAATTAGGGGTTTTCTAGTCTTTGGCTTTATTACTAATGAAGAAGAGAAAAAGGTGGCAGAAATATTTGTTGTATTCTGTGTTCAGCTTTATGTTTATTTTCTTTTAGCTGCTTATAGAAGAGACCTCAGGAGGAAAAAAATCCATCACATTCTTCTAACATTGTGTTACTCAGTTTTATTTTAGAAGTGTAATTCTTTTATTCTCATGGTAAGTAAATGTTGATAGAAAGGTTTTGGAATTTTAAGTTCCTCTGGCAGATATATATTTTCAATTGCTGTGTGTTTTTTTTTTTTTTTTTTTTTTCGAATTCTCTCTCTCTTCTTGATTTGAGGCTGAAGTGCTGATGAACATTCTTTGCCTTGTGCAATAGATTTCTTTTTACTTATAAAATGCCACAAAGTTATGCATTAGGAGGCCTATCTACATGATAAGATTTTTTCCCTCTCTCCTTTGCCAGCTAAATGTTGAAGACAGC
This sequence comes from Sapajus apella, assembly GCF_009761245.1. Lineage (NCBI taxonomy): Eukaryota > Metazoa > Chordata > Mammalia > Primates > Cebidae > Sapajus > Sapajus apella. The sequence continues at coordinate 3,682,395 of NW_022437020.1, read as the reverse complement.
TAATAGGAACAGAAATAACACTTGCAAGATAAATAATCCCAATAAATATATACCTTCATTTCATCTCTTCTGAGGAAAGTGTCCATCTCACCAAGGTTATAAGGTTTTTAATAAAAGCAGAAAAATCTTCAGGTAATTATAAATGCCCTTTAATACTATTAAAGGAAAACTTAATTCCAATCACTGAGATTTATTGAAAATCTTACTTTCTGAGGCAGTGGCCATTCTCTCTGAACTGTGGAACCTGACTGCCCTCTTCTGGTTATAAACAGAAATAGTACCAGCCTAAAAGAATTTGGGGGCTTAGAGAAGACATTAATTAGTCTATCACTGACAATAGGCTTACATCTAGGGAATCTCCAATAATAAGGAAATGTCCACATTCATATTAGAATCTGTGCCTGATAGGAGTTAGAAACTGAATAATCTAACTACCTCATGGCCCAGAATGAAATATTTCCTATTTTTTTTTTTAAAGCATTTCTGACTTTTGTACTATTTCATTTTATGTTTGGGGCCCTCAAGTCAGACTCAGGTGTTCAACTAAAAAGTGAAGAACAATAATTACTTTCAAATTTCCACAACTTTTTAAAAAACTGATATTCAGGCCAGCCAAGCATTCATAAATACTGCATTCGGGTTGGAGAAGAAATCCACTTTCATCAAAAGCTCAAAAAGTAGTTTGTCAATAATTAACTAGAACATATTTTAGAGATTAAAAGGTAACACAAAACTTTTCTCAAATAAGATTAACTATAATGAAAGTAACTATTATGTAATGTCATAATCGCACAGGATCTCACTGGATACTTAATAAGAGAATGATCAATAGAATAATCTTAGATCCACCCATTTTATTCCTTAATCTGTACTAGGTGACATGATTTTCCATATTCATATCATAATTAAAAAGATTAGGATTTCTTTCTTTTTTTTCATTTTACCTCTGAAAAGTGGTATAATGGATTCCAGATGATTGATAATTCTAGATAGAGGATCATTAAATGCCAACAGAAAAAAAAATTATGTTCAATTATAATTGTGATACTACGTCAAACAGATAGAGGAAATCCTAATTCTGAGCTCTATTAAAATGCAGTTATTTCAATTTCCAGTTGCTATGTATGTCCTATTAGCAGCCTGACATTTTGAGTAGTACACTAATTCATATGAATTGGGTTTTAAATGAAAGCTTTCAAGTCAACCTTTATGGAACACTGAATGTGTGATAAGCCCAGAATTAGCAACAGAATGAGGTGATACTTTTTCGCCAAGTGAGCTTCTTGTATGAAGGCGCAAAACCTGAACGCTCCAAATTATAAAATGCTTTAATTTCAAGGACCTCGCCCATAAGTAAAGCACACGTCGGTTTTTCTCTAGAGATCTATTAGGTAGTTAGAAGCAGATAATATTCTAGTCTGCAATTAGAAAATTAAAGGTCAGAGGTTAAGTGTGTGTCTTGCCAGGTAGGTCTCAGATGGGTCTCCACCTGTCAGGTGTCAGGGTTAAGGACGAATTTCAAAAGATCACACAAAGTGGGCTAAGAATACAGGTAACAACAAAGCTGATATCAGGCCAAGAGTCGCAGAAGAGAAAAGCGAGGCCCCCTTTGTTTTCTAGGTGCCCCCTAGAAAGGCTGTAGAACTTGCAGTGGGATTCTGTGTTCCAGCAACCATCCCATCCTCCACAACCCTGCCCTCTACACTGCCTCACGTAGGTGTCCTTTTTATTTGAGACAGAGTCTCGCTCTGTCATCCAGGCTGGAGTGCATTGGCGCCATCTTGGCTCACTATAAACTCCGGCTGCTGAGTTCAAGCGATTCTCCTGCCTCAGACTCTCGAGTAGCTGGAATTACAGGTGCCCGTCACCACCACTCCCAGCTAATTTTAGTTGTTGTTGCTTTTTTAGCAGAGACAGGGTTTCATCATGTTGCCCAGGCTGGTCTCAAACCCTTGACTTCAACTGATCCACCTGCCTTGGCCTCCCAAAGTGTTGGGATTACAGGTGTGAGCCACCTGGTGTTCAGCCCATACAGGTCTCTTTTGACAGGGCAAGGGTAAGAAGAGCCTTGAGGAGGGTGGGGTGGGCTGCTCATCCCCAGGCATCAGGCTCTCAGGGGCCCACACTTTGCAGTTGTCAGGGAATGCTGACTGTGCACACCTGGAGAACTCAGGTAGGAGGATATTGCAGTTCCCTGCTGTGAGCAAGAGCCCTTTCCTGCTGAGAGTAAGAGCTGCTTCTTCTGGCTAGCTTGTTGTCCAGGCAACCCAGAATGGGCCCCCAAGGTCGCCTTTGGCCCATCCCGCTCAGACACCTGATTGTATTAATGGAATGCACTGCATTGGGGTCAACTTCTTCCCAAGCTCTGCTGTTCTGTAATCACAATAGAACCATTTCTCCTTTACCTCAGTTTACTCATTTATAAAATGAGAAATTTGGATCCCATGCCCTTTAAGACAACTTCTTTGTTCCAAACACATACATGATTACTAAGTCACTTGTCATTTTCATGAAACTGTAACATTAAATGAGGTACCAACAATTATCATAAGCAAAGGACACTAATTAATGATGTGACAAAAATATGAAGAGTTATGAAAATTTTTACATCCACTTTTTCCCCTCAAATACCTAATAGCACAAAGCAAATGCAACCCATTACATTTTGTGGCTTGTTCACTTATGTAATAAATCTGGCATGACCTGAAACTCAGTCTCTCTCTCTCTCAAGTTAATGAGGTCACTGGCTTCTATTCAGAAATTCTCTTCTCTCCAGGATTAGGAGAAAAGTCAACTCACTGTGGTCCAGGCTTCAGGGAAGACTTGCAGAGACATACAGTATCTTTAGGTCTAATGGTAAATATGCAGCAGGAATACTTGGTCCTGTAATCTGGGGAAAATGCTGGGGTGAAATTGATGCTGAATCTTTTGGAAGGAGTCCTGTCAGGTATAGTTTTCTCCAGTTCTGCTGGTCAAAGAGTTGTGACAACAGAAGCTGCAGGCTCAGCTGTTCTCTGTCTTGTGCCAATGAAAACTTCCAGAGCAATGAGAGCTATAGGGAAATGTGGCCAGAGCTAGGGACCAGAGAAAGCGAGGAATCAATAAAGATAAAGGATAATGTAAAAGCAGAGTCATGCCTGCCTTCATGCCAGAACAAAGCACATGTTACAATTTAATACACATGTCCTGACTTGTCTAAATTCCTGTAACTTCTCAGGGCAGATATTTTTGTCTGCTTTGTTCATTTCTATGCCCTCAGCACCCAGTACAGTACTTGGCACCAAGTTGGAGGATGGTAGTTCTTTGAAGTGATGGAGCAGGTGGTAGTGGTGGAAGTGGTAGAGGAAGGGAAAAGAAGTAGAGAAAGTCATGGTGGAAAAGGAGGTAGAGGTGGTGGGGATGGATATTGAAGTGGTGGAGGTGGAGGTAGATGTGGTGGAGATGGAGATGGAAGTGGCAGAGATGGAGGTAGAGGTGGCAGAGATGGAGATAGAAGTGAGGAGATGGAGGTAGAGGTGGTGAAGATGGAGATAGAAGTGATGGAGATGGAGGTAGAGTTGGTGGAGATGGAGATAGAAGTGATGGAGATGGAGGTAGAGTTGGTGGAGATGGAGATAGAAGTGATGGAAATGGAGGTAGAGGTGGTGGAGATGGAAGTGATAGAGCTGGAGGTAGAGGTGGTAGAGATGGAGATGGAAGTGGCGGAGATGGAGGTAGAGGTGGTAGAGATGGAGATGGAATTGGTGGAGCTGGAGGTAGTGGTGGTGGTGGTGGAGGTGGAAGTGAGGAGATGGAGGTAGAGGTGCTGGAGATGGAGATGGAAGTGATGGAGATGGAGGTAGATTTTGTGGAGATGGAGATGGAAGTAATGGAGATGGAGGTAGATGTGGTGGAGATGGAAATGGAAGTGATGCAGATGGAGGTAGAGGTGGTGGAGATGGACATGAAAGTAGCGGAGATGGAGGTAGAGGTGGTGGTGGTGGAGGTGGAGGTGGTAGTGGTGGTGGATATGGTGAATGTGGTAAAGTTGGTAGAGGTGAAGGTGGAGGAGGAGGAGGTAGTGGTGGTGATGGTGGTTATGGTAAAGGTGGTTGTGGAGGTGGAGATCGTGGAGATGGAGGTAATAGTGATGGTGGAGGTGGTAGTGGAGGTGGTGATGATGCTGGAGGCAGAGGAGTTAAAGAAGGTGGTGGAGGTAGTGGTGGTGGTGGTAATGGAGATGGTGGTGGTAGTGGTAGTGGAGACGGAGGTGATGATTGTGGAGATGGAGGTGGTAGTAATTGTGTTCATGATAGTGGAGGTAGAGGAGGTGGAGAAGGTGGTAGAGGTGAAGGTGTTGGTTGAAGTGGAGGTGCTGGTGGTGGTGGAGATGGAGGGGATGGTGGAGGTGGAGGTGATGATTGTTGAGGTGGAGGTGGTGGCAGTGGTGGTGGTTGTGGAGGTGATAGTGGTGGTGAAGGAGGTAGTGGTAGCGGTGGTGGTGGACATGGAGGTGATGGTGGAAGTAGACGTGGTAGTGGTGGTGGTGGAGGTGGTGGTACTGAAAATGGAGGTGATGGTGGAGGTGGATATGCTGAGGACTTCCTTAGATGAAGTTGTTTTTTACAGGAGAGCAGTTGCCTAGGTAAAAGAAATACAGCCGGGGGTTGGAGAGAGAAAAAAAGAGCCCCCATGGGCAGTTTAAGTCCCCGCTTCTAGCTGAATCTATAGACAGAGGAGGATTCCTTAGCTTTGTAAGTACATGAGCCAACAAAGCCCCACTGTCTTTTAATGAGAATCTAAACATTCAAAAGTACATTGTCTACTTGAGAAACATTGAGTCCCTCATCTCCTCATGCCTATCAAGCTAGGTCTGGCTCTACTTAAACTCAGCCACAACCTATGGATTGTCACTTCCTGGTCACCTCACTGCTAGGTCCAGATACCCTCTGGAGGCTGTACTGGAAAGGTCTAATAAACACGTCTAGTTTACCCAAGTCCCTCCTTAGAACACTCTAATGGTTCCCAGGAGCTATGGCTCAATACTTTTATACGAGCTGCCATACTCTCTACCTTTTCCTCTCTGCCAGTATATCTGACCTAGCCCCGCTTCAGAGCCTAATCCACCTAGCCTACCCACTTTGTTCACTCATAAATCTACCAGTGCCTTTCACATTTCCTACCTACCTTTTTTTTCCCCTTTATCCCGTATTCCTTTCTCTTGCTGAAAAAAAAAATCATGTTTATTCTCCGAAACCCCTTCAAGACTCCTTGAACCCATCCTCCAAATTCCATTCTTTGAGACAGTTTTCTTCTCACTCCTTTTGAGGACTTCCACTCTGGCACCCTGTCCTTGGCTCATCCAGGCAGAAGTTCAGGGCCCCTACTCAGTGTAGCCTGGGTGTCTGGTGCATTGCTCTGCTCCAGTGTGTATCACTCCATGGCATCCCACTCGCATGCTACGTGGGACTCCACCACTGACTAGGTACTCTTTGGGAACAGAGAGGAAACAGGTACCTTGTATAGAGTGGCCATGGCTTAAAGGATGATTCTCTTTCTTTTCCATCTAAAGCTTTGTCATGATGATGAGCTGTGTATGATAGGAAGTTTATACACCATCTGGTATGATGGGAAGTTTGGAGAAAAATAAGTTAATATTAGGAAAGCATACGAGAACCATTTCTTTGATAAGAGAATACAGCTGTGTGCCCTGGAAGGAAATGCAAGTCCACTCAGTAGCTAAGAGCAAGGAGGCTTCCATTTTCAACACAGGGTCAGGGAGGCCACTTACGGCTTGTACTCTGATTTCAGGGTGTGGAAGAGGGCAGAGGCTGCTGAATCTTGTTGGAAAACTCATTTGCTCTGCGAGAATACTCTTGTTTAGATGGCATTTGCTTTGCATGCTTGATGGTAGTGGAGGGTTCTAATGCATCCCTTGTAGCTACATTCTTTGCTGCCTCCCATAGAAAATACATATAAATGAGCAGAGCGGTTCTAAGTATACATCTTGTTAAGAAGAACTAGGCATTTTCCATAGAAGACACTCATTCTGGTTTAACATTTCTAGGTACTTGGGTTTGCAGGAATTATTTGGAAGGAGAGGACACAAAGAATACATGAGATTGCTCTTTGATTGCCTCAGTTCCCAGGGCTATCAAATGACAGCTCTGAACTCAAGGATCACTAAGAAATGGCACTTTGGAGCAAGAACTATCACAAAGGCGTTTGAGGGCATCCAGGAAGCCCTCTGCTGTGTGTGTCAATAGACACAATAATAGAACTTCAACTTTTAAAAAACGGAGAGAAAACAGCAGACCTCGATGTCTATAAGGGACCAGATAATAAGGGGCAGAAAATAAGTGCCCTGTGTTCGATTATACCACACAGCAGGGACAGAAGCCCTTTTCAAGATGATAAGCGACTTTTTATTTCCCCGAAGCCTTGAGCTTAACAAGGTGGTGTGAGCTATAAGAGTGAGGGGAAGAATCAACACAGAGTTCTTGGTAAAGGCAACGTGGGCTGAAGGTTAGGGTGGAAACAGGGAAGGCGGCATGCTGAGAATTAAGTCTTCGGGCAAGTGGATGTGAGTTGGGGTGAGAATTTCATTGCTGTTCTTTTTTTTTCTCTCTCTCCATTTTCTTCATTGGGATTAGTGCCACGGTATCAAAAATAAAGTAGTCACTCCATAAATGTCATCCTGTGTTATTTTTACTAAAGTTACTGTTATTAAGAAAATGGGTGCAAGTGAAGCAAGTGATAAAATTTAGAGTATAAAAAAGCTAGAAAAATTGAAGACAAAAGACCAGCTTTTTAATGGGCTACATGTGTAAAGAGAAATAAGAAAGGTACAGAGATCGTCACAAAGAGAGTTGGCAAAAAATGGGAAAGACCCAGCAGTGCCAAAGAGCAAGGGCTGACCCACCAGGGAAGATTTTTAAATGTGAGGAGAGCTGCTCCATGTGGCCAAAACACTTGGAGTAACATTCATCTTTCAATATCATTGCAGCGGGTGGGAAAAATGAGCACTGACAATGAACTGTCATAAAAATTACACACAAAAGCTTTTATATGGGAGATTATAGTTATCAAGGGCTGTAGGATTCACAGAGAAGGTAGCCAGAGAAACTTCAATAAGAAGAAAAATTGTGTTTACTTAAATCATTCCTTTAAGGTATCATTGGGACATTTTTAATTGAATATGTGATTTCAAAAGAATGGTTCTACTGGTTGAACAGGAATGGAGGGCATGCAAAATACTGAGATTTGTCCTAGCCCAGAACATTTTCCTTGAGCAAAAAGCCCATATGAGAAGCTTCACAAAAAAAAGTTGTACTGAAGTAACAGTGCAGGAGCACACGGATGCTAGCACCTGTTCTTTCATCTTTCATTAAACAATTTTTAGGGCCCATCTCTGTTTCAGACCATATAACTGGGCTAAATCGGGAGTGTTGAACCACATATCATCTCTGCTGGTCTGCAAATCCAGAAAGAAAACTCGTCAATTCCTAGATAAGAGCTCTGATTGTTGGAGAATGATCACCGTTTGTTAGGAATATCTGCTTGTGTTTCTGCAACAAGCCATGAAAGGTCAGCTAAGCTAACCTGTCCTTCACGGCCACCCTCATGGAGGCAGGGTCCAGACCCTGCCATATACTATCTCCTGGTCTCCGGGAAGAAAGCCTAGTATGAATGCTGTAAGCTAGTTTCTCTTTGTTTCCATATGTTTTCCCAGGGGCTCCCTCATCACAACATGTTATACAACCCATATCAACATCATGTCCCATTTGGTCAAAAGGCATTTCCAATCCAGTGCTTCCTAACCTCTTTTAGGGGAAGTATTACATGCAAGTTAACATTACCATGCCCTGACAGATCAAATGAGGAGAGCCAGCCAGAAAGCTTTGAAAGTTCATGACAAACCAGGTCACTTTCTATTATATTTACATTTCCATAATAGGGTCCTTTAAGGACTCCTCTTAAAGAGAGTTTACATATCCCATGTCAGCCTTTCTCTTGAATTCCACCCCAATCATATCATGATTATTGTGGGCATAATTCAGTGAACCGTGCTCTGCTACTTATAGCAGGGTAGCAGGTAGTATGGGGGGTTGGGGCCGAGATAGGGAACACCAAAGCTAAAAACTAGACCTACCAGGAGGACAGAATGGGAGTTGAGAGGTGCAGAAGATGATGCCCCACCATAAAGGCTGGTAGATCCCTAGGGAGGGAACCAAAGTGAAGATTAGGCAAGTAGGCAATTGATCCTAGACAGGTTTGTCAATGGTCAGAAAGCCCTGAGCCGGTCAGTGTGGACTCGAGAGCCAGACTATGGAATCTGAGAGAAATACTAGAAAAATCAAAGAGAGGGACAAAAGTATTGAAAGAATTGAACCAGTTTAAATATCCAGTTTAAAAATGGATATTAGGAAGTAGATACATCAGCGGATTCAGCCTTAAAACTGAACTATCACAGGAAACAGAATTCGTAACAGGGAAGGAGTCGGGCAGGACCACGTTTGCCCAGGAACCCATAAGAAACGTTATTCTCCCAAGTAGACCACCAAGTTCTGGGAGAGAGCCGAGCGTGGTGGTTCATGCCTGTAATCCCAGCACTTTGGGAGGCTGAAGCAGGTGGATCACCTGAGGCCAGGAGTTCAAGACAAGCCTGTCCAACATGGTGAAACCCTGTCTCGACTAAAAATACAAAAATTAGCCAGGCATGGTGGTGGGTGCCTGCAGCCCCAGCTACTCAGGAGGCTGAGGCAGGAGAATTGCTTGAGCCAGGGAGGCGGGGGTTGCAGTGAGCCAAGATAGCTCCACTGTACTCCAGCTTGGGTGACAGAGTGAGACTCTGTCTCAAAGTAAAGAAAGTTCTGGGAGAGGGGGGCTGAGGGTCTGGGATGAAAGAGGGGGCCACTGGTCAGGGAAGTGCTCAGCCATTCTCAGGGTAGAATTATGTGACAGACAGCTTAGGATGTGAGGTCCTATCATGGAGAAGTGCATGGACATATCACATTGTGTATCACTGCTACAGGTATGGAATCACTGCTACAGGTGAGGAATCATCTGAGAACTAGGTACAGGTGATGATTGTATTGCCATGGAGAGCCATGGGCAGAGTTGAAGAAATTCTGCAGAATTAACTCTCCTTGGATTTACCCCATGCTCTGGCCAAGTTATCCTGAGCCCTTCTGCCAGCTACCAAGTGCACTCTCTTCTTATAGAGTCAAAATTCTTCTTAGTGCCTGGCTCCTTATTGAGTCAACATTGGGTGCAAAAATCCTTCACTATGAAAGGCTTAAAAAAATCTACTACAGTCAGTGCACCATATTTAATCACTGAGAAAACGTTCAACTCTGTGATGAATTGTTCCTGCTTTTCTTTGAATTTTGGTCAAGTACAGATCCTTCATGCAGGAAGCATTTATTGAGTTCTGTTATACAACGTAACAAATGCCGGGGAATCCTGGTGAACAAGGCATGCTCTCTGCCTTTATGGAGCTTCCAAGCAAAAAGAAATTAACAGGTAGTTTCAGTTCAGTGTAACAGTATGTAAGAGAAACACTCATCAAGTATTGGGAAGAGACTTGCCCAGGGATAGATTTCCAGAAGGATCAGGTACAAATTGAGAGCTTTGCATGAGCTGCAGGCTTTAATGTGGGAGAGCCAGGTGCCTCCCTGGAAGAGAGAGCTACTTGAAAAATGGATTTTTGATTCTTTCAATACCATAATATTTAATAGGAAATTATCATAGGAATAATGTGATGTACAAGCCTCATGTTACCTGATCTATATAAAATGAAAATATGATTAATGTTCTGATATTTGTGACTACTATGAGCAATGATCTCAGAAGAAGTTATATAAGAGCCTGTGATTACTTAGGTTGTCTAAGAAGGTGATCCCAAGGAGCCCCAGCTAGATATAAAATTTTACTGTACCCATAAAATCGATGTCAAACTTAATGCAGTTGAGTGACGAGAGGATGGGATCTGAAGTTAAGATGCTCCATTTCCCTGTCCTTCTTTTGCCACTGCACATCTCTGTACCATTGGCAAATCCTTTCTGTGGCTTTCATTTCCTTATTTCTAAAATAAAAGGACCAAACTAGGCTTCCTTCTGAATGTAAGTGGCTGTGAATCCTACTTAACAATTGTTTTAAGAATGGTGCCATAATCATTTACTATGATGTTGTGAAAAAGATGACTTTGAACATAATGTTGTGTTTGAGACATCCAGGTCAATACAATAGACTGGATACAATAAAAAATAAAAATAAAAATAAAAAAAACTCCAGTCAAATGTATGTGCTTCGTATCTGGCTGAACGTGCTTAAAGCTATTTGTTTCTTTACACTAAAAATAATAATAATAAAGACCAAACTTATACAAGACATATTGGTATCATATGTTGTTCAGTTCACCTGTCACTTCATAGGTGAAACAAACACATGTGTCAAAAAGGTAGCTCTCCACACTGCCTTGAGAAACAGGAATGAAAGCTCCCTCTGGCCAAAATCAATCTCTCCCCCTGCATCATTGTAGGCCATGAAATTTCCACCATGTTTTCTCAAGGACAAATATTAAATCCAAACTATTTATCTTTCTTAATGCTCTAGCCTCACAGGATGGTGAGCATTGATTAACATAATTTTTGGAAATATCACCAACATGCAAATAGTCAATCAACAGACATTAGTTCTGTCTTCCCTTTTGTTCCCTGCCATTTGGCACCTCCACAACCAAGTCTCTCCCTTGCTCTCTCTCCACTGAGACTGGTAGATGCTACTTGTCTCTAAGCCCTTAATGGTGCTGTTTCCTCCACTTGGAATGTTCCCCTCTCTTCCCTGGGATCATCTAAATCTAGCTTGTGCCAGCAAAGATCTCAATTGCAAGCAACAATAGCTTATTGGTGGAATTGAACTGAAAGAGAAAGATTACCAAGAACTTTCAGAACAATGAGGAGCATGGAAAATGGAATGGATCTGAGGTTTCTCCAGAGGTCCCAGCCACCAAGCCTGACACCCAGGGTATTGCAATAAGAACTGTCTGGTTTGCACACCACCACCACAGATGCAGCCCATGTAACCATTAGGTGGCCCCTGTATTTAAGCAGTAACTTTCCAGTCAGATTCCATAGACCATGCATCTAATTGGTACAATTGAAATCAACAATTGACCCCTGGCTGTACCCAGCCAAAGTGAAGTGAGAGAAGATCCTTGACTCTAGCAGTGGGAGGTAGCCATGGAGAGGGGTGTTCAGAATTGGCTTTCCAACAAGAGTATGCTCAGTGAGGAGGGCTACCAAGGCAGCATCATGAGCCCATGACAAGGGGCATTGGATGCTGAAAAGCCCCCAAGCTACCAGTGTCCCCCACAGAGTCCATTCGCCTGGACTCTGCTCAAGGCCTCTCTCCCATGCAAGGGCACCCAAGATGGCCTTCCTTGGCCTGAGCATCCCTCCTCTGAGCTCCTTCGGGTATCTCTACCACACAGTTCAAAAAGCATCCCACTACCCTCAACATGCTGTTTGACCGTTTGGTGACTTCTGGAATAGCTTCTAATGGGATTGCTAACTCTGTCTCCACTCAGCATCATCACACAGGCTCCGCACACTAGGTTTCTCAAGAGGATTTGTTGGATGAAGAAAAGGGTGAACTCAGGATTAAACCTGAAGTAATAAAGGAAGTCAACACTCAACAGGCTGTAGTTGGGTATCACAATGAGACCCGGGGAGCCAAGTGGTACAAAAAGTCGCAAACTTTTGGCAAAAAGGAATGATATCTTGAGTGTGTTTTTCTATCAGTGAATCTTTACACTGCTTCTATGGAAAGGCTTGAGACTTACTATCTGGGCCGTATTAGAAATCTTGGAAATGATAGCCAAGTGAATTCCATATCGGGCTAAGCACAAGCCATGCAACCTTATTAGGAAATACACAGTTGATAAAGTACCAGTTCTTTGATTAATAAAAATTAATATAACCCAAAAAAGAGAGCATTCTGTAACAAAATGAAGGTTTGTTTCAAGCCAAAGCCAGCATCTTGATAAAATCCTCAACCAAATCAAAGGCGATTGTTGACTCTAGCATTACCGGGTGTTAACTTCTCAGCACTGAAAAATGCTATAAAAATATTTTAAGATTTTTAAAAAATGTTGTGATTGTACACTTCCAAAGCTGAAATGATGGTATGTAACGTTGTTCGGATCAAAAGAATCATGAAGATCTACCCCCTTCTGTCTTTCATAATTAGCTACTAAAACTATATCTGTATAAAAGTTAAGAAACAGATTTATATGTTTTAAAGGTTGTTAAATTCCAGGAGCTCTTACAATATTTTAAGATTAATTTAAATTAGGCTAATTTAAACCCTATAAAATACATAGATATATTTTTTGAGTATGCATCCATGATTGTTTTAAATTCTAAAATAGTTTGAAATTTATTTAGGTAGTAAAAATTTATTTTCAACAGCAAATTTTACCCTCCAGTTATAATTTTAAAAAAAATTTAATTTAAATAATATTTAGTATTTTGTGGGACTGGTTTTATTTTTGAAAAAAAAGTCTGATTTTTAAAATCATTTTCCCCAACATTTATTCTCATTGGTTATTGCTGGCATTTAGGCATTATTCAAATTTTGTGCATGCATTTCTCTAAAAACAGCCAGTTTCACACAAATCATTGACACCATAAGCCACATTTACCGTATTTATTTTGACTTTCAGACATAACCTCATTAACATACATTTCTGCTTGCCAACTAACAGTTAACTAACAATCTCTGCAACATTGTCATCAGTAAAGGTAAAGCAATATTTATGCAATTAATTAAATGCATTATTGCATTTTTATTGTATTAAATCTTTTTTATTATTATACTTTGTCTTCTGGGATACATGTACAGAACGTGCAGGTTTGTTACATAGGTATACACGTGTCATGGTGGTTTGCTGCACCCATCAACCCATCATCTACATTAGGTATTTCTCCTAATGCTAGCCTTCCCTTAGCCCCCAACTCCCCAACAGGCCCCATGTGTTCTCATTGTTCAACTTCCACTTTTGAATGAGAACATGCAGTGTTTGGTTTTCTGTGCCTGTGTTAGTTTGCTGAGAATGATAGTTTCCAGCTTCATCCATGTCCCTGCCAAGGACATGAACTCATCCTTTCCACCTTGACATTTTGTCACATAAGAAGGTCTTTCAGAGAAATAACACACGTGGAACTATCTCTTATCATATGCCTTCTTCTGGAATCTAGCCTGAAGCACCTGCCTGAAGCTCTTGTGCAGTTATTTTTTATTTAATAAGTAGAAGGTATACACTCTAAAATAATGATTAAAAAGTATGGTAAATATATAAGCTAGTAACATAGTCTTTTATTATAATTATCAAGAACAGCAGTCTCTCAAATAACATTATTTAGTTCAATGCCATTTTATTATAACATTGATGAGAAGTTAAATCCATTTCCAGACAGGACACTTTTGGTGTGGAGTTTGCAAGTTCTCCCCATGTCTGCCTGGATGTTCTCTGGGTACTCAGGTTTCCTCCTACATCACAAAGACGTGTACATTAGGTTAGTTGGAGTGTCTACAGAGTCCCAATGTGAGGGAACATGGGTTTGAGTGTGCACTGTGATAGGCTGGCATCCTGTTGGAGCTGATCCAGTGTTGTGCCCTGAGCTGCCAGGATAGGCTCCAGCCACCTGAGCCCCTGAATTGAAAAAAGCAGGTCACTAGGTTCTTTGCATGCATTACTGCATTTAATCCTATCTCCATCTCAGTTTCAGTCCCTCTCCCAGGGTCTGGGATTTCCAAGAGGGAAACCTCGCAGGAGCTCATAAACATGCCTGCCAGCTACGTTCACATAGTCTGCGCTGTTGGTTTATTTTTTTGCGTGGGCACTCATGTGTCACCATTCATTACTCAAGCTGCTGCGTGAAAGAGCATCACCCTGCTTCTGCTAATGGTGACACCCAGAGAACCAAGCCCAATATTTGTGCTGAGAACTGGGCACTCCCAATGCTGACAGTCCTGGAGGTGGCAGATTCAGGTCAGGTTTGAGGCCAAAGTGGTGTGTTTGACTCCCTTGCCAACCATGCCCCATATTTGCTACCAGGCCTGAAGTAACTCCACTAGAACAGAGTCTTAAAGTATCACCCAGTAAAACAGCTGCCAGCTTCTCTCCCCAACTTTAATCCAAAAGTCCCAAATGCAGTGGAGGAGAGGAGGGAAGACAATGTCCCCATCACCCCTTGCTGCCTTCCCCGCTGGTTTCTCCAGAAGCAGCTGCCTGACTTCAAGATGATCCTGACTCTTCCATAGAAAATTCTTTTTTTTTGTATTCTGACTTTTATTTATTATGTATGTATGTATGTATTTATTCATTGAGACAGAGTCTCACTCTGTCACCAGGCTGGAGGGCAGTGGCGCCATCTCGGCTCACTGCAACCTCCACCTCCTGGGTTCAAGTGATTCTCCTGCCTCAGCCTTCAGAGTAGCTGGAACTATAGGCGTGCACCACCACGCCCAGCTAATTTTTGTAGTTTTAGTAGAGATGGGGTTTCACCATGTTGGCCAGGATGGTCTCAATCTCTTGACCTCGTGATCCATCTGCCTCAACCTCCCAAAGTGCTGGGATTCAGGTATGAGCCACCTGCCCGGCCTCTGACATGTTTTCTTAAAACCGTTCAAGCCATGACTTCATCTCAGGAAAGGAGTTGCTCTTTATGTTTGTATAGCTCATTCAGGTGGTTTTCACAGGTGGAAAATCTTCTCAGAAGTGAATTCACATGTTTAGGTCTGGAGAAACAGATCGTGCTTGTAGCTTTGGGGTGCTGGTTATGCATAGGCTGTGCCAGTTACTGCCATTCTCGTTTCCTTCATCTTTTGCCCACCAGGTCTTTGACAACCATAGTGCTGATTCAGGTCTCCACCCAGGGCTGCTCATGTCGTCAGCTTAATCTCTCCTTCCCCCTGAGGGACTTCACCTGCCCAATTCTATGCTCCTGGCATCCCTGGAGTTCCACATTTTCACTATAAATGGCTATTTCCCTGTCTCTCATTGCTTCCAGGAACATCTCCTGTTTGGCTGTGGGAGCAATTTGCTCATCCTTTCTAGTCCTTGGATATAAATCTTCCTGATAAATGATTCTCTTTCTCTCTCTTTAGTCTGTTGGACTTGCTGCTGGGAATCACCCTGGCTTCTTGATTTTACCTTCACCAAGTTGGAGACTTTTCCTTTCATTGATCTATGTCAGATGGATACCCAGCTACATTCACAATTGCAATCTCCTGACACATCCTATCTTCAAAGGGTCCCAGTCCAAGTCACATCTCTGAGGCTTCAATTACCTGGGAGGAAGGTGGCAGCAACTATAATCCCTCTACATGCAAGTCAGCTGGTTTCTCTTTCCTGCTGACACATGAGCCAGCCAATGAAATGCTTTGGAGGTGTAGGAGGGCCATATGCAAGTGAGCTTTCATTATAAAAAGTATATCAAGAATATTATTTTAGTTTAAGGAAGGGAGCCTGCATCCATTCACCCAGCACACAAGCATCTCTGGTCTCACAAATATCAGCTTTCGTGCTAAGTGCCATGAATATGAATATGCATTAGGTGTGGCTCCTGACCTCAAGAGGCTGAGCATTTAGTTAAGAGACAGCATCTCAGCCGGGTGTGGTGGCTCACGCCTGTAATCCCAGCACTTTGGGAGGCCGAAGTGGGCAGATCATGAGGTCAAGAGATCGAGACCATCCTGGCCAACATGGTGAAACCCTGTCTCTGCTAAAAACACAAAAATTAGCTGGGTGTGGTGGCACATGCCTGTAGTCACAGCTACTCGGGAGGTTGAAGCAGAAAATTGGTTGAACCTGGGAGGCAGAGGTTGCAGCCAGCTGAGATCATGCCACTGCACTCCAGCCTGCCGCCTGGCAACAGAATGAGACTATGTCTCAAAAAAAAAAAAAAAAAAAGAGAGACAGCATCTCATAAGAAACCTTCAACCCTGCCAAATAGCAACTGTGTAGTCTATATTAAAGCTTTTGATTGATATTTAAAATCTCCAAATGTGTGACATGCAGCACAAACTGAACATAAAAGGCAAAGTCCCTAAGGTGAAGCTTATATGATTAAGACCCAATTGGACTATGTAAAACATGTTTTGACCATTGATTTGTGGCCAAATTTTCAAACAGAAAACTTCAGGAACTGGAAACTCAGAGGACACAAGGAAGCGAGTTGAGTATTGCTTACTTTATCAAAGTTAAATGTGCTTTCATTGAGAATAATTCCCATTCAAATGAGTGACCTAGACAAACTAGTTTAAACAGCTACAAATGAAAATGCAAATAAAACATCTGCTTGTAACTGATTTTTACTCATTATTTTAACTTCAGAAGAGAAAAGGTTAGGGAGTTTGGGGGATCATTTGAATGCCAATAACTTTGATCATGCATGCTGTTAGGATCCCATGAGCCAATGGACTGAGCTTTTAAGAGGTAAAATTCCTCCAAGCCTTAAGGCAAGTAGAAAACAAACAAGATGACAAGCTCAAGAGACTAGACACTCCAGGTAGAAATGTCTAGAAAACAAATGAGAAATAATATACTGCAGCAGAAGGAGCATGGAATGTGAGACATAATTCAGTGTAGGAGAGAGACTCAAGGAGGAAAAGCCTCATTCATGTCGAATACATCTTTTTTAGAGACTCAGAAGTCATGCTGAAATAAGTGAGTCAATACAAGAAAGTCCCTTTGATTTGGAGATGCTTGACAGTTACAAGAAGCCAAGAAAATATGGGAGTATGCTGCAACCTCATGATAAGCACACAGAAAGAACACAATGCAGCTCAGATAAGGTGGGTCATGGAACATGGCCATTGTTACTTCTTGGTCTTTGTGGCTGAGATTTCCAAATTTTGTCAAGTAGCATCCTATAGATTGGGACAATGTATTGATTGCCCTTGTCTCTGGAACTGGCAGCTTAGTTCAGTGTAGTAATCTCCCTGAACTAAGATGAGGTGGACCAGAGAATCAGACATATGTGGGCTCCAAGTCAGTCTCCACTTGCTGATCATATGACCTTGGGTGATCTACTCAACGTTTCTGAGCCATATTTGTTCTATTTTTTTGTTGGTTTTTTTTTTTGGAGTGGAGTGGCGCCATCTCAGCTCATTGCAACCTCCACCTCCAGGGTTCAAGTGCTTCTCATGCTTCAGCCTTCCAAGTAGCAGGGAATCCAGGTGCATGCCACCACATCCAGCTAATTTTTTTGTATTTTTAGTAGAGGCAGGGTTTCACCGTGTTCACCAGGATGGTCTCAATCTCTTGACCTCGTGATCTGCCAACCTCAGCCAGCCAAAGTGCTGGTATTATAGGCATGAGCTGCCACACCCAGCCTTTGTTCCATTTCTAAAAATGCAGCAGGTGTCTGGGGAATAGTTTTCTTATGTAAAGTGCGTGGAATATACTATCTGATTATTAAACATAGTTATTGGCATCATTACTATTCATTATTCTACCAAGGGTTTGGAGGTTTTTCTGGGATAAAAAAGTCAGAATAAGTCAGGAAAAAGTCAGGCTTGATAAAAAATATTTAATATTTTGGGGACAATTGCATCCTATAAGGCACATGCCTATTTCAAATTCCCTACGTGAAACTTGGCATCTTCTTCCTGCAGAAAAGGCTTTCAGATTTTGACTCTAGCATGCAGCTTTGCTCTCTTAAGATTTTGCTTCTACTCAAAACACATTTACTTTTTAAAAAGTGATACTCTGATCCACTATTCTCTTTCATTTTACTTTTTTTTTTTTTTTTTTTTTTTTTTGGTGAGTCTTTAGAGATTCCACAAAAATCAAGGAGGAAAGAAATCTCAGTGACTCTTCTGGGGCCACATATTCCTCTGGAATCTGATAAAAGCTGTAGCTCCATACCCCACAAAAGCAGACATATGTACTTACATACAAAATTATAGGGCCTTTGTAGATATTCTTGAAGCTCCAGGAAAGAATATCAGGTTAAGGACTATTATTCCAGTGCATAAATAGAAATTTTTATAATTGTCTCAACTCCTTAATATAATAAAAGAGAAACTATTCAGAACAAGTTATTTATTTCCTAGAAAAATCATTTATTTTGAGATTTGAAATCGTGTTTCCTGAATACTTGTGGGGGAACATAAAGTCTTTACAGAAGGTATATGATCATCAGTAGATTTTAGAGAGTTCATCTCTATAGGTTCATCTTCCATGTGGCCTCTTTTTGAAAAGCCATTAGCCTAAAATTTCACTGGCATGTTTCTTAGCCCTTTTGCTTTACATAAAAAAGCCGTTTACTTCAACTGTTCTCAAACTTAGTGTGATCTGTTGTTCCAAGGAATAAAAAAAAATTTTTTTTTTTGAGATGTAGATTCACTCTTGTTGCCCAGGCTGGAGTGCAACAGCCCAATCTTGGCTCACTGCAACCTCCTCCACCTCCTGGGTTCAAGTGATTCTCCTGCCTCAGCCTCCTGAGCAGCTGGGATTACAGGCATGTGCCACCACTCCCCACTAATTTTGTATTTTTAATAGAGATGGGGTTTCTCCATGTTGGCCAGGCTGGTCTCAGACTCCCGACCTCAAGTGATCCATCTGCCTTGGCCTCCCAAAGTGCTGGGATTACAGGCGTGAGCCACCACGCCCGACCAGGAATAAAAATCTTTAAATGTCAAGGGAAACCTTTTCTAATAATTATAACCAAGCTACCATAAACTCATAACCACAGCAGGATTTCTGTCTTCCCTACCAGCTGAAAAAGCTGTCTTGAGCTCTCTCACTGAAGTTCAAGTAACAGAAACATTGGCGTAAGGGTTTGAATTCTTCTATTACTGGTCAAAGGTAAAAGTAGTCCTTGGGGGCGGGTGTGGGGTGGGGGGAGAGTTAAGAGAGCATCAGTTAGAAAGAAAATAAAAATGAAAAGGAAAAGGGAAATAAACCAGAAATTGCTTTTTATTTTTTACATATTTAATGTCAGCGACACCTATTAGCTCTATTCCATAGTCATCATTAGGACAAGTCAAGAGCTGGAAAGCAAAGCTCCTTTAGAGCAGCATAAGCAAAGTAGGCAGGGTGATTTTAAAGAACTGAACTATAATCAGAGTATTTTATGGGAATACCAAATTTTTCAAGAAACACTGGATAAAATCCCAGATAAAAATTTTATGTGATATATTTCATATTCTCTGTTATTCAAGGAGTTATTAAAATATAATTTTTAATAATTATTACTAAATATTTATGTGAATTAGTCAATTATCATTTTATTTTATTCTAAAATTGTTAAAGCTGTCTTTAACACTAAATTTTCTTTCCTCCTTGATTTTTGTAGAATCTCTAAAAACTTATCAAAAAAAGAAAAAAAAGAGTGAAGCTGGTTTAACAACTACTTCCTATTTTTAAAAAATAATGTAACTGCTTCCAGGTAAACTAGTTCTTAATATCATATATCTTTGTTTTTAATTAAATGCATTTAAAAAGTTGAGGCATGATTTATCATGTGGCAAACCATCAATCTAACTTTCTGTAAAATTATCTATTCTGGACATCTCACATAAATGGAGTCTTACAATACATGGTCTTTTGTGACTGGCTCCTTTCACACGGCATTATATTTAAAGATTCTTCCATTTTGTAGCGTATATTAGTATCACATTTTGTGTAGCCATTCATCAATCGTTGGGCATTATATTTGATTTATTACAACCTTTTGCTTATTCTGAAAAACGCTGCTATAAACATTTGGTGCTATACATGTTTTGTGTGAGTGCATGTTTTCATTTCCTCTAGGTATATACCTAGGAGCAGAATTCCTAATTCAAATAGTAACTCTATGTTTAACTTTTTGAAGAACTACCAGTTTGTTTCCTGATAAACTTAAATTTTAGTCCATGTGGAATTTGTTTTGCAGACATAGAATAAAGACTTTCATTTCTTAAACCAAATTATTTGAGAGTAACCATAACATTTGCTATTGATGCTTAATTTTATTGCTTGCTTGAGGTGTCTCATTATAAATTTTTAAATAAAAGTTTTTTAGATGCTTTTATAGATATACAAAGTCCTGATCTGGATGTAGCCTCTGCCTGTCTTTTCCTGTGTTAATGCTTTCCTGTTTTAATTACTGTGTTTTTTTAGAACATTATTTTATCACTTTGAATAAGCTTTCCTTTATGACTTCTTTTTCAAAAAAAAGTCAATATTCTTCTTATTTTTCTTTTTAGATACATTTAGAATTATTTTTCATGTTTCTTCTAAAACAGAGGTTCCCAGTCTCAGGCCTGCAGATTGTTACCCTTGACCTGCTGCACTGGGCTGCACAGCAGGAGGTAAGCAGCAGGTGAGCCAGCATTACTGCCTGAGCTCCACCTCCTCTCAGATCAGAGGAAGCATTAGATTCTCATAGACGCCCGAACCCTATTGTGAACTGCGCCTGTTAAGGGTCTAGATTGCACACTCCTTATGACAATCTAATTCACTCCTGAAGATTTGAGTTGAAATAGTTTCATGCTGAAACCACCCCCACCACACCCTGTCTATGGAAAAATTGTCTTCCACGAAAACTTGTCCCTCGTGCCAAAAAGGTTTAGGACCACTGATTTAAAATATGATGATGCTTTTATTGAGATTACAGTAAAATTATGAATTTGGACAAATGTAATGATATTGAACATTTGAAGCAGGGAAATAGTTCTGCATTTATTAGTCTTATTTCACCAATTTTCAGAATAAATGCTACACAAGTGTTAAATTTATTCCTTGGTGTGTAAAATATTTATCTTTATTTATTTTTCAAATTGTATAATTTTTCTAGAAATTATCAAATCATGACAAAGTATCTTCCCCTAACGTTAATGAGAATGCATTTTAGGTTTCATCAACATTTGTAATTTTGATGGTAGATTTCAGATCTTTTCTGTATGTCAGGAAAGGAGTTTTCTAGAATCAGTTTGATATTTTTTTTTTTTATGAGGAATGGATGTTGGGTTTTATTTAATGGGTTCAGAATACATTATGAGAATTATATTTTTCTCCTTTGACCTATTCATGTAATAAATTATTTTAATAGTTTTCTTAATGTTGAAACATCTTTCAATTCAACTCAATCTTATTAATATTTAATTTAGAACATTTGCAACTATATTGATGCTGAGCTAGAAATATATGCAATGTTAATTTATAGCTTCAAAGTTATGCCAATATAACAAAATAATTTGAGGGCATTTTCTCCATTTAAAAAAAATCTAGATATTTAAAATAGAACTGGAAATATTTTATCTTGAATGTTTGCTGGAATTCACCTAGTAATCTACCTGGGCTCAGTGCCTTATTCTTTGTGTGTAATTAAATATTGGCTGGGAAGGTTTATTACATGTAAATTAATGCTTTTCTAGCAAGGCAATATACTTTATAGCTGTAAATCATTAAACAACTTTTTATATAATCTAATAACATGAGCCTGGCTCTATAATATCTATCCCAACAATCCAAGAGCATTTGATATTTTGTGGACATGATGTTTATCATTTTTGTTTTCCCTAATAATCATCCATTTCCTAGGACTGCATATGGGATTTTTTTTTTCATTTTTCTAATCTCCTCCACAGCTGTATTTGTAGTCCTATTTTCTTTCTTAATATTGTACACTATGGCTTTTATTCTAGATTAAATGTGGGAGAAATGCGTTTTTAGTGTATTTTTAAAATGAGCTCTGGAATTAATCAATTATACCATTTAATTTTTTTATTTTTTCTTTTTCTAATTATCATTGCTTTTAAGCTCAGCCTTCAATTTCTTTGCTGATCTTTTTATTTTCAAATTTTCACAAAATCTTTTCTTTTCTTTTTTTTTTTTTTGAGACAAGGTCTCACTCTGTCACCCAGGCTGGAGTGCAGTGGCATGTTCTCAGTTCATGGCAACCTCTGCCTTGCGGGTTCAAGCAATTCTCATGTGTCAGCCTCCTGAGTAGTGGGGCTTACAGGCACCTGCCATCACACCCCGCTAATTTTTTTTTGTATTTTTTGATAAAGATGGAGCTTCACCATGTTGGCCAGGCTGGTCTCAAACTCTTACCTCAAGTGATCCGCCCACCTCGGCCTCCTACAGGGCTAGGATTACAGGCATGAGCCACCATGCCTGGTCCACAAAATTGATTTAGTTACAGTAGTGTTTTCATTGTTTGTTGAAATGGCAAATAATCATCTGTAATTTTCACTGCTTATTATACACCAAGAAATCTTCTAGACACATTACATATGTTATCTGTTTTAATCTTCATAGACATCATTAGGTAAAAACGGTTACATTTTCCATTTGATACATGAGAAAACTGAGGCTCAGAAAAGTCAATCCGCCAAAAGTGCCTTACGTAGCAAGTGGTATAATTAGATTTCAAATCACCTCATTCCAGAGACCACAGATTTTACCAGCCAGTTATGAATCCAATCATAACCCTGTGTGTCTTCCACTGCTTTTCTGTCATTCTTGCGTAGTTTAGAATTTTTCCACCATGAAAACACATTAATATCCCATGGAATCTTAAAGAATTCCTGTACTTCTATTTGATTTCAAGACTCTTGAATGGGACAAGGACAATGCAGTTATTTCATCTTGCAAGTGAAGACTGCTCAAAAAGAAGACGCGCACTCCATGTGTGGTCTTGCGAGAGATGGAATGGGCATTATAGAGGCTCTCAGATCTTGTTAGAGTTTGCATCTTGCGGTTAACCTCAAAGATAAACATCATGTCCACAAAATGTCAAGTGCTCTTGGATCGTAGGGATCAACATGATAAAGATTTGGGTTCATGCTATTAGATTATAGGGAAGTTGTTTAATGAATTACAGTTATAATATATGTGTCCCTGCTATGAAAAGTGTTCATTTATATGCAATAATATTTCTCCACTACTGTAAGTAGGAATCTAATAGAGCTAATGTTTTGGATTTAAATTAATGAGGCATAAATGATGTGACTAGGATTTTATGTACTCAGTTCTTGAAATATTTGTCAATATTTGCTTGAGATTTTTGCACACACTACATCGGGGTTTGTGCCAGCAGTGGGTGCCTAGACACATTTAGCAGATAGATAATGAGTAAAGAGGGGTGTAATTTATTTGAGTTTTAAAAAAAATAAATAGCATTGCAGTTTTTGGTTGCTGGGTTTTAAATAGCAGCAGTTTTAGAGATTACGTAAATTTCTCTATTCACCCAGCACATACTGAATAGAGGCAATAGAATAGTCAATATTCATGAAATGCTGTTTTTCAATACATATTAAGACTTGTTGATTAACAGCAGGAATAATTATGAAGTTTAACTAATGAGATGCCTTTTGCTCTTAGCATTCTTTTCAGTAGTGAAATGAGATCTTGAAGAAATCTTTGTGGATAATCAATGGCCCCAGACAAAGCCACTGTGGTACAAATAGAAATATATATTTAGGAATTCTCAGAAGTCCACAACCATTCTTCCAAGTCCCAGAAAAGTGTGCATTTCTTTTTTTTAAATATCAGTCCTATTCCATAACTCAGTCCTATTTTCCATTATTTATAGAGAACTCTAGAATTACAGACTGGAGAGATGAGAAAGTGTAGGCTGCCTAAATTCTTCCAAATGAAGAAACTGAAACCCAGAGAGGAAAAGTGGTTTGTCCAAAGTCACACAGCAAATCTGTGACTGTTCTAGAACTGGAATCTGTGTTTTCTTGCCCCCCTCACATTACCGTCTGGCATAACCAAGGCTAACAGCTCATACAAACAGCATAGTCATGCCAATCTGTATCAACTCTGACCGGTGCTTTCATGTCAAATCTTCTTTTAAATATTTTGAATATCTCAGTGACAACACTGTATTTCAAAGAAAGGTCTTCAATATGAATTTTGAATTAAAAATAAATCAATCTGGCCTGTACTCTAAGGTTCACAGAACATCGCACCTGAAGATTTTAGGAAACTGTATGATAGTCTTTAAACTGCCACACATGTACCCCCAAAATCAAAGTGGCTAGTCAAGTTCTCCAGCATTTTCAGAGAAACCCCAGATCTTTTTGTTGTGGGCCTGTGAGTCTCAGTATTAGTGAACATACCTTGGTCGAAACACCCAGCTGCCTATCAAATGAAAAGTAGAGTTTGGGCACATATGACATTTAGGTATTCCATTTCTGCCCTTCTGTGTAATCCAAATATACCTGTAATTGTTGTCAAGTCTTTCTATGACAAATATGGTGAACAATACTGATGATCTGTGAGTGGCAGGTAATCCTACCAACATAAGCCAACACTTTAGAGTATCAGAAAGAAACTGAGTTGAGTATTGGGAGAGCTCTCAGGGCAAGAGGGCACAGTTACAGCTCTTGCTTACCTGTAAATGGAGCGGGAAGGATTCAACCAGCCACTTTCACAAATTTAAGTGAAATTTATAAAACAAATAAAAATGATGCTTAATTGGCTGAAATGGGAACAGATGTGCCAAGCCCTGCCCACCTGGTTTCCCATCCACCCTCAACATGGGGTACTCCTCAGGATTCCACACATTAGAATTCTTTCAACTGGATGCTTTCAAGGTCCCTTCTGTCACTAACAATCTCTGCTTCTGACATAGGCCATCACCATGCACAGTGGCTCGGGAAAGGCATAGAATAATTAGTTTAAGCCAATAGTTTTGTTTTATTTTGTTTGTTTTTATTGAGATGGAGTCTCACTCTGTCACCAGGTTGGAGTGCAGTGGTGAGATCTTGGCTCACTGCAACCTCCGCCTCCTGTGTTCAAGTGATTCTTTTGCCTCAGCCTTCTGAGTAGCTGAGATTACAGACACATGCCACCACACCCAGCTAATTTTTGTATTTTTAGTAGAGATAGGGTTTCACCATGTTGGCCAGGCTGGTCTCGAACTCCTGACCTCGTGATCTGCCCACCTTGGCTTCCCAAAGTGCTGAGATTACAAGCTTGAGCCACCACACCCAGCCGTGAATAGTCCTTAAAGCATGGTCCCCTCTGTTGCATATAGCTGTGAGGTGGGATATTGATCAACAGAAGTTTGAACTATCAGATCCAACTTTGAGTTCTTCCACCCAGAATGTGTCCCCTGTCTGCTTTTTGTCATGCTGGTTCACCTCTTCCACATTCTATATATGCTGGAAAATGTGTTCTACATATCACCACAAATAAATTCCCTCCAAGTTTTATCTTAGCTCTTCCCTCAATTTATGCTTCAGCTACAATAGATTTGCTAATAGTCTCTGCATGCCTTACCGGGTTTAAACAGGTGAATTTACATACTTGTTAGCTGAACAAAAAATAATGTCTGGCTTTGATATCCTCCCGTGGAATAATTCCTCCTCTCAAACGATATTTACACAGGACTTGTGAACCAGGTGAAAGTCAGGGAGGCCTCCAGCAACACCTCACAGGGGTCTGTTGTTTAGTGTGGAAAACAAGTAACTGCCAATTATTCTGGTGGACTCTGTGTATACAATTAACAGTCATTTCACTATTCAGATCTTGGGTGTCAGAGTGATTCCAGCTAATCTCAAAAACCTTACCCACTCCTGCCAAATGAGATTAATGACCAAGACTTTTTTTTTTTTAATCATATGAGCCTATTTTGTTTTCACTTTATCTCATATAAGGTGATCACCAAGCAAGCACAAATGCTTGAACTAAATAGAAGATGGAAAATAACACCATATTAATCATGGTGATACTCAGTACCACTTATGCACCAAATTCTCCAGTTTGGGGTCAGAAGATTAGCTCTAGTCAAAGTCACCAGAATAAACCTCTTGAGAGTCTATGGAGGGGTAAAAATTAAGAGAAAAGCCCCATTCTCCCCCACACTCACTCAACCCAACTCTCTAAATTAATCAAAGGGCAGTGAGTGCCATGGTTCCACTGGGCTTCTCCCTCATACACCTTGGTCCACCTCTACACCCCTCTGGCAGTCCTCTGATGTCATGAGTAGTCTGCAGAATGAGAGTCATGGAGGACTTTGCTGCAGGCCTCCAGAGACACATGCCGTTTCAGGGAGGTGGAGGGCTGCACCACCATACCAAAAATCTCATCACAGAAATTAGGCTGCATGGGAGATGCTTGCGTACTGTCCCCCTTTCCTTGGACAATTTCAACACCCCTGGGGAATGCGCTCATGAAGCCTCTGAATCCCTGATGATGGGCCTTACCTTCAGGATCAGCCTGAGCAGTCTGAGAGCTAAGATCGAAGAACCTCGGGGCATATAGTCTCCTTATACCAAACAAAATACCACACCATCCAGGACATGAACAGAAACAAGCCTCAGAAGGTGAATCTCTGGCAAGGAGTGATGGAAGTAGTGGTTACTGCGTTAACTCACTGTGCACATGACAGGCACTGATAGTAACACACCAAGGAGATGGGCAGAGAACTCACAAGATGATCAGGAGCATGACTTTGGGGGAGCTTAGAGCATGTGGATGGAGTGCAGGGAGAGAAGAAAAGGCTGGGGGAGAGGACTTTGTGGGTACACAGGAAGATTGTGTGTGTGTGTGTGTGTGTGTGTGTGTGTGTGTAACAGAAACGACAATGAAATGGCCACATCCGTGAGTGCAGAAGATGCGAGGACCAGAGAGAAACTGGTGGCAAGAGACCAGAAGGAAGGCTACTCCAACAGTCAAGCAAAGACATGAGGGTCTGAACAGAAGCAGGCACAGTAGGGATCAGGAGGGGCTGCCAGATTCTGCAGAAAAATCTGACAGGATCCTCTGGCTCACATTGCTCTTGGCCGGTTCAGGGATGGGAACAGACTAAACCGTACCCATAGTGTGACCCAGCGCTGGGAGCATAGAAGTCCCAAGAGAAGCATTTCACCTGCCCTGGTTGGGGTAAGGGAGGCTGAGGAAGGGGAAGTAGCAGCTAAGTGGAGTCCAGAAAGTGGTGCAGGTGTTAAGCTGGGCAAAAAAACTGGGGCGGAGTTATTGGAAGGGGGTGAGGGAGGCCATGATGCAGCTATTCCAGCGAGAGCAACAGTTTGGCCAGAAAAGGGATGAGGGAGCCCCTGCCTGCTGGTGTGCTCCATCCCGACCCCAAAATGGACAGGGACATAGTAGGGACAGAGTCTAGATTTCTTACATTGAGTACAGTCATCAGTAAACAGATATTAGGCTCTGTAATGAAGGAGATCTGGGAAATTCTCTTTTGATATTTTTAAGGTATCTGTGAGGAGAAGGATTTTCGGTCAGTTAGGACTGAGCTCCAGTTGTAGGGAAATAATACAGTAGCGTACAAAAAGCAATTCAAAAGAAGAATAACACGATTTTCCCAGTGGGGGAAAAATGCTTTAAATCACAGTTAGTTTTTCTTTGGAGTTGAGTATTCCCTATTCCTGACAATATTCCTGTTAACTTTGGAATTATTCAAAATGATACATTCCATCAAGTCTTGTGAATAGTTTACCTCAGGACAATTGTTGAATTGGGTTTAGAATTGCTTAATATTTTCTACTTAATTTGGCCCTGGGAAGTGACTTGAAAGGAAAAAAAAAATTTCACCTTCTAAATACGTAATCAGAAATTGCCTGCATAAGGGTACCCCTGAGGAAGAATGGGATCATCTACAATGGTATCTTCAAGATGACTGGGGTCTGCCTCCTGGGCGGAGAGTGACCTCTCCCCACTCCCCACCTCGCCTGCTGCCTCCTTCACTGGTGACCCCTCTGCAGACACCCATTCTTCCTCCTTTGAATGGCCTTCTGTTTATCCTTTCCTCTCCCTTTACCCAGTCTCAGGGGTCAATGACAAATGAGGGTAGGAGCTTTGAAGGTGAGAGCAATGTTTTGCAGAGTCCTTTTTGTCTCCTCCCTTTCCTCCTACAGAAACCCACCTGCTACACCTTCACCTAGGATCTCAGTTCTCAATATCACATACTTTGTTTTGCATAGAAGATGGGGGTTAGAGAAAGGCAGGAATGGGCATCAAGAATCCCAGTCATCTTGGGCTCGTCTTTCCGCAATGCCTATCTGTTTCAACACATCATGCTGTGCACCATATATATTTACAATGTTTTTTTGATGATTTTTTAAATAGCTCGAAATAAAGTAATCTAAATGATATTATCGTTTTTTAGAAGAAAGATTTTTTTTTTTAATCGTGCAACACAGGTAACACAACTGAATGAAAAATTAGGCTGCATCACAAGACTTCCTCACAAAGGGGAAGCTGTCAAGAGACTAAGTCCTCTGCACTACATGCCAGAAAGCTGAGGTCAGGAGCTTGGAGGGCTTTCTGCAGAAACTGAGCTGGCCAGGCCTACAGCTTCCACCCCTGACTCTATACCACAGAGCTTTCTATCTAATCAGAAGGCCAGAAAAAGGTTATTTCTCATTTTTTTGCCCTCCTTGTATCCTGGACATTTTATAATTTTGCTCTGTCCATCTTCCTTTTCCTTTAACCACATTTTTATTTATGCACATGTGTATGTTTGTGTGTGTTGACTTTATGCATGCTGTTTGTTTATTTTTCATGAAATCCCCACTTTCCAAAGTCTACTTATTTATTGAATGACAGTGTCACAAAGTTTTGCTATTTTGCTTTTTTTTAAGTTTTTCTGAGATGAAGTTTTGCTCTTATTGCCTAGGCTGGAGTGCAATGGTGCGATTTTGGCTTGCCACAACTTCTGCCTCACAGGTTCAAGCAATTCTCCTGCCTCAGACTCTTGAGTAGCTGGGGTTACAGGCATGTGCCACCATGCCCAGCTAATTTTGTATTTTTAGCAGAGATGGGGTTTCTTTATGTTGGTCAAGCTGGTCTCAAACTCCCAACCTCAGGTGGTCCATGCACTTGGCCTCCCAAAGTGCTGGGATTACAGACAGGAGCCACCATGCCCAGCCAGTTTTGCTATTTTTAAGGATGTTCCCGACACATCTGTATCCTATTTTGACTGTAAATCCTCAAGAAAATGGCATAAGGTGGCTATTACTGGTAACATACAAGAAACCCAGGTATTAGGAATAGGTTACTTTAAATTGTCTACTGACACTGCAGGCTCTGACCATCACTCTTCATAGGGATTGGCCTAGAACATTTTTTTCTTTCTCATCTGAGCACAGATACGTGAGATTCTGGAACATGGTAGTCAGCACATCAAGGGCTAATTATATAATGAAACCTATTTTCTAAGCCCTCTCGTTCGATCCCTAATGCTTAGTAGAGAAGCCATTACCTAGCAACAGTCACTAACAAACTGCAGAAAAAAATAATAGCAAATGCGTGCTGCATCTTTTCACTAAGTCAAAATTGACAGCAAATTGTATTTGCCCTTTCTTTTCATGTGGAATATCTGTTGTTTACAGGCAAATGGCATACGAATTGCACTTGTCAGTGAATGGACACCTTGACCATTAGTTAAAAATAATCTTTAAGAAAAAGAGCTAAAAGTTAGGGACAGTAATACCTGCTACTCATATGCTACAAGCTGAAAGTTCCTGTGCATTCGTATGGCATGATGGTCAGTAACTTGGCCATAGGGAAACACATCTTCTAAAGGCATGCATCTACCCTATGGGTGTTCCAGATCCAGATGCCGAGTCTCCATGCAAGATCAATCTTGCAAATACACCATCACCATGCACTGGAGGCAACAGAAGCCTGTGTACATGTATACACAGTAGCAAAGTTGCCAAGCCCCTGCTGATTATACCACTACCGATACTGACAACCAACAAGGAAGAACTCAGCTCAACCACAGCTGGAGTTTTCCAGCTCTGGGCTCAGGGGTGGGAGTCACTTGTGTAAGAGCAAGCAGAGTTTAATAAAATTAATTTACCATGTGTCCACTAAATAATGGATTTTTTGGGAGTGAAAAGTAATCCTTTTGACTATAAATATACCAAGTCAACTTTCTTCCACTTTGGAAGAAAAACATTCAACATGAATATTATAACATATGTATAATTTTTCTAATGGGTGTAGTGTGTTTATTGAGAAAAAATATGGCCATGATTATGAATAAAAGTAATGGAACCAATGAATGTTACACATTCAGTAGACTTCTTTGGCCAAAAATGGGAAAGAGTAAATATATATTTTTCAAAGACATAACCTTGTGTTGTCAAAAGATAAAGTAATCATACCTATAGTGAAAATCTTATATTTTTAAGATATTCAGTAATTTTGCATAGTGATAGCTAGTTAAGAGCCTTGCTCAGGCCATGCATGGTGGCTCACACCTGCAATCCCAGTACTCTGGGAGGCCAAGGCGAGTGGATCATGAGGTCTGGAGTTCAAGACCAGCCTGGGAAACATGGAGAAACCCTGTCTCTACTAAATGTACAAAAATTAGCCAGGCATAGTGGTGTGTGTCTGTAATCCCAGCTATTCGGGAGGCTGAGGCAGAAAAATCACTTGAACCTGGGAGGTGAAGGTTGCAGTGAGCCAAGATTGCACCACTGCACTCCAGCCTGTGCAACAGAGCAAGACTCCATCTCAAAAAAAAAAAAAAACCAAAAAAGAGCTTTGCTCCATCGAAATGGTACTCTTCAGAGACTTTATTTTTAAGTAAATATATTTGTTCTTTTTCTGGCTAGAAGTAAAACAGACTTTCAAAGGAGATAGAATATTTATTTCTATAGTAAATAATAAACACAATTATTTTTGAAGTTCTGCTAATTTTTCAAAATGTCATTAATTTCTGATACAAAACATATTTTAATAGACGTCTAATATATATGTGGTGTACGTACATTTTTATGTGTTTGTACTTACATGATTAATTCATATATGCATGCATATACACATATAGACACAAGTACACATACATTTGGTCTTCCTAACACTTTGAAGCCTTTTAAAAAATTAATCTGATGGTCTTAAACGAATGGCATTTTAACCTTCAATAGCATGTGTTTATCATGAGTTTCCACCAACCCAAATAGTTTTGACCTAAGGTTACAACGAAGGCTCAGACTATTTCAAAGGAGGTAAAACGAATGATAAGCAAACACTTCATTATGGAGTCTCAGTAGATGTAACTCTTTAAATCCCCAAGAAGATTTTTCAGCATATTCAGAGGATGGTGGAGGATTTCAACCCCAGAGGGGACAGTCAATCAGAGCCCTGCTGTCACATCACAAAGCGCTGAGCCTGGTCTTCCTTGCATCATCATTTTGCTGCCACATTGCTTGGCTGGGGTCATTAGAATACTCAGGATTCCACCCAAGATGATGCATCATCAAAGGTAAGACTTTAAGTCTTAATTGAAAATCCTCACTTCTTGTAAAACTCCATGCCCTTTCCACTCTGGGCGTGCACAGAAGCGAGAGGGAGAAGATGGTGAAGGGAAATACAGTTCTTAAAACCACATTTCTAGAGCACTAAAGAAAGCAGTGTGTCTATAGCTCTGAGTAAAGTTTGATTTTGTTCCAGTCATGGAAATTGTAGTTCTACAGAGAAAATAAAACAGAGTCAAGGATTGCAAGGACTTCGCATTGTCACTGCAGCTTATCGTCACCAGTAAACTGAGGACAGTGGTAAGTAAGGAAGAGGCTCCCAGTCTTTTCACAAACTACTTACCACCACATCACTGCAGCCAGTCTTCACTGGGGCAGGCCAGTTTTACATAAAGGATTAAATTGAAAGGAGGACTCAGCCGTGTTCAGTATTGACTAAATGAGGGTCATTTATCATACACATGCATTTGCACAGCACACTCAAACTATTTTCCATGCCCTTCAACTTTTTCTTCTCCTTAAGGCCTGCCCCATTAAATTTTTAACTCTTGGATCGCCAGCCTGTTCTGGATTGACAACCCAATATATTCATGCAGTGGTTCCCATCTGGCTCCCCCACTCCCCGCTCTTCCACCCCACCCCACCCTTGAAGAGATCCACAGAGAAAACTAATTATGTTTTTCTAAGTAGGCAGAGTACTTCTATTTAGTAGAAGCTGGGACCCTATGTTGACCTAACACTGAGCGTTTCAAGTAAACTGCCAGAAGCCCCATCAAATTGCTGAGAGTAATTTAGAGTATGAAATGTGTTAAATTATTCAAAGGGCTGAATAAGCATAAACAGGCAGTACAACAGGAGAGATATGCACACCCAGCAATGCTGGTCTGACATTTAATACATCATATTAGCACTTCTGTTAGTGCAAATCACCCACCTTGTGGCGCACTGCCCTGCACGTGCACTAACAGATGCAGAGAGAGCTTTGCTCTCCCTCAAGATCTGTGCTATTTCCATTTTCAATAATTTACCCCAACCTCCACAGCTGCCTTCCATTCTGTAGCATGCTATGTTTATAACTTTACCAAGTGAGACAAGAAATCTTCATCTTTGAATAATAAAAGACCGAGTTGTAGCTCTCAGAGCCAATACATAGTCTAGCACTGTCTCCAGTATCCCAAAGGAATTGATCAAAGGAAAAAAAAGAGCATAAGACTTTTGTGTTTGAGATCTTTAAAAAAGTAAAAATTTTAGGGTTCCACATTTTGCATTTCCCGAAGTGGAGAAGTATCGTTTTTCAAAATAAATAAATTCTGAAAGGGATTCATTTATTTATTCATACGTGTATTCATTGACTCAACAAATTTTTATTTATGATCCACTGTGTGCCAAGCTCTAGGTTTGGTGTAGGGAGTGAAGTAAAGGATGGGACGAACATAGGTGAGTCTCACAAGTGAAACAACTAAGACCTGGTTACTAAAACCTGAGATGTATAAAAGCGCGGGAGACCAGAGTAATCCCAAGGCAATGCTGTAATCCCATGATAGAGGTGTGTGGAGAGCCAGCTCTCTGGATGACATGAAATCAAGCCTTACTAAAGCCTGTAGACTGAAGTTCTGGGCCTCTCTCCAGGTCCTAACTTTCGTACCTCGCAGGGCTGATCTCCGTCCGACAATGAGCAGCAGGCTCTGCTACTCAAGGCCACTCAGAACATGAGCAAGCTTTTGGCCTCTTACTCCAGATGCCATGGTCCTTGCTCAGCCAGTGGCACCATCTTGCTTCTCATCACCTCCTACTGGCTTTCCAGTTTTGCCTTCCTCTGTCATAGGCCTGCTGGAGTAGCCATCCATACACTGCAGACTTCAGGGCCCGCCAGAGGCTTCTTAAGAAGCTCTCGCACCAGGTAGGCAGCAGGGCATGACTTCCACGATCCCCTCCTCTGCTAGACCACTTCAGCACCATACCTTAAGCCTGAAGCTTCTCATCTACCATCAAAGAATATAGAAATCAATAATATCCCGCCTTACATCTTGATTTAGGCCAGTATTTGCTAGAACACTAACACTCTATCAGCAATCAGCCTTATTGGCATTGGCTTTTTTCAGCTCTTTGCCAGATCCCCGCTCCTTCAGGCCTTCTGCAACCCCTCTCTCTGAGAACAGCAAACTCTATTATATTCTTGAACTGTTCCTTCAAATGCTGCTCAGATCTCCGATTTAGAGTCCCACTTACATTTTTACACTGATGCCTTCCAGCTGTGGCTTGTAATACCCTACTTAAAAGTCTGCACCATCTGGCTTCACCATCCCTGAGTCCACTTTGCTATCACCGTCTACCAACCTCCTCATGACTCCTCAATTTCCCAAAGTTCTGAGCTCCTAGCTCACACTTCTGCTTCAATTCTGCCATCGTTTCTGATGTACTTAATGTGCACATGGATAAGTCGTACAACACGGAAGACTTCCAGTTCTTAGGCATCTCATTTATAAGGACCTTCTCCTCTTACTCCAATTTAATCTTCCACTCTCATTCCAAACCTTGTTATTACCAGAAATGACTCCATCTCAGAAATAACTTATGCATGTCACTTTCCAAACATCACTTTTAACCACAGAATTCATTTTCTCAAATACTTCCATGAAATCAATTCTTAAACTACATTGAAATATCTAAATTATTGATCCCATCACTTTCCCACTATGTATCAGTAACTTTCTTTTTTTCTATCACAGGGATTTTTTTTATTGAGGCATAAGTGCCATACAATAAAGTGGACATATTTAAACTGTATAACTCAATCAATTACAAATAAAGCTGCTATGAACATTCATGCACAAGTTCTAGATGTGGAATCACTGGATCATACGGTAGATATATGTTTAACTTTTTTTTAGTAATGGCAATACTAATCTTGTTTAATGAAATTTGAAAAAATTATAATACCTTTGATAACTGTTGCCAACTTTGTGGCAGTTTTTTTCTAGTCACTCATATACATATACATATACATATATATATATATATATATATATATGTATACGTATATACATATATACATATAATTGCACTTTAGGTTCTGGGGTAAATGTACAGAACATGCAGGATTATTGCATAGGTACATACGTGGCAATATGGTTTGCTGCTTCTATCCCCCCATCACCTAAATCTGGCATTTCTCCCCATGTTATCCCTCCTCAACCTCCCTACCCCAGCAGTCCCTCTTCTATTCCATCACACATCAAATATATTTTAGCATCTCCCATTCTTTTAAAAAAATACCCCAGAGACTCCTCCAGTCACCATCCGATTTCTCTTCTCTCTGCCACAAGAAACTTCTTGCATTTGTCTCCTGTAGCTATTTCCCCTTTCTCTCATTTAATTTGTGCTTTAATCCACTGATGTCTATCTTCTGCTCATTGGTACACTGAATTTTCCCGTAGTAGCCCACTAATGATTCCCGTGTTACAAAATCCAGTGGATGCTTTTCTGTTCTCAGGGAAAGTCCGTGATATTTAAAATGAGGGCTGC
The DNA here is from genome assembly GCF_009761245.1 of Sapajus apella. Lineage (NCBI taxonomy): Eukaryota > Metazoa > Chordata > Mammalia > Primates > Cebidae > Sapajus > Sapajus apella. The sequence goes on along the minus strand of NW_022437020.1, from coordinate 3,647,655 downwards.
TTCATCTTTCTTGTAACACTCTACTTTGACTTCTGCTTTAACGCAGTCCTGATTTTCCTCCCACTTCTCTGACCTATCTTTCTTTGTTTCCTTCATGAGCTTCTCTGTAAAACCTCTAACTTAGCTTCTTCAGGACTTCAGAATAGAACCCTTTCATTTTCTTCCCTGTATTCTGTTTTAGGAAGATCTCATCCATTTCCAAGGATTTAAGGATCATATGCATTTGGTAAGTCCTAAAGTGAGTTGCATATCTAGTTTGGCTGTCTCTGCCCTCAACAGTCAGTTGCCTACTTAGCTGTTCAATTCAGTGCCTTATAGCAGCTATAATACAACATGGCCAAAAATGAACTCATGTACCCCTGAAACCTGTTCCCTATTTATCCATCCCAGACGTCCTCATTTTAGTTGCTTCTGCCAACTGGTCAGGTGAGCAAGGCAAACTCCTGGGAGTCATGAGAGTCATTCTAGATAATTCCCTTTCCTTATAAGCACACCCCACCCCACCAACCCCTATGCTGTCTAGTGTATTCAGAAATCATATGAGTTCTATTCCAAACTGTATCGTCAGTCCATCCATTTCCCTATCTCCTTCCACCATCGTAGTACAGGCTCTCATCATTCCTTGTCTGGACATTAGCAATAGACTCCTAATAAATTACTCATGCTTCCTGATTGCATTCTTCCATAGTGTTCAGATGTTTTTTTTAAAAATGTAAATCAGATTATGTCCTCAGACTGAATAAACCCATGCTTCCCAATGCACTTGGAATAAAATTCAAATAATTAACATTGGTTTATCTATCAACATCTGGCTCCAACAACAACTATGTACAACTATGTACATCTGGCTCCAAAAACTATGTACCAACACCTGGCCCCAACAACTATGTACAACTGTGTACATCTGGCCTCAACAACTATGTACCAACAACTTCTCTAACCATGTATTTCATGGTGTTCCTCTGCTGCAGGGACAAGGGCCTACTACTCGCTCATGCAGGACAAGTTCTTTCCAATTTAGAAAAACAGAACATCTCATTTATTCTTCAAAAGACCTTCCTCGCCTGGGCATTTGCATGCCTGACTCCCTAACACTCTTCAGTCTTTTTGAGACTACCTCCTCCAGTCTATACAAACAGATCCCCTCATTAAACTCTCTCTCAGTAATCTATTTCCTGAATAAATTCTTAATTTGCAATTCTTTGTCGATTGGTTTATTTAATAGATATTTATTTTTCTCCTTCATTGCTCTATAAACTCCCCAGGAAAGGAACTTTGGTGGGTTTTCTCAAAATTGTATGCTCACTGACTTACTTCTCCCTTGGATACCACATGCAATTGAGTCTTAAATCTTCGTCTGGTGGCATTAATCTTAGCAGCATCATTGTCACCACTCTTAGCTATGCAAATATCGAACTTTTACTTGAGCAAATATTAAGCTAACAGATGTTAACATGAGGCAGAGCTCCTAGTCACAGACAGTAGAGTTGTGGGTATTTTTATTGTTGTTTGTAGTCTATTACATCAATTACTTTTGCACTTCCTTGTTGATTATTAACTTTCACATGTTGTGGTATGTGTTCTTTGTCCTCAAAAATAATTATTGCTTTGGAATAATTCATTCCAAGTGCACATGCATTTGTTATGTTTTTTCATCATACTCAATTTTTAAAATAATCTCTACTAATTATCATTATTATTGCACCTTTTCTTAAGTTGATTCTGATCAGACTTGATAGGGTTAATGCATTTTGTTTTTTAAAACATCTCAAGCCTCTGCCAAGCATAACAGATATGCCATTCATGGCCTAGACTTACGTGACTTTCTATTATTTCTAGAATCATCTCCAGTTGTGGGCAACTTTGTTTTCACTGAAAAATATAGCTTTGTTTGTTTCTACACAAATATGTAAGATGAAAGGTAATAAATAGACGGTGAATTCAAGTTTATCCAATTAACTAAAAAGGAATCTTTTTCCTAGTTAATTACATATTACTGGGAATGTCAGAGAGATTTAATGAAACTTCACAGAGGTCCGACTTTGACGCAATGAGGAGCTGATCTTTGCGCAAGTTGAAGTCAGCAATTGTCTTTTTCTGTTTCCGCTTTTTTGGTCTTCTGAGTCTTCTTTTCTCCTTCTCAACCTCTTTTCTTTCCCACTCTGTAACTGCACCAGAGACACACCCATCTCCACTCCTTCCCTTGCCCCTCCTCCCTCTGTCTTGCCTCTATTCTCCCTGCCTTGCCCCTGCATTCCAGTATTGTTTCTGGCTTACTTGCTCTACATGGTTAACCTGCTTATCCTTGCTATTAGCTCATTATTATAATGCTTGGTTGCTCAAAGATGTCATTAAAAAGGTTTGTTCTTGAAATAACATCTCATGACTCAGAATATATTTTTCTATAAAATTCAATGTTTTAGAAGTTTACCAAATATTTTTTAGTATATTTCCATGTTAGTTAGCTGTTTGACATAAAAAGGCCATAGAATTTTAATGCATTCAGCCAATCCGCTATAGTTTTTTGTGTTAAAATTAATTTTAATTATATCATTATATATATACACAGCCAGTGATAATGTAATAAAATTATAATTTATTATATTATAATTATGTAATTTGTTGCAGTCACGTGAGATTATACCCAAGGAGCACTGAGTATTTTTGCTTTGTTTATTCCTTGGGGTTTACCCTTTCGTTTCTTGTGTGCTAGAGGCTGGGTTCTGTGTCCTTGCTTGTTTTCCTGAAGTCAACATCATAAGAATGATACAGTATTTCTGAAAGTACTTGCTTAATACTTTTTGTCTTTTATAATGCAAGTCTTTGAAGATGGATAATCTTTATGTTCTTTAATAACTATAAAATATGATGGCATTATTTAAAAAATAATGTATACTAGTGCATAGCTTATAGGAAATATTCATTGAAATTTGTTAACCAAATGTTCTGATGGAAGAAGTGAAGGCCAGGCATGGTGGCTTACACCTATAATCCCAGCACTTTGGGAGGCTGAGGCAGGCGGATCACTTGAGGCCAGCAGTTTGAGACCAGCCTGGCCAAAATTGTGAAAACCCCATCTCTACTAAAAATACAAAAATTAGCCAGGCATGGTGGCAGGTGCCTGTAATCGCAGCTACTCAGGATTCTGAGGCACAGGAAGTGCTTAAACCCCAAAGGTGGAGGTTGCAGTGAGCTGAGATTGCACCACTGCACTCTAGCCTGGGTTACAGAACGAGATTGTGTCAAAAAAAAGAACAGAACAGAAGTGAGATTCTGTTCAGGAATTAAAGGTCAAATAGCAATGGCAGATAGGATGGGATGTGATGAGCAAGCAATTTAGGTACAACCTGGATAAAAGACGTGGAAGAATGCAAAAGCAAGTCATCCCTGAAGAATATCAATGGGTTCACTTTTGAGGTTGCTATATGGTTAGCCTGCCTAATGGGAGAGGGCATAAGTGAAGGTTGGGGTGACAAGTGGGAGAAGCTGTATTTGGAAGAGCAAGGGACAACCGTTGTGACATTTTGAGTAGGAAGATGGCATGATATGATCTGTGTTTTAGAAAAATAACTTGGCAGCAATGTCTCCACTGCTTTGGATTGGAAACCAGAGGAGCTGGATGATGAGGGTTTTATCTGACACAGAAGCTAAACAGATGGAGGCAAGGGATGGAATTGAAAGCCATGTTGACAGGACATAATAAAATCAATAGCTTTTGATACACTGCAATTTCTGCCTTTCAGTTAGAAATATTCCATTTTTCCTGGTTTTCAGAAAAAAAGAAACTCCAGTTTTGCAGTATTTTTAAAGTCTAGTGAGAGTTAGGGTCAAAGACGAATGAGCCTGTGGAGGGGCAAGGATCTGTGAACCCCCCACCTCCACCCCACTTCCTTTATCACCTCTTTCAGTTGGAAAGTTTTCTAATTTCAAAACAATCTCAGATTCTACTGAGTCAGGTCTGGCAGACAAGTCTTTGTTACTCGGCTGCTCAATGAAAACAACACCTTCAAAAATCCATACGGTGAGTTTATAACATAGAAATAGAAAAAAAAAAAGTACCCCAAGAGAAATGGAAAATAGTGGAAACTTCTATTACTGGACTTATTAAAAAGAGGACTAGAAGAATCCTTTGCAATATCCTGCATGCACAAGGAAGGAAGCATGCACAAGGGGTTTTTCGATCCAGAGTGACAACAGCTGGAGAATTTTCCTTTCTGAGGAAAGCTGACTATCCACCATTCTGGCACCCACTGGGACACTGGCACCTTCTTTAAACTATACAAACATATAGTCTCAGGGTTGGAATCCCAACCAGCTTGTAGTCTTGCAAATACCAGGTGTCCACTGTCCCCAACTCTCTTTCAGACACACACCAAAATACGAGCACTTTGGGCTGGGCGCAGTAGCTCATGCCTGTGTTCCCAGCACTTTGGAAGCTTAAGGCAGGTGGATCAAGAGGTCAGGAGTTTGAGACCAGCCTGGCCAACTTAGTGAAACCTTGTCTCTACTAAAACTACAAAAAATTAGCCAGGCGTGGTGGCAGGCACCTGTAATCCCAGCTACTCAGGAGGCTGAAGCAGGAGAATCACTTGATTCAAGAGGCAGAGGTTGCAGTCGGCTGAGATTATGCCATTGCACTCCAGCCCTGGAGAGAGTATGAGACTCTGTCTCAAAAAAGGGAAAAAAAAAGATATTTTTAAATATTTAAATTTAATTTTTAAAATAGTATTCTCACTTAACTATTTATTATCGATTCTTCAAATCTAGTCCTAAGTGACCACAGATAAGAAACACATCATCTTCTGCTCACCCACTGGGAAGGGTCGTTTTTCCTCTGGCCAATGCCTCAGCTAAAAATTTCTTGCCCCGGACACCCCTGACTTCTCTACCAATGACTTCATGCTTTTCCTGCTTGGTAAGTGAAGACATCACCCATTCAATTGTTTGACCACCAGTCTAATTCTTGACAGCTGAAGATACGGTCACTCATTCATTTAGCAGGTGTTCTCACTCCTTTCAGTGAGATATCCCATGTTCATCCTCAGCTGCTCCAGCCATCCCAACCAAGATGCCAGGCCTGGGAGTGAATAAGCAACCCTGGACACAATGCAGAAAAGAACTGAGGAACCCAGATGATGCCAGAGATGAGGTGCCAGACCCTGGGTATGTCATCCCAGCCGTCTCTTCTCTTCCAGTCACTTAAGGTGAGTCCATAATCATTATAGTACAGAGTGGGGCCATGCCTGTTGGATCCCAACCAAATTTCTGAGCCACAAAATCATGAATATAATCAAATGTTTATTGTTCGGAGTCACTAAGTTTGTGCTGGTTTCTTTTAAAGCAACCAACACAAGGTGGAAAGAAGGTGTGCCTTTGCACGTATGAAGGCCAGCTCATGCCTTTCCTGCTTGTGCGCTTTCCCAAGCCCCTGCCTGGCAGGACCCACAGTAAATGCTAATTCACTATGGCCTTGAACCTTTTAGGCTATTTCTAGCTATGTTTACATAGGGAATAGGAGTTCATATTTACAAAAATTAAATCTACAAATAATTGTGGTGGAATTTTTTTTGAGAAGTTGGTTTCTTAAAGGCCATATTTCGACACCAAACTCAGTCTGTTTTGAACAGATAAACTGGTAATTTAATTATATCCAGATTGTAAAGTAGGCATCTGTGACCTGTACTCTGAATAATATTTTTATGACTTGAAGAAAATTAACTTGAAACCAAATTGGAGTTTAGTGGCTGGAAGACTGTGACTCATTATGAATTAGGAAAAGAACGAATGTATTGATAGTTATAAACTTACCAGGTTATAACAATTTGTCTGTTGGTTAAATGCAGAGTCAAACTTACATGGCAGTTTCTTTTAAGTCTCTCTTTAATTTTAACAATAAAAGAAATTAGAGTTTTGATCTAATATTTCTAGATATAAAAGTGCAATGTCTTTAGAAGTCATTTGATCACTTATTGTGTAGTGCATTTTTTGGATTCCCTTTGATGTCTCAGGTTGATTCTTCAAACAGAAATTTAAATTAAATTTAAATGAGACAATCTGATTTCCCAGACCTGAGAGAGTATTCACAAATATGAAAGAGACAGTGGAGAAGCAGCCCAGTTGTTCAGCTGGAGGGGGCTTTGAGAGAGGAAGGAGGGGGGCAGCTACATTTACTAAGAGAGCTGAGTGCAAAGCCCCAGGACGTACTCCGTTGAGAGCTAGAATCTGTGCACCCAACAAAAATACCGTTGCCACAAATCTTACTACACCCTGCTGCTCTATAGACAGCTACTATCTTTGATTCCTACAAAAAAAGTCAACTTGTTTATTTACTCTTTAAAAGCACCAAGACCTACTGCTTAAATCCAAGTAGTATAAAGTCGAGTTTATGCTCCAAGCTGGGCCCGTTGGCTTTCTAGCTGTGTTTTCTTAAGCAATCACTTTGTGAAAAAGATGGCTGCAAAGTCCCTATGACTCCTTTCAGTGAGATATGCGGTTTAAATCCTGATCCTTTGAATCTGGATTGAGCTTAGTGAATTGTGACAGAAGTATGTCTTCCAAGGCTACCTTAAGGAGTTGTGTAACTTCTACCTTGGTCTCTTGGAACACTCTTTCTGGGGAAAGCCAGACACTAGTAGAAGAAATATCACTTTCAAAGACAGCCATGCTGTGAGAAAGCCCAAGCTAGCCATGTGGAATAGCCCCATGCAGAGAGAGACAGATGCCTGACAAACATCAGCTGCTCCAGCCGTCCAAACAAAGATGCCAGGCCTGGGAGTGAATAAGCAACCCTGGACACAATGCAGAAAAGCACTGAGGAATTGAGATGATGCCAGAAATGAGGTGCCAGACATTGGGTATGTCATCCCAGCCATCTCTTCTCTTCAAGTCACTTCTGGTGAGGCCACAGTCATTGTAGGACAGGGTGGGGCCACCCCTGTTGGATCCCATCCAAATTTATGACCCACAAAATCATAAATATAATCAAATGTTTATTGTTTGCAGTCACTAAGTTTGTGTTGGTTTCTTGTTAAGCAATAGACAACCAGGACACTGTTAAACTCCCCAGGCCTCAGTTTCCTCACATGAAAAAGTGGGGACAATGACACTTACTGCCAGAGACAATTGTAGCTGCCCACATCCCTTCTTCTCATTTGCTTAAGCACACATTGCTTAGCTAAAACACTCATTTTCCAGACTCTCTTCTAGCTAGAAGAGACTGAGAATACATCCTGGTGAAGGAGAAGCAAGACGAAACCAAAGGTCCAAAGCTGAGAAATATTCTTAAAAGGGAGTGAAAATACTTCTATGTTTTTCCTTCATTCCTCCACTTAGAATATGGATGTGAGAGCTGGAGCACAAGCAGCCATCCTGAGCCTGGAGAAAATATGCTGAGGATTGCAGAATATCAGGACAGAAAGATGCCTGTGGAGCCATTGTATTTATTGCCTGTCTTAATTATCTTACATCAGTAATAAACTTTTACTTTGTTCCATATACTAATTTTTTGAAAGGGAGTTCCAACACTAATGGCTATACCAATCTCACAGGGTTGATGAGTCAAATGTAAAATGTACAACATTGTCTCATTGCATAAAACATTGTCTCATATTCCACAAATAACACTAGCCCACTTCCCTTCCTCTCCTGTCCTTAACTTCACTACCACCTATGACAGTGACTTCTAATCTTTCTCAAACTCTTTAATCTTTTGCAACATTTTAGGTAATAAATAAAAAAGATGCAGGGTGTGACCTCAAGGGATGGAGTGGATTAAGACTATTTCCAGTACAGGAAAAAGGAGTACACCTTTGCATTGCTTGTTTTCAAAATGCTTGCAATCAGAGAGAAGAATGTTAACAGAAAAATGAAGCAACTGTGCAAATAAAAGAAAGTTGGGTTGTTCTGGGATCCTGAGAAAACCCCAGCACCCTGCTAGAGGTTCAAGTCAGGAAGTTTCCTTTCCTTGTGAGAGGTGAGACAAGGTCAAGGACATTACACTCTGTGGAGAATTTTGTATTTTTCATGACCTTCAAACCCTACAAACTCAGTGTGACCCCCCACTTGATGATAAGGAGATGAGGCTCAGACAAGTCAAGTAAGTTGCCTGAGATAAGAGAGCTGACATAGGTGTGGTGCAAAACAGGTCTGTAGGATTCTTTTTTTTTTTTTTTTTTTTGCGATGGAGGTTTGCTCTTGTTACCTAGGCTGGAGTGCAATGGCGTGATCTCGGCTCACCGCAACCTCCGCCTCCTGGGTTCAGGCAATTCTCCTGCCTCAGCCTCCTGTGTAGCTGGGATTACAGGCACGCGCCACCGTGCCCAGCTAATTTTTTGTATTTTTAGTAGAGACGGGGTTTCACCATGTTGACCAGGATGGTCTCGATCTCTTGACCTCGTGATCCACCCACCTCGGCCTCCCAAAGTGCTGGGATTACAGGCGTGAGCCACCGCGCCAGGCCCAGGATTCTCAAACCCAGGCGATTTCTTGGAAATCCCTTCTGCAAGAGCAGGCCAGAGCTGCCGAAGAAGCAGCATCGTTGAGAAACTGCCTGATAGGCTCGAATAGAATTTCCAGGTGCTTGAAAGGCACTTGCAACCCAGGAACTTCTGTGTCTCCCTGTCGTCATCCTTTCCCATGACAGAGTTGTAGTTGATTGTGTGATTTTTCCAAGCCAGACTCGGACTCTGCACTGTTGGCACTTTGACCCTGCCCAGTTGAGACAGGAGGATGACTGAACACTGCACACTGGGGCTGCTTCTGGATAGGAAGAAATGGGAGAGCCAGTTTCTGCTTTCAGAGGGATAATTAGGCAGGAGGTAGTTTATCTGCAGCTACTAACTGTCCAGTGTTACAGGCCTTCCTAAATAGATGCAGGCAGCACCCTGTCTTCTTCACTTATTGATTTGTGGTAGGAACAGAGCCCATGATGCATGCCAATCAGTCCACCAAAAGCAAATGCTCCTCATCTCTGCTTCCGTTCAGGCCTGCTGTGACCCACGATGTGGACACACAGGGGAGACAGGATCTCAGCAGTTAGCTGAGCCTCAACACATTTCTCAGACCCTTCTTGTCTTCCCAGGTCTCACTGTCACTTCCTTAGAGCAAGATTTAGCATCTCTTACCTGGAGTCTGCACACCCTTGGGGGTTGTTTTTTTATCCCATCTTCTGCTTCAGCCTCCACTCTCTGGTCCTTCTTGCATGGAGCTTTCATGGTGAGCTTTCAAAAGCACCGATCTAATCAGGTCTCTCTTCTGCTTAAAAATCTCTCCATCTCTCAGGCCCGATTGAATGCTAGCATGACACTTATGATTGTATCTGCTTCTCACTGCGCCTGCTTCTCCCTGAACCCCACTCTTTCCCCATCACTTGAGTGGTCTGTGTTCCCTGAGAACAAGCAGGTTTTGGTTTTTGTTTGTTTGCTTGTTTGTTTGTATGTTTTTTGAGACACAGTGTCACTCTGTCGCCCAGGCTGGAGTGCTGTGGTACGATCTTGGCTCACTGCAACCTCCATCTGCCGGGTTCAAGGAATTCTCCTGCCTCATCCTCCAGAGTAGCTGGGCTGGGTGAGGTGGCTCATGCCTGTAATCCTAGCACTTTGGGAGGCTGAGGCTGGCAGGTCACGAGGTCAAGAGAGCGAGACCAGCCTGGCCAGCATGGTGAAACCCTGTCTCTACTAAAAATACAGCAGGCTTTGTAATAGCCCGTCTCTTTGCAAAATACTTCCCCAGACCTCCAGCACATTCCTGTTCATCTCAAGTCTTTTCTGCAGCCTTCCTCACTTCCTGCAGAGTTTCTGCTTTCTGCTCTCATCCAACCTCTGTGGATCCTTCCTCACAGCCCATGCTTCTTAGTGTTGGTTGTGTAGATTTTTTTAAGGCTCTTTGCTTCCCCTTCAGGCTTTTTGACCTTTAAGGTTTTCATGCTGAACACAATGTTGGGATATCATAGGTGCACAGCAAATTTTGGTTAAATAAGTAAGTGAATTTGAAAGCATCTGTGCTGCCAGATACAATGAATACATCACTTAGAGGATCTGTTGCTGGTCTGTACACATCTAGTAATTACTATATATTGGCCATCTAATAACTGGGAATAAATACACATTATGTCATTTCACTAAACAACTTAGCTAAATCAGGTCAGTTTAATGCAATTAATAAATGACAAATTTACAAAATGCCTCTCTCCATAAAACCGATTTGAGACAATCACTGGCATAAACTCGATGAAGTTTGAGAGTAAACAAAACTTCAAAGTGTCCTGGTTTTCCCATAGGGGACGTTACTGAACTGCATGCAATAATGTCTATTTTAAGTGATGAATTTGAGCATCTTGACAATTGTAGGGGAAAAATCAAGAAAGGCAGAACCAGAGTGAGAAAGGATGGGTAATATTGTGTTGCCTTATTGATGCCAGCCATGATGAGCCTAGCTTACTCTTGCCTCCAGAAGAAATGTTACCTCAATAAGATCTTGAATAAGATCCTTAGCAACATCTAAATTACAAAGTTCCAACCATAAGAAAAGAAGAAATATATGTCTTTTCATTCACTTATACGTGCACAAATGTTAAAATTTATGTTCCTTTTTTATTAGAGCCAGGATGACAAAATCAAACACAGTCATGCACCACTTAACAACAGTGATAAGCACTGAGGATTGTGTCTAACATTTTTGTTCTTGTGAAGACATCGAGTATACTTACACAAACCTAGGTGGTAGTCTACTACACACCTAGGCTATATGGTATGGCCTATTGCTCCTACACTACAAACCTACATAGCATGTCACTGTACTGAATACTGTAGGCAAATGTAACACAATAGTATTTGTGTATCTAAACATAGAAAATGTAGGAAAAAATACAGTATCATGATCTTATGGGACCACCATTGTACCATGGTTCATCATTGCTCAAAACATCATTATGTAGCACATGACTGTACTATACGCTATTTTACAAAAACTATTTTATACTGTACAAAAATAAGATATTGGCCATGTGTGGTGACTCATGCCTATAATCTCAGCACTTTGGGAGGCCTAGGTGAGCAGATCACCTGAGGTCAGGAATTCAAGACCAGCCTAGCTAACATGATGAAACCCCATCTCTACTAAAACTACAAAAACTAGCCAGGCATGGTGGTGGTGCCTCCCAGCTACTTGGGAGGCTAAGGCAGGAGAATCGCTTAAAGCGAGGAGGCAGAGGTTGCAGTGAGCCAAGATTGTGCCACTGCTCACCAGCCTGGGTGACAGAGCAAGACTCCATCTCAAAAAGAAAAAAAAGATATAACAGATACGTCAACATTTTTCTCCTTTATTATGTCGGCTATTAAACATTTCAGAAGGAAACTTCTAGAAATATCATGAGAGTTTCTGCTAACTTAACTCTCTAGGCAATGTACACACTGTTCTATCTCTGTATATCTTCTAGGAAAAAAAAAAACCCAAGCAAACTCATTTTGAAAACATTGCATGATTAATGGCAGAAAGTTTACTGAATAATTCTGACGGTAGGTATCTAGATTAATATTATCTGCCTCTTAAAAACTGAATGCAAACTGCCGATCTATTATCAGGAACTGTCCTTTTGTTGTTTGTATTGAAATCTACCTCTTTTAGCACACATCTCTTCTCCAGTAATACCTGTAGAATGCATGTATGATTTCCCAAATAAAGAAATGCCAGTAGGAGAAGAGCAAGTAGCATTTGCCAGTTCCACACCCACTAAGCAGAGGAGCGTCTTGTGCTAGGAAGGACATAGCTGTGAGCGCAACGCCCGGAGTCCTCACCCTCATGAAGAGCTTCCCTTGGTCCGTGGCAGGTGTCGTTCATTAATTGTGAGTGCCTCTCTTCACCACCTAGTCAGGACACAGCTGCACCATCTTTAGCACTGCATCACTACCAACTGATCACAGAGGGCTCTGTGTGCCATTGCCAGAGCGCACCATGAGAGGGAATGCTTAGACAGACTGGTGACCAGGGTAATAAAGGGCAAATGGAAATGGAATGTGCTAAGGCACCTGATCTACCTGAGAATGCCATTCTCAGTATTGGTGTGTTCACGTACACACACACACACACACACACACACACACAAAATTAAAAAGAAGGATCTTTAACTGAAAATTATACTAGAAATGTAGTAAACCGGTTCCACCTGCTCTGCCTGCTAAAATTGTAGGCTTCCTTCAAGCCCCTCCCCTAACTCCTCTGGGAAGCCTTCCTGGATTCCCCAGACAGTTGATCATTTGTCTTCCGTGATCCTGAAACACTCTGCTTTCAAGTGTTTTTGAAGGATAATCAACAGTCAAGTTATTTGGATGCAAGTTACCTCCATGAGTACACCCATTTCTAAGCCTGTCCTACAGCATGACTATTGCCACCACCACTATTCTTATTGCCATGTAACCCATCCCTGCCAATATTCTAGGAGTGTCTAGAATATGGACAAGAATGCACTGAAATATATTGTTAGCAAAATTATGGTTAGACAAGTTCTCCTCAGTTCAGGCACTGGTGTGTGAGGCTGGGAAGGCTTGCTTCTCTCTCTACTGTAGTAGTATTTTCTGTCTTAGGTCTGCCTGTCACCCCACCTTCCGGGGCTGAGCCACCACCCTCTGCTGTGTATTACCGTAGTCATTGGGTGCTGCTGGCCTGGCTGGGCACGTTACAACCCTCATACCCCATGTTTCACACTCAGAGCCTTCATGAAGAAAGAGAGAACTAATTTCCTTGGTCTTTGAGTCACCATTTACTTCCTTACTCCTACCATTTTCTCTTCCTACTCTTTGTAAGCTTTTCAGCGGTCAGCAGACTCGTCTCCAGTTAGTCTACTCTCAGGATACATGGACCAAAGTCCAAAACATCTGAGATTTGTTCAGAATTTATGGTCACTGCCGTACCTGCAGATATACACTGGGCCTTAAATCCCATTCCTGCTCCAGAATTCCAGTCCCACTTGGATATTTTTCTAGGTTTTCTTCTGTGTCAATTCTTCTAGTTCCATTTTCACCTCATTTCCCAGAATGCCCAGAGGTTGTCTAGGAGTGGACACTATTTTAAACAGAAGGATGGTAGTATCTGCATTTTGCTTGCACTATTCCCCCTATTAAACCACTCCAGGGACTAAACCAGTCATTGCCAAACACCTGTAAGAACACGGCCCTCTTAAAATCAGGATTCTTATTGCTAGCAGTAGTCTAGGGGTAAATTTGAGACAGGGAGGTGCAATTTAAGAGTTTGAAAATAAAGCCTCTACCAAGAGTTAAATTAATTAAATCAACATATAATAGGAAGCGACAGAAAGGACTTTGAGGCTCAGGGGAAAGTCACTTGACCACAGCCTGGTTAGTAACATTAACACATCTAAAAGGAAGAATGTGTCAGCGGAGGGAGGCAGCAAATAGGAAACAGACTGGAGGGGGAGAAGTTCATGCATGTTCCTCCAATAGTGTCCAGCAGCACTTCTAATAACTATGGCTAATGCTTGATACATGTCAACGTTGATATTTGTATTGGTTGATTCCAGCAGTTCTCAGACTGAGCAGGCATCAGAACTCCTGGGAGGGCTTATTAAAGGCACAGGCTGCTGGGCCTCAGCCCAGAGTTTCGGATGCAGCCAGCCTGGGGTGGGCCTGAAAAGTCTCATTTCCAAAAAGCCCCTAGGTGATACTGATGCTGCCGGTCCAGGGATAACACTTTGAAAATCCTTAGTTTAGGTGGGTGTTTCATCAACATTTGGTGAAGTCCAAAGAAGCAGCCACATTGCATTTGGCTTTGAGATCATTTAAGTGAAATCCCCTTTCCAATCACAACGGATACTATAAATATGAAAACTGACATAAATCAAACTCAAATGTAGTTACAGGCTCTAGCAAATGTAAAGTACTTTCAGGCTTGGAATTTCAATTTCAACCTCTATAAGACTAATTATTTCACCCCAAGCACTGAGTCCATCACTGTGATTGCTGCCACCTGGTACATATTAAAATACAGACACTGGCTGACAAATTAGAGTTTTTACCAGTATAAATAGGAAAGAGAGTAGTCCAAAACTTTGTAAATTGATTAGTTATGCTTTTATCACAAAAAAAATCTATATAATATATTAATAGTATTTATTATTCATTTGGTAATTATTGTTCTTATTATTTAATATTAAAGGATTATTCGTCATACTATGAAACACCCATGTTTCAGGCACTGTTCAACGACGTTCATGTATATTAACGTATGCAACCCTCTCTATAACCTCATCTCCATTTTACAGATAAGGAAGCTGAGGCTCAGAGAGGCTAAGTGACTTGCCCTAAGATCACAGTTCCTAGGTGGCAGAACTACAGCCCAATGCTAGGCAGCCCAACTCAACCCTCTATATTCTTTAGAACTACATTCTATGGGTTTGTGATTATTTAGCAAATTATAGCAAATGCAAACAAATATCAGTTATTAATTAGGTATTAAATTTTGATTAGGAACTGTTAAGACAACTTGCAATTGGAGAGACCATTTACCAAACAAAACAAGGCACAAAAAGTTATTTTCTTCATGTTAAACTTTATCTGTTTTCGATTGCTCTTTAATATCACTTTGATATCTTTATTTGCTTAATTTCATGGCTTTGCATTTTTTTTTCAGGGAGTATATTAGCTGTAGCTAAGTCGGACTTCTACCAACCTAAATATATCCTTTTTAATAAGAATAATAATTTGTTTATTGAATTATCTTTAGATATTAGATTAAGTACTTGATTATCCTCACCACAGCTCGAGGGGTCAGATGCAATTTATTTCTTGTTTATTGTTAGAAAATCGGAGGCACTTAGAATTTAGAATAACTCACCTAAGATCATATGGCTAATAAGTATAAGCTAAGATCTTTTGCCTCATAAGTGCAAGCCTCTAACCATTACACCACTGAAGACTCACCGCATAGGCTTCAGAGAGAACGCCAGAGGCAGAACGGCTTGCTGGAGAAGAGAAAGGGCCCTAGCCCTGCCTGTAGCCCCACCTGCTCCTGGGCCCTCGGTGACCTGGAGCGTGTCCTTCTCTGGAATTCACTGTGCCCTCTGGCTAATAGAGCAGCACCCGTATGACTTCTAAGGTCTATCCCAAATCCAAAGCATGTGCTTTCCCTTCCAGTTTTATAGCCAAGCCATTTCCCACTGTCTTGACTTCCTTTCCTAGCTCACCCACACAGAACACCTCCTGTGATGGTTAATTTCATGTGACAACCTGGAGAAGGAATGACCAGACAGCTGGTAAAACATTATTTCTGGGTGTGCCTGTAAGAATATTTTTGAGAGAAATCAAGATTTGAATTGGCGAACTGAGTAAGGAGATGACCCTCCCCCACATGGATGAGCATCCTCCAACCGTCTGAGGGACTGAATAGAACAAAAAGGCAGAAGAAAGGCAAATTTGAGCCTTTTGCTGGAGCTGGGACATCTACCTTCTTATACTCTCAGATATCAATGTTTATGGTTCACTAGCTTTCAGATTCACACCACAAATTACACTATCTGCCTCCTGATTCTCACGACAGACTTTGAATTATACCACCAACCTTCCTTTGAAATTGGACTGAATTTTACCACCAACTTTCCTGGTTCTCCATCTTATAAATGGCAGATCATGGGACTTCTCAACCCCTATAACCATGAGAGCCAATTCTTGTAATAAATCTCCTATCTTTCTATCTATCTATCTACTTATCTATCCTATATTGGTTCTGTTACTCTGGAGAACCCTAGCACACCTCCACCTATGGGCCTTCATCAGCTCATTCCCCCACCTTCTATTCCCTAATACACAGGCCCTTTGACTCTTTCTTATCCCTCATTCCATCAACAAATAAAGGACTATAATAAACACTCCACAGTTTTGCAACGAATCAAATATAGCCGTGCATTTTCTCCAATTATTTTCTTCTCTATGTCATTTCTTCCAGACTTGTTAGTAAATTCTCCTGAGTGGAACCTAGCCCTTTCCTTATTTTTACCCAAAGCTTTCAGTGAAGATACAGATCAGTAAAATTGTATGGTTTTTAAGGCAAATCTACCATGCACAGCTCATTGCATCTCCTATGTGAAATCATAGCCTAGTTTCTGCTACAGAATAGCTAATACGCTGTCTGTTAATAGGTACTGTTTACAAGCAAACTGAAAAAATGATGCTGACCATCAATTTCTACCTCATAAAGGAGGTTTCCGGAAACGTGTTTGCCAACCAGATACCTGAGATTCTAAATATTTTCAATAATTTGCTTTGCCACATGGAAGATCTGAAATGCTTGTATCACTTTTTTTTTTTTTTCCAAACTGCTCCTCCCCTCCTCTTCCCAGTGAAGGCCAACATAAATACAGGATGAGAGGGAGGCAGGGGAGCTTGGAGGAGGGAGGATGGGAAAAAGAAGAAGATTTCATATCAACATTCAGATTTGATGTACATTATGTGCAGCAGGATCCAGGAGGTAGAGAGGCCGCCAGCTGGGGTTTGTGGTTCCAGAGGAAACAGCTGTTTTGAGATTATAGGAACAAAGGAAGTGTCAGGCCGGAAGGAGAGCAGGATGCCCCTTTAGCCCCTCTCAGTTCTTGTTGTAGCTCCTCCTTGTACCAGGGCTGTGAGACCTTTGCGCAGCGTTCTCTGGGACAAATTAATGTGAGAAAAATAATAATAAAACCACAAAAACAGAGTTTGATGGGGTTTGTCCTTTGGCTTGGTGTAAACAAGTGGTTACTGGTCTCGTAAGCTTGACTCACAACCCTGCTTCCTCATGGAATTATTCCCCCTTCCCTGGTTGCAGGCCATGGAAGATTTTGAAAAACAGCTTCTTACTATGGGAATAAAAATTTGTTCATTAAAGATGTTACCTTTTAAACTATCTGCCTCCTACAAAAAGCTTTAGGCTTCTCCCACACAAATGTCTCTCCCTCGCTTCTGCTTCCCTTCTCTCTCTCTTATATTATAGGGAACTCTTTTAAAATATCAAGTAATTAAAGCTCTTCATGGGTGAACTCACCCATTGAAAGGAATCCTCCAGCACATGAAATGGTGGCTCTATCAAATTCTAAATCTGTTTTTTAAAAAATCCAACATATTTTCTGATTTTTGGCAGGAAGAGAACTAATTTTCTTCCAACACGATACACTTGCATTTTTCTTTCCTCAGTGGGTTTATATTTTCAGGCTCCATTTGGGTGAAAATTTCTGTTAACCAGAATGAGTCAAAGACAGATTAAATAGCTACCTATATTTAAATTTTCTCCCATATTTCATTGTAATTCCTGTTCCCAGATAAATAGAGTGAGGAATCAAGATTAGGGAAGGTGAGAAGAAATGAGGATAGGAGACAAATGGACTTGTCGTTTTTCTTTTTTTCTTTTTTTTAATTGCCTCACTGTTATTTGGAGGTAGAAAAAAAAAAAAAAAAGAAAAGGGAAAAACCTAGACAACACACTCAAGCCCATGTCTGCTGATCGGGCTGTGATGTGTTTGACTTTAATTTGTGCAACCAGCCCCCTCTCCAGCCTAGTGCAGATGCCATGTCCTTTTAACATCAGCAGCCACTGGCCTCATTCTCATACCCTGAAACGTGTTCCCTGGAAGTATCTCGAAACCAGCCAGGACAAGGAAGCAAGCCTGCATGCAGTCAAAAGCAAATTCTGCTTGTGTTATAATAGTTAGGCAATTTTGTTTTCCATGAGGTGTTTTCATTTTCCTTGATTTGGGGGGTTACATATAAATGATGTTATGTTTAAAAAATAACCATGGAGAAAAGCAATGATCAGAGAGGAATAGTTCCATTTCAAGAGCAATTTAACACTTGTCTCCTGGATGTGAACATGGACCACGTGCCATTTCCTTTCTCCTTCAAAGAATATGGTGAGAAGACCTGTTCCATCAGTACCTTTGATGGAACACAGGAACCCAGGCATATATTCAATTGAACTCAATTAATTTCTCAGTTAGAGTCATGCAGTGATTAATATTAGAGGCTTGTCTTAAAGCTGATCATTCATATTTGCTTCCAGGCAAAGATTGAAATTCAAGAACACACCATTCAGAACATTCTCCACTGGAGTTGACTCTATTCCAGCCTTTAAAGAAGTGTCATTTCTTCTAAGGGGAGGGCAGTCATTGTTAACTAATTATTGATGACTCTGAAGCTACCTTATGGTTGTAGACTTCACTGTGTTGTTTCCTATGAGAGACTGGAAATGAAAACTCAAAGAGACATAGGACTCTGTGCCCTTAGGGCTCAGAGGGACTTGGGATGCCATCTGGTTCATCAGAGACATGTTATGGAGAAAGAAATGGAGCCAAGGGAGACCGAGTGCCTGTGCAAGGTCCCAGGCCTGAATGACAGAGCCGAGCAAGACCTGTGTCACCCTACCGCTCATGAGCCTTTGCTACAGCTCAAGGCACATTTCTCAATCCATGTGGCCTAGGTGGGCAAAACACACTGTGGGTTCTCCTTGATGAGGCAAGAGACTAAAACTGTGGGCCAGTGATAGATGAAGGGTGGCAGGAGAGATCAGAGAAGAGAAGGTGGAGAGATAAGAGGGGTCTTGGGAAAGCTGTGTAGAAGAGACAGAGGGAGGCGTAGAGAGGGAAATATTCAAATTTCCATTCTCCACAATCTCTCTTTTTCCCATAATCGCTTAGGATGGCGAGAATTGGTGAAGCTACATTTTGAGACTCTTTTTCCTTTTTCTTGGATAGCAATAATTTGTTGTGTCAAGAGGACCACACAAATGACAATGTGATTTTAATGAGAAAACGTTGAGGAATAAACTATAATTATTTGGACAGTCATTTGATCAGATTTTCTTTTCCTTATCACATTTTAAATGATTAATGAAGTTATATGTGGGTGTCTGCTGAAGAGGTTACTGAATATGTTTTTAAGCCTTCTTTTTTTTGTTAACTTATTCTTTTCCATTTCAAGTACATAACAGTTTGTGGGATGTTTTTTAACTCTCGGTTTGAATTAAATAGAATCATAGGCCACTTAATCTAATTTAAACTCAATGTCACTTGCTCTTGACATTAGCTAAGTAAAAAAGAAACATTTTTCTTCTCCAAGTAGCCTAAGATGTGAGCCATTGCTCCTAGTACAATATTTCCTGAAATTTTTTGGAGCTTTAGATAGGTACAGATGATCTCAGAAAAAGAGGGCTATGGCTTGGAAAAAAAAAAAAAGACAGCGTAAAGTTCATCCTCCAGGAACAAATCACATAATACTTTGCATATTAAATATTTTGGGAAGCACTACAATTAATACAACTCTTTGATTATGTGTAAGTCAGCATTCCTTTAACTTATTTGACATAGGGTCTCTTCATTCTCCTAAAATTTACTTACATTCTCTCAGGTCTGTGTTCCACAGAAAACAGTTAGGAAAATATTCATTTAGCTGATAAGTACACAAACTCAATTGTACAATTATGATTCATCGCTTTCTTCTAAACAAGAAAAATTAACCTGAAAATGACACATATTAAGGGTGATTGTTCTGAAAATCGAATTTTTTTTTACAATGGTGGAAAATCATAGTTTCAAAGAATTATTAGAAAATGTGGCCTTGAAACTATTTTAGAAATATAAAAAAACTAAAAATATTCTAGTATTTAGAAACTAAACTGTGACATCACTTAATAGCAATTCTAATCACCTATCACATATAACTCTGCAAAGCCTAAGACTTGCTTTGTAATCATAATCCTAGAACAGTCCTGGATTCAAGCAAGTTCTGCTACAGTAGATTCTAAGTGGCAGCCTGAAGAGCCATTTTTAATCACTGTACCTGGAGTTCAGTACATGGGATGCTTGTACCAGTTAGGAAAGGTCAAGCAACAAGGTTGTGTCTATGAGCACAGCACAGTAAGGCCTTTGAATGGCAGGGGAACCATTTCCCTTTTATCTTTTATTAAAGGGGATCAGGTGTTTGCCCATAAGAATTGCACTCCAAGCAACATGCAGTTCTATTCTGGAATATGCCCATAAACTAGAGATATGTCTGTTTAAATAAGCATAACATCATGAATATCCTACAGCCAAATGAGACAGTGGCATTTAGGAGCAAAGGCAGACAAAATCTGCTTCTCCCCACTTCTTTTTTTTTTTTTTGAATGAATGACTCAACTTTGAGATTATCCAGATTTTTCTAAAACAAAGAATGAATAATTCTACAAATTCTAAGGTTAACTTTGGTCACTGGATACCATTTCTAATTTGCATTCTGCAAAAAAGCAGGTAAACAACTTTTTAAAATACACTAACTATTGCCCCTGAAATAACACAATATTTATTAGAGGATTCAGGTTTGCATCCTTGCTTGGAATAATGTATATTCTTTATTTTTCAATGTTCAGTTGTATTCATATATTCTTCCTGTAGGACCAGAGGGGAATTATAAGTTGCACTGGTCTCCGCATTCTTGTATCTACTTATTTTGAAACCTTTCATTTGTAGCAATAGCTGCAATGTGTCCCTTCAAGGATTTTGCTTTTTTGATTTATACTTTTATACACTCAAATCTCAATTGAGATATCCGAGCTTCATTCCATTTTCTGACCTTACACTATCAAGCCAGAGTGACCCCCAGTCTCTGAGGACTGGGCTACATTCCAAACCAGGTTATGGAAGAACAAGGGCAGAGAATCAAAGCCACACATCACCCCAGTCCCAAGGAGACACTTCATGTAAAGCTGAGTGAAGGCCAGCCAATCCGCAGACCTCATTTATTTGCCCATGTGAGAATTCTCAACTCTCCACCCTTTGAACTTTTGACATTATTTTTGAGTGTGTGTGAGTCCTGTTTATACCAAATACAAAAGCCAGACAGATGCTCAGTTTGGCATGGAAATTGGCCTCATCAAAATAAATGTTCTCTTTTCCTTTTTTTTTTTTTTTTTTTTTTGTGTGTGTGTGTGAGGATGGACACTGCTGAAATGCATCATAGTTGCTGACACATTAGTGAATATTCCATGCATCTGTTTCTGGTTATTGTTCTCCTCTTGACATACCTGTCATCATGCCCACGCAGTGAGGCGTTTCAGATAATAAAAAACCCTCAGAGTCTGGTCAAATGGACGTGATGGTCAATAAGGCTGTGGGCTAATGTATCTGGAAATCAACTGAGCATGAGTGCTTTAGCACTCTCATGCACTTTCCAGTCCCTGCTTTGGGAGGATTTCTTCCACTCAGAAAGATGCTTTCTTGGACTGAGAGGGAAACAGCCCCAGTCCACCTTCCAATAGAAATCTTTTCAAAGTCATCATTCCCACAAAACACCCAGTCTGATTTTCTGGAGAAACAAAACTAACCTGGTTAAATACAGATTTTTAAAATTATTATTCATCACCAATTTATAATATCTCTTTGTTACTGAATGTGAACTTGGATGTTTAGCACTGAGCAAGAGTCTAGGCATGAACAGCACTCACTAAATTGTTCCTTTTGTCATTATGCTACTGAGTCTAATGCACTCTGGTGAAATAAACATATTTCTTTTTTTCACGTAAGGTAGCTTGCACATGGAGACCAGGTTGCTCAACTCACCCACATTACAAAACCAGCAAATGGAAGGGCCACCCATCTCTCATACCAATGAGGAGAATTGTCATGATGGAGGTTCAATGAGGAGCACAAATCTTTGTAGTGTGAACCTGATTCATGGTGTGTTCATGACAGGCTAGTAAACCACAAAGTGACTTCTAACAGTTGTTTAAATAACAACTCAATTTGAGTACAGGTAATTTCTAAACCCCAATTTATGTCCTATTGAAAAACTAACCTCAACAGTCAGTGAATGAGACCAAGGTTTGGAACAAAAGAAAATAACATCCTCTCTTTTCGCAGTAGTGCCTTATAAATGTAGTAAATGTCCATCAGATTGTCCTGTTTATAAGGCCTTTGTTTTTCCTTACTGTAAACTCTTAAGGACACTCTATTGCCCGGTACAATTCAATATGACTGGAGCTTGCAGGGGTCTTGATCTCTGCATACAATGTACCACAGGAGTGATTTATAAACCACAGTCCCACAGCATCCCAGGAACGGGAGTGAATTGAGGCTTCTAAGTGAACACAAGTGCTATGAATTGCAATGTTAGACCAGCACATGAAATGTCCCCAAACTCATTTCCTGCAAGTGAGAATGGGGATGTGGTTGGAGGGAATTAGGGGGATGGCAAACCCCATAAGGAATGAGGTTGGTACCCAATTAGCTTCTTTTCATATTATGGGTTTAGGGAGGCCAAGTAATCCCAAGATGGCTCCAGTCATTTTCACATTGGCAAAGAGGAACAATATCGCTTTTTAATAGTGTGAGGTCGTAGATAAAAAGGGCAGAGGGAGGAGAGGGGAGAGCAAACCAGAGGAGGATTGTGAATGCATGTAATTCCCTGGGCATGAACATTTTTGTGAAGAATAAAAGAAAGAAAGGAGATTAAAAAATTAATAACTTGAATGTGTGATCAATAAAAATAATTATCATCTTCCAGTCCATTTTTCATAAGGCACTCAGTGGCCTGAAAGTAATTTCTGACATAGACATAGGAGCAAAACACTGCACAAAAATTCCCTCTTTTAGAAAAGACTTTCCCATTCCAACCTCAATGTGTTTTTTCCTCCTGTCTTCTACACTCAACCGTTTGGTCTAAAGACAGTCAGGGAGCTAAATATATATTAATTAGAACTCTTGGGGCTGGCATCAGTGAGATACAATTATACCAAACGGATGCCATTCCAGGCTCTGATAGCTTCATTTAAATTCCTGAATAAAACATGAAATATCTTTAATGAGAAATGAATATAGCTCTCAGGAGGGAGTAGTCCTGATATTGTTACTAGTCGAGATATAGAAGATGAAGACATAATGTGAATACCTTCCATTTTATATAAAAACGATGGTTGTTAGAAAAGACATATCCCTCTTCTGAGACATCACGAGAGCCGCAAAATCAAAAAATTATAGTGCCTAACAGCGCAGTTTCCTCCCAAGGAACTGCCGCATGAATTCGCAGAAAGGAGCGCATTCTGTCTGTTACCAGGAAAATGAATCAACTCAAAGAGCATCCGTTAGAGTAAACATGTGCCACTCCGTCGAGCAAGTTGCTGCAGCTTTCTAAGCAAGAGTTGGGTGTGATTTCACATCCATAAACATATTGTGCACAAGAGAGAAATAGATGCGCGTCCTTACCTCAAACCTCTATCCTCTTCAGACAGCCGGTGCTTTGCTGTGGAGGAGGGGGAAGGAGAAGAGGGAAATGGGTTAGTAAAATCCCACTGTCAAGGAGATGGGAACTGCATGGCTCCTCACACTGCCCAGGCCTCCTCTTTGATCACAGGCCCTGGGAAGCCCAAGCCCAAGCCCCAGGCTTCAGCAAAAGCCTATTCACCTGTTGGGCTATGGCAGGGATTTTCTTCTTTTCTTTCCAAGGGCTTTCCTTTATTTATCGTGTCTTTCATAATTAAAGTAGCAGCATGCTACCTTGCATGCAGGCGGCACCTATCTTAATCCCAGGTGACCTTCAAGAGCTTTAGAAATATTACCAACAATGACTGAGGCTTGCTATGACTGCTATCGAATCCAAAAGGTCAGTTCCCCAATCTGGGGGACTGGGAGTGGGGAGGGGGGGGGAAGTCTATGGAAAACTGGCAGATAATTGGTCTTGAACAAAATAGGAAGATGAGGGCATATTTTCCCCCATGCCTCCCATCACAGTCCTGAGCTATTGTAAAACATAATAAAAAACCACACAGGCCTCTTTTTTTCTTTTAGATTGCATTTATCTTATTTTATTTTTAATTAATTAATTTATTATACTTTACATTCTGGGGTACATGTGCAGAATGTGCAGGTTTGTCACATAGGTACACACATGCCATGGTGGTTTGCTGCATTCATCACCCCATTATCTATATTAGGTATTTCTCCTAATGCTATCCCTCCCCTAGCCTCCATCCCCCTGCTATCCTTCCCCTAGCCACCACCACCCCCACCAGGACCCCATGTGTGATGTTCCCCTCCGTGTGTCCCTGTGTTTTCATTGTTCAACACTCATTTATGAGGCCTCTTTTTTTCTGACTCAGAGACAAACCACTACTCTGCCTTTATAAAGGAAATTGAGAGGTCAGGTGAAGCAATCGGGGCTGCTCGACTGATAAAGCTCTTGTCATCCTGTTATGTAGCACTGCATTCACTGGACAAATAAATGGGTGCCCTGTGCAACACACTGTGAGGAGATACTGAGAAAAGCTCCGCTGGGTTACTGTCCTCCCGGAGATCATGGGCAGCAATTTCTGAACAGCACCATTGCATGTGAAGGTTCTGGGAGCCTGCACCTCCCTCCTAGCTCTGCCCCCATTCCACTCTTCAGGGTGGAGGTGGTGATGCTGAGTTTCTAATTGGCATTGCTGGTCTCGAACCACACTCCGAGAAGCAAAGGTCTAGAAGGCTGAGCTCATCAGATTCTTCTGAGCCTCTGCATCTTCATTTGAGTGTTTTCTCTGCAGGACTAACCTCCTTTCCTGTTGGAACACTGTTATTTTTTGTGTAGTCCTTTCTGAACACTTATCCTTTCTCTCTAGGGTCCCCAGAGTCTTATGGGATCTTTCTCACTGAAGTACATACAGTGATCCTCTCTTATCCTCATGTGATACAGTCCAAGAACCCCAGTGGATGCCTGGTCATTGATTGAAACCGCCATTTGTTTTGAGCTTGTCTTCTGTTTTTTAAGACTATGCTGTAGTTATCTTTCTGTTCAGGGTTAGATCAATAATAGCAGTGATAGTCCTAGCTAACTTCTACTGAGTCATGCAGAACTATCACGAGGGCTTCAGATGTGGTAACTCAATTGATCCTTGCTCCAAACTTTTCAAACAGATACCAATGCCTGGAATAGTACTATGCTCCACAGAAGCTATGTTTCTCCCTATACGTACCTGAGATACAGTTTAATGTATAAATTAGGCAAACTGAGACATTTGTAATAATAACTAATAATAAAATAAAACAATTATCACAATAATACACATTGCAATAAAAGGTATGTAAATGTGGTCTTTCTTTCTCTCCAAATATTTGGTAACTGAGAGAGCTAGTAAGTGACTTGTGGGTGGAGAGTGCAGACAGCACAGCTGTGCTGGACAAAGGGATAATTCGTGTCCCAGGAGGGACGGGAAAAGATCTCATCATGCTACTCAAAAGGTGCACATTTATACCAATGAAATGTTTATTTTTGAAATTTCCCATTTAATATTTTTGGACTGTGGTTGATCACAAGTGACTAGAACCTCAGAAAGCAAAACTTCAGATAACTGGGTAACTACTATATAACTTTTTTTCATAACTGTTGATTTGTCCAGTGTTATGGCATTGGCTAAATGAAAGCTATTTGATGAAAGAAACCATCCATCTTACATATCCAATCTAGTTCCTGCCCTACAGTAAGAGTTCAAATAAATATTTGTTGAATTACTGGATGAAGAGATAAATGATGGAAATGAGTAAGGTAACTTGTTGAACTTTCCTTAGTTTATACATTTCTGTATAAAATCAATGCAAAGGTTTTCTTTTTCCATGTATATATGAAGCCAAGAAATTCAGCTAAATAGGAAAAATACATTAATTTTTTTTCTCTTCTTCCATGAGACCAAATAGCAATTTGACTAACATGCTTTTACTTTTCACCAAAAACTCTTTCCAAAATTGATTGAAACAGCCATTTGTTTTAAGCTTATCTTCTAGTTTTTATGACTATTCCATAATTATGTTTTTGCTCAGGGTTAGATCAATCATAGTGATAATAGTCCTAGCTAACTTCTATTGAGTCATACAAGAATGTTATGTGTGCTTCATATGTAGTAACTCAATTTGTCCTCACTCCCACATTTTCAAAACCACCACCATTTCACTGAACAGACACAGAAATACAGAAACAAAGAGGTTGTCTCTCCCAAAGTCCACCAATTTTTGAATATAAATATCTCTTCAGAGATCACAGAAAGAATATATATGAGAAAATTGCATGAAAAAATTGTATATCAGAGCACAGAAGAGTTTTCTTGTCCTGACACATTGGGGTATGTTGCCCAAATAGAAGAGCCTTTGCTTAAAATAATTAACCAGTAGTGGACCAAAAAAAATATTTCCAAGTTTCTGAGAGAGAACATCTTCAAGACACATTGGTTTTGATTGACTGAACGTATGCATAATAGTCATCTATGAAAATTTCCATTAAATAAGCTCACCTGATGTCCTTAAGGGCAGTTCCAGTTATCTGTGGTCTAGATGGGAAATATGAAGAATATATACTTCCCTTTACCAAGTACATAACCTTAAGATTATAATAGTTTGATCTGGGATCCCAAGACATCTCACAATTGCCTTTTTGGGGTATGAGACTTCTGGCTACAGGGCAGAAGTTTGTAGAGAAACCTGCCCCTCATCCTAAGGGTTTTCCCTATTTCCTTTTTCCTAGAGACTGGATGTAAGTTAACTGTGTTGAACTGGACGAGGTGGAAAGGAGACAGTGCTAGGACTAGCTTGGGTACAAAATTTAAGATATCGAAAAAGGTCAACAATCAAGATCAATAATATTTTTAACTCTATTTTTAAAAGTCAAAATTAATACAAAAATCCATGGTGAACAAAATATCAAAAATTTACATAAACATGGGATCAGTATTACTGATTTTCTTAATCCATTTAGGCTTCTATAACAGAATACCACAGAATGGGTGTCATATAAATGGCAGAAATTTATTTCTCACAGTTCTGGAGGCCGGGAAGTCCAAATCAAAGTTCCTGGCAGATTGAGAACCTGGTGAAGGACTGTTTCCTGGTTCAGAGATAGCCTCTTTTTTCTCATATCCATACGTGGAAGAGAGAGGAGATCTCTTTGGGGTCTTTTTCATAATGGCATAAATGGCATTAGTGGGGGTTCCACCCATGTCGCCTGATCACCACCCAAAGCCCCCATTTCCTGCTGACCCGTCACCTTGGGGGTGAGGATTTCATCATATGAATTTTAAGGGGAAACAGACATTCACTCCAAAGCACTGATTGTCCCTTTGGCTTCAGGCTCTAGTATGAATTCAGCATGGCACTGGGTGGAGATGACATGGGTGAAGGTTTTAAATTTGGAGAGCTTATAAACTCCTTACTACCTGGTCTCTTTTTGAGTTAGACTATGCCAGGAACATTGCTTAAATTAATCTAATAGAAGGCAGAAAATGCACTTTTCCAGTGTTTGGAGGACTGGATTTAGTGGTTACAAGTAAGAAGCAATTGACCCTTTCTCTCACCTGCCCTATCTCAGCCACCCTGGGACCCCAAACCTCCCTATCCTGCCTGAAATCTTGAGCAGAACCCAAAGCTTTCCTAGTTGTCCCTTCTCAGTGAATAAAATTGCCTGATGACTTTTGAGTAAGAAGATACCTTACTCAGGGCCATATCAAAGCTAAACTCTCAGCCCTTTTAAACCTTTCCTCACTTCTGGCTCAGAACTAAATCCCTGGGCAGGGGACCTTGTGTAGGAAAGGAATGCAGGGTCAGATTCCTCTCTTCCTTGAGCTGCCTTTTCAACCACATGTTCCTTGTTGTTCAGGCCCCTTCCAAAGGTCTGAGGGAGAAGAGATGAGGTCCAGGAAAAGGCTTCTATGACAAGAATTGCTGAATTCTGATACCAGTGGCTTTTGGCTGTGGTGGGACCCAGATGCTGCCTGTTTTTCACACGGGACCACTTGGGGTAGGAGTGGAGGGATTTCTGGATAACTACTATTTTCAGGGCCTCTATTGTGTGGTTCCTTTGACATGGACAAAGTCTCTCCTGATGGCCACTTAAGACACCCTCAGCCCTATTTTCACCTAAGGCCCTTGGGGTTGCCCTCTTAGATGGATTTCTCTCCACAGGACACAGTCTTGCTTCTTATTAGGATATAGCAAGTCCCTGAGAGATAGGTTAATTGGCCCAGCCAACTTTGGAGCACAAATTGCTCCCCTTGTAACCCTGCCTCTTACCTCCAAAGCTACCCAAGGGCAGCTCTACACACTACAATTTGCTTCCATCTGAGAGTCAAACGTCTGTTTCCACCTCCACAGCCACACACATCCAGCAAAGGACACATGCCAAATGTTCCACGTGGCTCTCCTAAGGCTTACCAGTTAGCCAAGGGAAAGTCAAAGCATGACCTCTCCCCCATAGGAAAGAGGGGCACGAGTCACCCAGAGCAGGGACCACTCACACTCTGAAGACATCCAACTTTCAGAGAACTCAGCCTTTTTCACATAGTCTAAAGCTGTCTCCAAAATTTCACACCAAAAAAGGTGTGGTTTTAATTCTTTCAAAAAAAACACATTCGAATTCATATATGGTTGGACTGTTTTAAACATATGTGTAAGACACAAACATACATTTTAACATAACATGATTAGAAATAGTACTTTTCCTATAGTGTGATATCTTATATGGAGACAATGCATACATATGTACACAGTCACCTACACGTTTGTGTGCATGAACCTAAATATAAATGGAGGAAATAAAAAGTTAAACACTAAGCAACTTTCTCATATCATGTGGGCTAATTTCTCAGCCAGATTTATAGATTTTTCTCTCAAAGATAACTTCCATCCATTAAATTGCTCTCCTATTGCCCTCAGGCAGGGTTCTGTTGACACATGCCTGATCTACTATGCAGTGAGGCTCCCACCTAGTCTGCCTATATGCACGTTGCCTTCCATCTTCTAGGCCACCCTACGTAGCTCTGCCTAATAAATCTTTCTAAAAGACAATGTTATGCTGTATCTTTCCTCTGCAATCATCAATGGCTCCCTAGTGGCTACTGAATAATTTCAAATGTCTAGATATGTTTTTCTTCCATGACTTAATGTCTTGTCATATAGAATATCTCTATTTGAGCCAAATGTATTATGTTCCAATTCAGACATGCTTTCCTACCTTCACACACAGTAGATACATGATCAATATGGTAAACAGAGTTATAAGTGTTCATGTTGTTAAAATATTACTGAGTAGGGTAGTACTTGATGTTTAAAGGTATTTGAACAGGGTTCATGCCTATATCTCTATTAAATCACAATTTAATTGCCTCTTGTGCATCTGTTGACCTGATTCATTATACATTTTTTAAGGAGAAAAACTTTGCTCTTTTATCAGTGTAAATGCAGTACCTGGCAATCAATAAATATGTAGAAAGTGAATAAGTGAATGTTACTCAAAAGATAACAAATCAAAGAATGTGTAAGGGACTGAAAAATAATAAACTCATATTAATACAGTAAAAATATAAAACAAAGAAAATAGACAAAAATATAAGAAATGTGTTTTGGTCAGGGTAGGCTAGGTTTGGCTGCATAACAAACATCACCAGTAAGTCAAGGGTTCAATGAAACAACAGCTCCTTTTTTTGCTTACACAAAGTCCAGTGCAAATTCTTCTGGTTGGCAGTTTCCTAGAAGATTTTCCTCCAGTGAGCTGATGGAAGCATCAACTCACTCCCCACTAACTCCTCCTTAAAGCTCTCTTCTTGGTCCAACCAGCTGACAAGCAAAGACTAAGAGCATGAAGGATCTGCTAAAATGAGGTATTTTAGGAATCAGGCTGAGTATATCTGCCAAGTGCTCATTACTTCCAGGCACGTTTTATTGGCCTTAAATGCAAGTCCATCATCCATCTGGATTCAAGGTAGTTAGGGACACATGGTTTACATTGTACATAGGAAGGGAAAAAACCAAATTTGACGAATACTTGCAGTCTCTCTTGCACTAGATTTCTCTGTGTAAATTTAGATCTTTAAGCACAGAACCCCTCTTTCTGTCAATCCCATGAGCTAGATATTGACAACCTCAACTGCAGGAAGATTATATGAATTATCAATTGCTGCATATCAAATTACCCTAAAACTTAGCAGGTTTATATAACATTTATTATCCCAGAGTTTCTGTGCATCAGAAATTCCAAATATCCCTTAGTAGTTGGGTCCTCTGGCTCAGGGTTTCCCAGGGCTACAATGAAGTCTTTTGGTCAAGGCTGAAGTCATCTCTGGGCTATACTGAAGGGGTTGATGTGCTTAGAAGCTCATGCAGTGGCTGCTGGCAAGATTCAGTTTCTTGTGGGTTCTTATACTAAGGGCCTCAGGTTCTCTCTGGCTTTTAGCTGGAGGCTGCCCTCAGTCTGTGCCTGTGTGTGGGTCTTTTGAGAGGGCAGCTTGCAACATGGCAGCTTTACTCAACAGGAAGAGCCACCCAAGAAGAACTAAGGAGAGAGGTGATCAAGACAGAAGGCAGAGTCCTTTATAACTTAATCTCATAAGGACTTTCCATTATTTTTGCCATAGCCTATTCATGAGAAGCAGATCCAGCCACATCCAAGGGTAGGGGTATACAAGGGCATGAGCACCAGGAGGTGGGGGTTACTGCCAGTAACTTTAGAAGCCACCTGCCACAGAGATCATAAAAAAAGACAATTCTAACTGCCTCAACTATGGAGACTGAGTGATTGACTAGCACATTTAATTAATGGAGTAAAGCCAAGGAAACGGTGCATGACATTTTGGTGATGGAAGACAGAATTACAGAGGAGGCTTGGGGGAAAGAGAAAAGTCCAGTCAATAGAAGCATTTCCTCAGCAAGTGGTGTACATGGTATTAAATTGAAGCTCTACCATGAACAGGGAAATTGCTTTCAAAACACTGTAATTGAAATAGCTGAGCTGAATAAGACAATAAACTAAAGTGAAAAGAGTGAATTATATAAAAATATATATTGCAAAGATATCTGTGACGATGGTCAGATCTATCTCAGAGATTTGCTCTGAGAACTAAATGAGATGATGCATCCAAAACCAGCTGATGCAACAAGTCTCTCTCAGGTGAGTCCTGAGAGTCTTTCACAAAGCTTCCAGGTGACCCGGATGCTTCTGCTGTGAGGACCACACTTGGAGTAGCAGGGACCCAGCAGTGTACCTGGCTTATGTATACTCACTGAAAATGGTTTCCGTATCTCAGTGGCCCTCAAAGCTGAGCAGACATCAGAATGACCAGAGGGCTATGTTGCAAGACAGTTTGCTGGACTCCATTCTCAGAATTTAGGAGTCAGCATGTCTGGGGCAGGTTCTGAGCACAGCAAATTCCTAATACACACCATCATCTCTGCTCGCAAGGAGTCACAGTGTATAACTCATAAAAGCAAGTGTCCCCTCTCCTCTGGAGAAAAAGCTGTTTATAAACCCAGCTACAGTGAGTACCTTGGAGCTATTAAAACAGTAACAAATGCCTTAATTAGGGCAAGAACAGGGAGCTCTGTAAATCTCCCCCCAGGTCCCTCTGAAGCAAGCAGCTTCCTCCACTGATGGAACCAGGAATTCCTTTTTATAAACATTCCTGAAACAACAAAATTAAAGTCCTCCAAAAATGAGATTACAAACATTAAATGCTATTTACAACTCTCATGATAGAAGCTGCAGCAGAATTCATTTTAATATTGTCACTTAATAAATGTACCACAAGTTTTTTGTTCCCCTCTAAATTATCATAAATTTCTTCAAAATACCAGGTCAGAAAGAAGGTGAGTTCTTATTTTGTGTGGCAGGGACTGGGGGAAGCACAAAATTAAGTAAACAATGAGCACTCCCCAGCCCCCTTCACCCATAACACCCTCAGTTGCCCAGAGCTCAGAGGGTACAAACTAGAAATCAACCTACCAAGTTCATTGCTAACTCAAGCCTTTGCATTGCAATTTTACCTACCAAAATGCTCTTCCCTGCAAACTTTGCCTGGCCTCTTCCTCCTCTCCAATCTAACTGGCCTGTCTTTCCTCCCTTGGGAGGAGGAGTCTCTTTATCAGACCAGGAGATGTGGAAAGTTTCCCACACAAGAGCTGATGGCAGCTGGGAGTGACACCTGAGGGATAAGAAAGCATCTCCCTGTGTTGAGGGAAAGGATGAGCTGTCTGGCCACAGAAAACAACTGGAGTCAAGGTGTTCAGGGCCGCCAGGATGCAGGTGGTTCTTTGTAAGCATGGATGCTTGTGGAGAAGTGGTGGCCAGCCATATGGAATCCAGGTGTGCAGAGGGCAGACTGTGAGTGTCTTCTGCGTGGTGCTAAAGAGCTAGTACTACCTGTCAAAATTCAAAGGCCGCTATTGAATGGGAGGGAGGCTTTCTGAGGTGTGTTTCAGGAAGGAGACGGTAGGAAGATTTTAGGAAGCAGTAGGAAGATGGAATATTGAGGCCTGGAGTGAAGGAAGGAGAAAGGGTTCCCAGTATAGAGACCCCTGCATTCATGTAGTCTGGAAGGGACAGGTGCCTGGCAAAAGCCAAGGCAACAGGTCCATGAAGGTCATGTCTAGGAAGTACAACTGAGTGAATCCACTCAAGAAAGATGATCTCATACCCTTCTCTTTCACATTTGCCAAAATGAGACTGTAACTGAATGTTTGGTCCCAGGTTTAAAATCCAGTCTCGGAATGAAATCTTCCTCCTTTTTACAGGTTCTTCAAAGTCCTCTGGCACCTTCAATTGCCCGTATTTATTATAAACCTGAATTCCCTTCTCTTAGCGTAGTGAACGGCTCTGTTTCCTAAAGAAGCTGGCCAGGCGCGGTGGCTCACGCCTGTACTCCCAGCATTTTGGGTGGCTGAGGCGGGTGAATCATGAGGTCCAGAGATCGAGACCATCCTGGCCAACATGGTGAAACCCCGTCTCTACTAAAAATACAAAAATTAGCCGGGTTTTTGGCACACACCTGTAGTCCGAGCTACTCGGGAGGCTGAGGCGGAAGAATTGCTTGAACCTGGGAGGCAGAGGTTGCAGTGAGCCGAGACTGTGTCACTGCGCTCCAACCTGGCAACAGAGCAAGACTCCATATCAAAAAAAAAAAAAAAAAAAGCCAAGCTCGCCTCCAACTCAGGGCCTTTGTGCTTGCCATTCCCTCTTCTTGGAATGCCATTCCGTGTAATTTTGCATTCTTGGTTCCTCCTGGTCATTTAAATCATTGCTCAACCATCACCCCCTCAGGGGGTCTTTCCTACCCACTTCCCAGGGTGCCATATTTCCAGCTTTTATTTTCTTTGCCATTTCATCATTTAAAATGGCCCAGCATCCTTATTTTTTGAAGCATTTATTTTCTCTCTTTCCTCAATAGAATGTCTGGGGTGGGGGTCATAAGAATAAAGACTTTTCTCTGACTTTGTTGCTTTGACCTCAGTATATACAACAATGCATGACATATAGTAGATGCTCAATAAATTTTTATTGAATGAGCGACCAGAGGAACCAGAAAGGTGAAAACTAGGATCTAAAGATAACCTGTTGCTGAGGAGCCATCATTTATTCTCTTTTCTTGGTGATGTTTTCTTCCTCTCTTATCATACTAATCCACCGACAAGGAGAGGAGAGACTTGCATGATTGCAAGAACAAATTCCCCAGGGCAAGTAATAAATCCCACTGCTGGCTTTTCCCAGTGAATATCAGTTCTGATAATGGGAAGCCTCACTTTTTCTCTGGGCAAGGTACACATCTATGTGACAGCCTCTGCCTATAATAGCTACTACCACAGAGACCCGACAGGAGGCATTAAAAATTAAACAACAGAAGAGTCGATCAGCTTCCAATCTCAGGTTTATAGACAGGAAAATGCTTAATGACAGGTGGTCTCTGTACCAGAGGTGGCCCCTGAGAGACATTTCTCTTGATTTTATTTTTTAATTAACTTTTATTTTCAGTATTTTGTCCCCCTTTTCTGCCCCCAATGGAATAATATTTAAATGATAAAAGGCTTTCCACTGTTTCCAGAGCAGCCCAGACCACCTCTCCACCCAGCTGCAAGGGGAGGGAATCTTTAAAGATCACTCTGTTTTGGAATTCTAATGTTGCCAAATAGCACACATGGATTCTCATCATATGGCTCCCAACTGCAGTTCTTTAAGCTAAAGAGTGCAGTTCTTTACCGCTTCCTTGTGACAGTCTCCTAATTACCCATTCTGAGTCCTCTGAAACAGCATTCCTCCTAGTTAAGGACCTCTACCATCACTGCAAGTCACCGGTGAGTTGAGTTGAGCATATTTTATTCAGCATCTATCCATGGTGCATGAATAGTAAAATAGGCACAGTCTAAGGCTTACTATGTGGCATTAAGATATATTCTGACTCAGAATAGAGTCATTGTTATATTAAATATAGAATGCATATATGAATATACACATACCCTTTTATAATAAAGTCATTAATACCTGAAAGTAAATCATATCTTGCTTTAAGTACAAGCACTGCCCTCTCATATCCATGATCTCATCTGATTTTCACAATCACCCGGGGAGATAGCAATCACATTCTATTCACCTTTAGAAGTCAAAGCTAAGGTTCAGAGAGGTTGAGTAACTTACCTAAGGTCACATAGCTGGTGAGTGCCATAGCTGATATTTGAACGTAGGCAGTCTGACTCCAGAGCTGTGCTTCACAAGACTGAAGTGTATGGGTGTGTCCTGACGAATGATAAAAGGAGAAAAACATAATTTTGGAAGTATAGCAGGAATTAGATTGTGTGGGATCTTTTTGTTTTGTTTTGAGATGAAGTCTTACTCTGTTGCCCAGGCAGGAGTGCAGTGGCGTCATCTTGGTTTACTGCAACCTCCTCCTCCTAGGTTCAAGTAAGTTCTTCTGCCTCAGCTTTGTGAGTAGCTGGGACTACAGGTGCGTGACACCACACCCACCTAATTTTTGTATTTTTAGTAGAGATGGGGTTTCACTATTTTGGCCAGACTTGTCTCAAACTCCTGGCCTCATGATCCGCCTGCCTCGGCCTCCCAAAGCACTGGCATTACAGGCGTGAGCCACCGTGCCAGGCCTGTGCAGGATCTTAACTGCCATGTAAGTCATTTGGAGTTTATTTTGCAAGTCATATAAGGAAATATCAGGGTTTGAATGAAAAGTCTTTGAATAAAAAGGCTGACAGCATTAGCCCTCCACTTTGTCACTTTATTATAATTAATATATATATATATATATATCTGTTATATTGTGCCTCTCTCTTTGCTAGAATGAATCTGTGACATAAACAGAGTCCTTGTGTGACTTATTCTCTCCTACATTCATTGTTTACCTACATCAATGTCTGGCATATATAATGCACTCGGTATTCATTGAGTGAATGAACCAAGAAAACCATGTTTAAAGCTCCAATGCAATTCCAAGCCTGGACCCCAGATTCCTTACGCTAAAAGCACTCCATTATCCAGCACAGCTGTCCTAGATGTTGAACAGAATGACCCCTTGGTCCCGGCTCCATCCGGTTCTGTCCATTCCTCACGACAGACTTGGAATAGAAACCCGGCCTCAGGTTTTCTTAGAAGACAAGATGGCCTTGTTCTGGTCTGCTGAATGTAGGGTACTGCTCTGGATTCTCTGATTTGATAGGGACTCTTGTCAAAAGAGGTGATCCTTACCTATCTGCTGTGCAACTTCCCTTTAACATTAAGTGTTGTATCACATAGCTTCATTTGAACAGTAGTGAAAGAGGAGGCAAAAAAAGAAAAGAAAGAAACCACCCACATCCGAACTCACCCCTCCGCATTGACTCCGACCTTCGCTTCGTTGCCTCCTCCAGATCCTGCACTGTTAGTACAGAGCACTTAACCTTCCACGGAGTATTTTTATGCTCCATTTTCTGTGCCATTATGAAGGAGATGAAAGTAAATGGAGTTCACTTTGGATGGGCGCTGTTATCACCCACTTACGGCTTTCCCACCCTTCCCACTTCCCAAAGGGGAAGCACAGATGCAAAGAGAGTGAAGGTGCTTTCAAATTAAATGCGTCTCAGAAAGCCAGGTAGGCGAGAACAAATGCCTTTTGCTAGGAATGCCAAACTAGTAAAGCACCTCCAATTGATCCGCACGGAAGAGCATTTACTTAGTAACAAGGCAGACCAGTGCAAGACGGGCTAAGCTGTCTTGTTTACTAGCCCCCACCCCCTGGGGTCTTGTGCTTCTCCTTCCCAACACTTGTCACACACAACTACTTGCTTAATGTCTGCTTTCAAGGATGTTGTTGTGGTGATCTATCCCCATGTAACTTAGTAACTTAAAACAGTAACAGACACTTAGCCTTGCCTACAAATATGCGATTTGGGTCAGGCTCATTAGCAGTAGCATGTGACTGTAGTATCCAGGGCAGCTGTGTTAGCTCCACTGAGGTCTGGAAGGTCTATTCCAGGATAACTCACTCACACAGCTGGCAGTCCTTGCTGGGAACTGAGGTAGGGCTGTTGGGCAAAGGGCTTCAAGTTCTCTCCAAATGAGCTGCTCCGCGAAACCCTTTGGTTTATTCAAGACATGGTGGCCAATTTGCAAATGCAAGTGTTCAAGACAAGAAGTAGAAGCCCTCAATCTCACAAGGGCTAGACTGACTCTTAGGAGTGAATTGTGTCCCCTTAAAAAGACGTATTGGAATCTTAACTACCAGTACCTTAAAGCATGACCTTATTTGGAAATAGTATCTTTGTAAATATAGTCAAGTTAAAAGGTGGTCATTAGAGTTGGCCCTAATCCGATATAACTAGTGTCCTTAATACAAAGTGTACATTGGGACAGAGGCACAAACGTGCACAAAAAGACAGCAATACAAAGACTCACAGGGAGAATGCCATGCAGAGATCAAGGCAGAGATTGGAATGATGCATCTATAAGCCCAAGTTGGCCAGCAAATCATCAGGATGTGCAGAAGGGCATTGGACAGAGTCTCTTTCAGAGCTTCAGAAGGGCCCAACCTAGCCAGCACCTTATCTTGGACTCACCCCCTCCAGAACTGTGAGACAATAAATATTGTTTCTAAGACCCCCAGGTCTATGGTATTTAGTTCCAGAAGACTAATATACTGATACCACATCGCCACTGACCAAAGCAGTCACAGAGCAGCCCAGAGCATTGAGAAAATTCTTGGCCATCTTTAAGGACCACGGATATGGAAACAGAGGCCATGGTTATCTTGTTTTTCAGTACTTCACCACTGCCTGGTACATGAGTGGTGTACAGTGGATCTTTACCAAAAGAAAGAAGATAGAGGTTCCTCAACTTTTTTCTGACTCAAATTGATTTAAACCTACCCTTCCTACTTTAATATTTCTTTCTAAAAAATTTCTAGTTTTTAGTACACAGACAAAAATGTACCGTGATGATTAGTGGCATATGTTTCACTTCTGCATTCTAAATTACAGTATTTCAAAGAAGTGTGTGGCCCATCACCTCTGAGCCTCCACCTGCTACCCGTTTACAGAGAAAGAGACTTGGCCTGGCTGGAGCCCTTGGAATTGGGAAACTGTCAAAGATTCCCTTCCCATTAGGGATACACATGGACCTCTAAGTCCATCTGAGAAGCTCTTATTGGAAAGCTGATGCTCTGTGCATATGGCTATGCCCAGGAAGATTTTGAGACTCAGAAGCAGCGTTATGCTCCACAGCTCCCAGAATTACCAAAACAGGAGGAGGAGGAGGAGTGGGGGGAGAAAGAGAAAAACAACAGAGAAAGAAGGGGAAGAAGAGAAGGAAGAAACGGGAGGAGAGCAGTTATTATTAATAAAGCCACTACTGTCTACCTGGTACTTTACATATGTTGTTTCATTTAATCACCACAAAATTTTAATGCCACAGGAATTAAGCTCCCTGTGGTACACCTTAAGAAACTAAGGCTCATAGATTATTAACTTTGTGCCCATATCACACCACGAGAGAATGGTGAGACTGGGATTCACATTCAAGTTCACAGAACTCTAAAGGCCATGTTTTTCACCATGACACAGAACTGCCCAAGCAGAGTGGAGGGGACAAATTTACACCACAGAGCTGTGTGCTCACATGGGAAGACCACAGTCAGGTAGCAAAGAATGAGTCATTAAAAGTCACCTGGTGGTGTAGCAAACATGATGGAAAACCTGGGGCTCAGGAATCTCTGTTTTCTATTTTGGAATATCCAGCTAATTCTCTTAGTTCAAAGAACAAATTTTCCCAAAAGTGCATGAAAAATCCCACTGTACAATTTCATACCAATTCACACACACACACACACACACACACACACACACACTTCCTCACTCAGTGCGATTTATCTTAAATATACTATTGGCACTTTCTTAATAACTGTGGTCTTTTGGGAAAGTCATGTGAAAAATATCTGTTTCTATTTAAGACAGACAAAGGCAGGAGGAGAAAGGAGGTCCTGTCATCCCAGTGGTGTGCTGCCTTTTCCTGGCCAGCATTTCTTTCCGCAATGGTTTGGGCCGAGAAGTGTGATTCATTACACTGCCTTTCGCCTTCTCTCCTTGATACTTCAGGCCTGGCAGTTTGGAGGAAGAAGGAAGAGGGAGAGGGAGGGATGGGAGACAGGAGGGTATCACTGATAAGCACAAAGACCCAGCCAACTCCGGAAGCCCCAGCCGCACAGCGCCAAGAGGAGCTTACTTCCAGCAACATGAAAAGATGAGTGAGGAGGCAGCTTACGGGAACTTCCTTTTCGTGTGGTGTGGCCGGGTCATAATGGTGCTGTGGTTACACAGCAAAAGCTCATCAAAACAATAACTAAACCACAAGTGCTATAACTAAGAGTTCTCTTTTGCAGCACACTTCACTGAAATACCAGGAGAATGGGTCCCTGTCTCCTGCCACTTACTCACCCTGCACTTGGTGTACAGTAAGATTAATTTAGAACAGAAAAGAGGAGAAGAAACCCCTTACATCCTATTATAACTTCCCAGATGACAGTGAAGAGAGAGGTTCAGGTGTTTATATATTTAAGAAATAGCATTGTAGATAGATCTTTCTGGATCATAAGGAGGTCTCCATTTAGAGTTAAACTCCACGTTCAGAGTATAATTTTCTCTGGGCTCTGTAGAAATGCCCTAGCTCATGCTATCACGAAAGAATGTCTGGCTGCATTTTCAAAATGTTTCCCTAGGTGGTACATGCATTTGAATCAGTGAAAAAGGTAGAAATGAAGAGCCAAAGACAAGTAATTCAATATAACCAATTGGCATTTTGAAATTTCACA
This sequence comes from Sapajus apella, assembly GCF_009761245.1. Lineage (NCBI taxonomy): Eukaryota > Metazoa > Chordata > Mammalia > Primates > Cebidae > Sapajus > Sapajus apella. Next base: position 3,608,589 of record NW_022437020.1, on the reverse strand, counting down.
TTTCTCCAGCACCTTTTTGCTTAACTCATCTAAAATCCCAAACAGCCTCTTCCAGGACAGATAAAAATAATCCTATACTTTTAGCAATATAAGATTATAGGGGGATTTAATCCAAATTGTCCATTTCTAAAATATAAGTAAGACCAAACTATAGGTCATTCAAGCTCTTTTTCAATTATCATATAAATGTGCCTGACAAACATACTTGTTTCTTTCCAATCCCTGAATTGCAATGGGTTCTCATGCAGTACCAACTAACATGCAAACTTTCTAGCCTGGACTTGAAGATTCTTCAAGTTCAGGTTCTGGGCCACCCTAGCTCTCAGGTCTTTTCTCCTACGCTTCCCAACAGGCACACCATATGTGCTAAAGTGGATTTCTCATTATGCTCCAAATTAGCCAAGGGTGTCTGGACACCCACTGGGAAGCCAACTTCACTTCAGGTCCCACCTGCACCCCTCCACCCTATGGTCTGCCCAGGAGCTATTAGATTTGGAGATATGGCAGACCTGAAGCTGACTCTATCCTGCCACTTATTAGTGAGGCAGTCTTGGACAGAGAGAACACTGACTCAAAGTGCTCATAAAGTCTTCACCTCATAGAATTCTTGCAAGTATTAAATGAGAAAATGAATATAAAGGACACAGCAGAGTACATGACATAAAGTAAGGACTAAAGAAAGAGGGGATGTTGTCGCTACAAATACTACCTCCAGTTGTCAAAAATCCTTCCCTCATGTCAAAAGTTAATCCAAATGCAACCCCCAAGGTTATTGCATTTGGAAGCACTCTCTTTCCCCTCTGAACTGTATAGCTTAATTGCATGGAGGGGATTTCTCACATATACCCATTTTATGTAATTATTTTAATACAATAATAAAAATGTCTAATACTTATATATGTATTCATCAGTACTCTAAACACTTTATATACATTATTTCATTTACTCCCTACAATAATTCTTTGCACCTTGTACTGTTACTATCCCTATCTTACAGATGAAGAAACTGAGATACAGTGAAATCAAGAAACTTGTGCAACATTGCATAGCTAGTGAAAGGTAGCCCTGGGAGTCAAATACAAAAAGGCAGGCTCCGGGGTCTCTGTTCTCTCTGCCACTTCATCTCTTCTTATATCTTACCAGGGTAAGAGGAGGTGAGTTCTTAAATTTTGTGCACCAGAGCCTCACTTGTTTGACAGTATTCCTGGTGCTATCATCTTATTGCAATGGAAAGGAAATTGAGTTTAAAGTCATAGACTTGGTCTCAAAGTCCACTTAGACTCTTAATAGCTGTGCAATCTGGGGAAAGTCATTTAATATTTCAAAATATCCATTTGCACAGCTGGGAAGTGGAAATTCTTAGAAGATTATAGGAATAATATATGCATATCAAATGCCTAGCAGCCAAGATATGATAGGTACTCTATTAATCCCTTTTATTAATACTAGTTTGAAGTGTTTAGGTACCAGGGATCAGATTTTATATATTTTCTTTGTTCCTCTTAACTGAATCTCAGAAAAAAATTTCACAGTTCCTGACACAGAGGAACAGCTCAATGTACACATCTGTGGCCTGATAAAGTGAATGTATAAACAAATGCCTGTGTGACATAAGAAAACAATTCTAGAAGAACACAGAAAAATTGTTATATTTGGCTGAGCTTGGACCTAAAGACCTCATTAATGAAATAGCACATTCCTTTATGTTGCAATGACTATTTAGAGTCTTCTTTAATACCACAAATGCTCTCTTCCGCCCTGTGACTGCCCTAGTTCAAGGCCAGGGGGACAGTCTGAGGTTGACTCAAAGGCCAACAGCACCACCTACTGAACTGCGACTTCCCACATCCCAGAAAGAGGCCAAAATGAGAATTGTCTCAAGACCATGTCACAGCACTTAACTCCAAGCTTAAACAGAGCTGAAGTGAACACGACAGGATTGTGAAAAAGATAATGTCTCCAGGAAAAGGAGGGCTCATTTAGCTTGCATGCCTTGCTGTCCTCTGAGGAGCCATCATTTGTGTGTTTTGGTGGCAGTCTAGTGGCTCTAATCTCAGCCTCAGCTGCGGACCAAATAGAGTTCCTGGGAACTCATTTTTCTCATAATTTGGCTGCATTTTACTAAGAGTAGTGCAACTCTTACACAAACGCCATACAAGGCTGCAGAGTTGTTGTTCTTGCTGGTTTTTCCCCTGACGTATGGGGACATAAGTTGGAACGTTCAACAGCAGGATGGCCTTGGATGAGGTGATAAAGGTCATCAGGGCCTGGCCTTCTCTCCTTTATGAGTCACTGGCAAACAGCACTGGATTTAGACTCAGGTTATCTGCTTCCTGTTTTAGCATCTGCTCATTAGTTGAGGGGGATAGTAGAACCCAACGTCTAAATTCCAATCATGTGGGACTTGCTGACACTGAATTGCCTTAGCATCTGACACAGTTCCTGGTGTGTAGTAGATGATGCATAAGTGCTTGGTACATGAATGAATGAAACACACTGGCCATCTGGCCTGGGAATGGGAACTTGTTCTCTCCCTTGCCTGATGTTCAGCTCTGCAAACATGATACAAGTCCACTTCCAGATGCAGTCTCTGGCCCCATCATCCATGAACTGTGACTCTAGTGTCCATCATGTGCAAGGCTTAGAGCACCCAGACAACAAAACTCTTAATTAAGGAGAGTCCCAACTTGGTTCATCTCACTGATTGTTCATCTCACTGGTTTGTTTCCAGTGTCCAGAAAAGGGCTGAGAACCCCATAGCCAGGTTGCCGAAAAATATTTGTAGAGTGAGTGAATCAAAATACTAACAAAGGGAGATTCACAGAAGGAGGAACAAGGGAAAGAAAGGAGCAGAAAGATGGAGGAGAGGAGACAAGGGGAGGAAAAAAGACAGCCCTCTGAGGAAGATGGTGGAAGCACTGATAATAGAGAAGACGCTCATATGTGTGTCTGCCTCCTCAGCTCAATCAAAAAGCAATTCTCATCTCTACCACCACTGTTACCCCTGCAGGCCCAGCCATCCCTTACTCCTTCTCCAAAGCTCAGCCGAATCCCCATCGTCAGCGGAGAGCCTTGTAATGTGGATTACGGTTTGGGATGCCTTCCTTGCCACAGCCCACCTAATGGCTGAGCCCTGCTTGCTAAGGAGCTACGAGTGTCCACCTTGCAACCCTAGACAAGCTGTGCAGCCAGACTGTATCCTTCTGTCTCTCTTGGTCTGTCTGGCAGTCTGTCTCTTCCTGTTTCTCTGCTTCGCTCTCTGTGGGCCTCTCTCTGTTTCTTTGCCTGTCTCTGTCTCTTTTTCCCTTTGTGCTTTTGTGTCTCTACCATTCTCTGCATCTACCTGTGCCTCTATGTCTGCTGTTGCTACCTCTGACAGCTTGGTGTGGCTTTCTCTGCAGGTCTCTCTGTCCTTGTGTCTCTTTCTGCCTGCCTCTGTCTCTCTTGCTTCCTCTTTTGCTCTCTTTGTACATACTCACAGCTCTATGTATGTCCTCTTCACTCTCAACAGATTGCTTTGTCTTTGTGTATATTCTGGCGGCATCTGAAATGAAAGCATCCTGTCTTTCCCTCCCATCCCTCTCCTTTTGACTGAAATCCTTGGTAGAGGCGCTGTACACCACTTATTTAAATCACGGGATTGCAGAGCCCTTCATGCTGACAGCAGCACTTTGGGGGACTGTGCCTCACCATCCTCTCAGCTGACATAACCACGTGAAGCCCTAAAATAGAATGTTCCGGAAACAGGTTACCTCCTTCCTTTACTTTCCCTGGAAGGTCCGGAGAAGTCATCAGCTCCTCAATGATTTGGAAACTCCCTAAATTATGTATACTAGAATGGCCTCAGTGCAGCAGACAGAGGGGGGCCTGAAAGAGGTCATTAGGAAGATTTGATGAAGTCCATGCCTTGGTGCACTGACAGATAACTGGCAGCTCTCCCTCCCTGGAACTCGGCTTACCAGATTGAGCAGCCCAGACAGCAGTTTAACCCGAGGGTCAGAGGGCAGCCAGGCGTTATCTACCAACTGGCTGCATTCCCTCTGCCTCACTGAGTTTCGCCTTCCCTTATAGACTCTGACAGGAGGGGCCAAGCCGCGGGGCTCCCCTCTAGCATTTAGAGATGTAAAGAGCCTTCCAACACCACCCCCCCGCCCATTTTTAAGTGAATGAAACTGAACACAGGTTCCTTATTAATAACATATACCGGAGGGTACATCCTGAGATGCAGGAAATGAGAGAGACAGCACATCAATTTGGGGTGTGCACAACACACACACACACATAACCACACACACACACACACACACACACACACACACACCAGTGTGCATATCAAAGCCATCTTGCGAATCTTCAGTTGATTAAAGATGAGGATTGGAATGCATCTTAATAACCAGAAAATAACTTACAATCTAACATCTTGATTGTACTAGATTTCAAAGGGCAGCAAGATGTGTTGAAATGCACATATCTAATCACCAGTGGAATTAACAGATTTGCCAAAGTTATGCTTGAGAACATTATGTGTAGCTGTAACACAGCATAATCAAATTCCCATTTAATTTTATTAATGTTAAAATTCAGACTCTTTGCACATTACCATTCTTTCTAGTATTAAATTGGGGGTTATCGAGAAAGCACATTTTAAAATGTTGTCTTTCTCAAAGATATTTTTAAAGCAAAATCACATTTTCATATTTTTTTTATTCGAGTAAGAACATTCTTTCTACCAACCTTGATCTCACAAACCAAGTTGGGTATACTGGAAACTGAGACGGGCTGCTCTCGACGCCCCAGGCTTCTTCTCCCGGCACTTGTGGCATGTCATCCTTGCTGTGTTCCTTTCCCTTTCCTCTATCTGCCTGCCCCTCCCAGTCTGCTGTCAACGATGTTTACACGTAAGCCCACTGTCCTTCACTTGGCTGCCAAGCGCCTGCATCATCTTTTCCTCCCTCTACAGCTGTCCAGACCGTGCATCTCAGAAAACCCAGATCCCAGGATATTTCTGTCACTCACCTGATGATCAGAATTGCATCAAGACTCGTACAAAAGAGTAGAAAGAAGGGGTATGAATTTGAGCAACAAGAGTTCAGGAGTGTGATAGTGGTTTTATTTGAGGTTCACTACTCAGGCACGTAGAAATCAACATATATATCCAATTATTGTGACTGGGATTAACATTCGGGTCAATGGTTATGTGGGATAAATAAGGGATTCAGAGAGGAAGAGGCAGAAGACAGAAACAGAGTTTTTCCATGAAACAAGAAAAGCACCATTTTTTTGACTAAAATGACCTAGCAGAGTTTAAAATACCACACATGGAACAATCTTAAAATGGTCACTGCACTAGAAATGCCATTTTTCCTGTGAACTGGAGAATACCTGTAGCTTGGAGTCGGAAGCTATGGACCCAAGTCTTGCTTTCATCTCTTCCTCACTGTGAAACATTAGGCAAGGTACCTCGTCTCTCGGAGCCCATAACACATGGCCTCTCTGCAATCATAAGGATTACTCTGCCAGCTTACCAGAATAATTTAAATAATTTACCAAGAAAGGCAAGATGTATCACAGTGCTCTGTAAAATAAAAAGAGGCATACAGATGTAAGGTACTATTAATATAAAACTATATTTATTAACATGATTCTGGCTAAACTCACTTTGTTTTCTCTCTCTTAAAAAATAGTTGAATGTCCAAACATTTTTCTTTTTCTGTACAATGCCTACACAGACTTCATTTTTATTTGTGAAACCTGGTGCTTTATGCATATGAGTCCAAGAAATGTCATATTTATCATGATACCAAGAAAGGAAAAATAGATTGGGACACAAGGAATGTGCTAAGCCTTGAGTCACACAGGCTTGAGCTCACATCCCAGGTCAGCAACTTAAAAGCTGCATGGCCTTGCATATTTTACTCAAACTCTCAGTCTGCCTGTTATCTTAGAGGAAAGGAAGAGAATGATACTATTTGCTTTATTTTTGAGATTGTATACTATATAAGCAAAACTGGGACAAAGATGTGTGGCGATGATCAAACTCCATTTAGATACAAATATCAGAAACCAAATTCAAGCTGGCTAAAGGGAATTTGTTGCCTCTAGTGACATTTTTAATATATAAACACTCTTTCACCTACATCCATTTTTATCTATAGATAGGTGAAAGAAGTAAATAGAAAGATGGAAAGAGAGATAAATATATACATAGTTAATAAATAAGTCAATAGCTAGAAAGAAAGACAGATGTAAAGATAGATCAGCTGATCAATGGATCATATCTTGGATCCTGTGCCCACTGCTGTGACCCAGAAGAGGTCTGTGCTGTGAATGCGGGTCGTACTCAGTTGTAAAGATTATGGAAAGAGTCAATTCTTCCAAAGAGGAAAGAGTATTGAGCAGGCAAAAGCAGCTCAAATCCACCACATTTCATCACAAGGCAACCCAGCACCCAGGTACTTGCCATTTTCCTTTACACTCTTTTAAAACTATTTTCTTGCCTGCTATGGACAACTGCAACACATTCCCCTCCTTTCCAAAGGGAGACCACACAAAGGTATGTCTGCATACTTCATCTGGCTCAAAGTCCAAGCTCTCTGGGTGGTATGCATTCTTCTTCATTAGTCCAAACACAGGAGCCTGTGCTCTGGTGATCTGGGATAACTACAAATACAATCCCTCCTTGGAAAAGTCCCCGTTTTCCCATGATCATCAGAGAACAGGGTGGCACTGTAGGAGAGAGCTTTCAAAGGCTTACTTTCGGGGCCTGAGAGGAGGGTCTTAGTCAGTTGCTTGCACCTATGGTTTCTTTCTAACCTGAATTATGGGGAAGCCCACATTAACCACCTCCTTTGGCGAGCACACCTGAGAAGGGTGACCAGCATCATTCTCCTTTGCGGGGGCTGAATCTATTAGCAGTCATTTTCATTTAGTTAATTCACCAGGACTAGAAATTAACTAGATTTCATTTAGTTAAGTTGCCAGGACTGTGTGATTGCTTTAGAAATAGAGCAGTCACAAGCCCTGGTCTCCCAGGCTTAGACTTTCTCTCCAAACACATTGCCTTCGTAGACAGTTGCTCTGCTGGAATTCCGAAATCTTGTCACGAATTAGTTAATAAAGTTGCCGCTTTAAGCCTCAGGTAAGTTATTCAAAACCTAGTGGTGCCCCATCACCTGTGGCCTAGCTCAACCTTGCCCTCTAGTACCTGAGTGTGACCTGGCTCAGCTGTTTCACATCTCACCAACCCCACGCCCAACGCCTCCCATAGCTGCTAATCATGATAAACCCTGAGTCATGTGACTAAGCGTCCGTCCTCTTTGCACGTGTTTTCTTTGAATTAGCCAATCCGCACCCACCATACCTGGCCTCTCTCCTGAGCTCTCCGCCAGCTGGTCGCACTCCCTGCTGCCTTCAGACAGCCCGGACGGCCTTCCTAACCTCTCTGGGATTTGTAAGTAATACATTTTTTCTGCTTCATGCATTTTGGTTTTCCCTCCTCCTCGTGTCTCACCGAATTGACACACCAAAACCTAACTTTCCCCACTCACTTAGGACTTTCCTTGGGAGTGACTGTGTCAGCTGTGCCCACCGTCAACAAAGAGAGCTCAAGACCAGGTTAGAAAGATGGCTCCCTCCTGTAGTGCCAGCACTTTGGGACGCCAAGGCGGGCGGATTATGAGGTCAGGAATTTTAGACCATCCTGGACCCAAAATGGCTAAACTCCGTCTCTACTAAAATACAGAAAAAAAAAAAAAAAAAAAAAAAAAAAAAATCATGCGCCTGTAGTCCCAGCTACTTGGGAGGCTGAGGCAGGGGAATTGCTAGAACCCAAAAGGCGGAGGTTGCATCGTGCCACCGCACTCCAGCCTGGAGACAGAGCCAGACGCCGTCTCAAAAACAAACAAAAAAGTAAGAAACCATAACCATACAATTACAACAAATCTCTATGCTCTGATAACACCAAAAATCGTGTTGTTTAATTTGTATAAGAAGCCTACCTTTGCACATTTGTCTCAGCAACAGAATAGGTGTTCTGCCCATTCCAATAACCTTAGGCTTACTGACTTGGTTTCTTGGCTTGTCTCAGAGAAATTTAAAATGTTATGTTTGCAGAGGTGAGACAGGGCTGGTTGGCCCCTCACCCTTTCTTTGCTCTCTTTCCTCTCCCTGGCTGTATCCAGAGGACAGCATTGTATAAGTCAGGAAATGCATACTAGCAGATAGATTTGGGTATATACATGAAAATCAGGCTTCCCTAAATGATTTAACTCTTCCTGTGAGGGATTTGTAATGTGTCCACTTCGTGTAGGGTAAATGTACCTGATAGCAAAAACTTGAGCATACCCTTAGAACGACCCTGTATGGCAGATGCACCTCAGTGTGTGTTTTAAGATAGGAAATCCAAGAATAGCAAACTCAGAAGTTCATTATTTGTCTGTGAGGAACATCTGAGCACCTGTCCCATTCTGTGGGACATGAGCAGTACAGGGGTTTGCGGGCCCTGAGTGTTGTGTTAAATGAAGGGGTTGCCCGTGGAGCTCATTAGGGGAAAGGTGTTAAAATGCTCTACAAGATGCACGCTGCTTGAAAGCGGTTACAGTTTTTCTGCCCAGCCTAGGCCATGCAAATATGTCATCCAGCCCAATGCCACTGGATCATTTTTGTGCATAAGGCAGTTCTTCTATCCCGTCCATTGCCACAGGACGCTCTCTCTCCTGTGTAAGCTCCTAATAAAACTCCATGTTTCATTTGCTGGCTCTGGGTCTCCTCACAGGTCTCTTAAACCTGGAGCTGTCTCTATTGTGGTTAATAGGAGTTCAGCACAATACTTGGCTAGGCTGAAGGTATTTCTCAGAATTCTATGAGTCAGACGTTTCCACTTAAAATGAACCTATTCAATGAGAAATAGTTATAGATATGGGTAAATAGACACATTTAGCTCATGTGGTTACTAAACCACCAGGCCATAGGGAGAATCAGTAGAAACCAAGGATTATATGGTGGTTGTCTATAAATGAAGATGGTTTATCTAATGCTTTGGCTAGTAGCTGGCTTCAATATCTATGTATTAAGTTGATATTAACTTAAATCTCATGGTTTTATATATATATATATATGTAGTTATATATATAACTAGTTATATATATAATGTATAGTTATCTATATAATAGATACATCTATATAATCTATTGATAACTATATAACTTACAACTATATATATTAAATACATATAACTATACCATATAGTTATATCTACATCTACATAATATATATAACTATGAGACATCTATCTGTATTTATCTTGTGGTTCTACTTCTGATTTAACTTTGACTCACTTTTCTGCTTTCTCTATTTGACCATCTTTAACTCTGAGTGGAAGTGTTGAGTTTTGAAATTTCACAGTGCTGGATTATTGGACTCTCATTTATCTTCTTGCTGTTTGTGAAAGAATGAGCTTCAGCTGTAACTCAGGATGTAGTACCCCTTCTGCTCTCAGAAAAGCTGGCAGGTATGATTCCTCCATGCATCTGGAGAAGGTAGCCATTGTTAGCCACAGTTGGACTTCCTTATAGATTATCTGGTTCTTTGAATTCCACCATTCCATGTATGTTAGTACCAAGGCAACAATGTCTGAGTTTGAGTGCAAGTGATTGTCCTTAACAAGTAAGATAATGAGAAACTCGTAGTTAATAGCGTTCCACCATTTTTGCTGGTGGTGGTAATAGGTGAAGGATGAGAACCTCTAGTTAGTCCAGCATATTTGTCCTTTTACTGTTGGGGCTCCCACAATAAGTCATTTTTGATGCTCAGCCCAACCAAGTTCACAACTGTATTGAGTAAATTTATTGCTAACCACTGAACAGACCACTTTGTAATGAATTGGCTTTTCCTCCTCTCTGAGCAGCTGGAGCCTGATTGGTCTTATCGGGGGTGTAAACCAGCCCAGTTTAGTCTTGAGACAAGATACTCAACTGGTTGTTTTGACTGTTGTGTTTTCTACTGTACCAGCCACATCCTCAAATCCCTATTGTGTCTGCTGCTTGAAGTATTTATAGTTAATGACATTGAGCTCAAATGGCTACTTAACCAGCAAGCTAAAGGGAATCAGTAGAAATCCAGGATTATAGGATTGTTGTCTACAAATGAAGATGGTTTATCTCATACTTTGGCCAGTAACTGACTTCAAGACCCATATTAATTTCAATTGCATGAAATTGGCACTTTTGTAAATAAAGAATATATTGGCAATCTCATGTTAACCTGATAGAAAGTCCTTTAACCCAGGTCTACAATTTGAATATTTTTATAAGAAGATACAAGAAGAAAAGAACCAAAAAAGAAAAAAAAAAACTCAATGTCTTTAAGTAGATAAAATAATTATGGGAAACAAAAGCCTTTTTACTACCAGACAGGTGATTTAGGGTGGATAGAAAAAACAAACAAAACTCAAACCTTCTATTCCCAGAGGTCAGGGTTCTCCATGAGAAAATTAAGAAAATGTTTGTTCCAGATTTTCAGTAAATTAATTTAACCTCAACATTAGTCTGTCTTCTTGAAAATTCACCTTCTTGACTATAAAGTGTGTTCTCATCATATTTCCTTGTAATTTAGCTGTCAGGGTGACCGAAGAGATAAGAATATTCAGATTCTGACAACCCACACCTTTGCTACTCTACTGGCTCTTGTGATAATTATAGTTATTTCAAACAAATATATTTTTAAAAATTCAGAGTGTGAGAGTTGTCTGTTTCTCTGCCATCAAAACTTCATATCCAACTTAGTGCAGCATGTATTTTGTCAAACTATTGCTTCTCTCTAAGTTATTTGCTACTAAATGACATCCAATGAATGGGAAGTTCCTCTTGGAGCTGTCAAATACTTAGTTATGACACCAGATATAAGGGATGCATTTCTAATAGGTGCTGCCTATATAATGGGAAAAAAAAGTTTCTCTCTTTTCTCCAAAAAATTAAAAAAATAATTCCATAGCATGGACTCTAGAAAAATTCCCAAAGGCCATCTGTGTCTTCAACTGGAGAGGCTCAGACATGATACAAAAATCTAGCAGTAATACAGGAGAAAGAAGGGGATGAAAAAGCCAAGCAGGCCCTGTCCTCACTTTAGGTGGACCCTAGCCAAGAGCTGGGCTGTGAAGGGCATAAACCAATCCTAGGGAAGGGGGATCCTGAGAGGTAGTGGGCATCTCAGGGCTACCGCCAAGCAAGCAGAAGTTTAGAGCAGTGCTTCCAAGCCAGGAAGGCTGTAGGGTGCCTGTAGATATGGCAGAGAGAGTTAACCAGAGTAACCAAGGAGAGTGACATATGGTTTTCAGAAACTGGGCACAACAGAGATAAGGAAAGTGAGGAAGGGACCAAGCTAATGGGCAGAAGGAATTTGTCTGTGGGTGGATGTAGCCAGTTGCATTAAGTGGCTTCCGTGGTGCAATGAAATAGCCTATTTCTTCTTCTTCACTAGCCATTGCCCTTCAAACATATTCTGTAGGCTCCCCCCTCCCCGACCCCCCCCACCACAACTTTGATGAAATCTAGGGCAGGTTTCACTATTTTTCTAGCCATTCCCACACAATAAAACATTCACCAGTGACATTCTCTAAAAAACAGTTCCTATTTAGTAATTGGCTTGTCCAATATAATAGATATTTTGAATATCATCAAAATTAAAACTCCTCCCCTCCCCCAGGGTAAAACTTGGAGTCAAGGACGTGTGGGATGAGGTTGGCTTCTTTTCTCTGGATCTCTTCCAGCTCCTCTTTTGTCCTTTTTGCTTCAGGTTTCAGATTAGAATAGTTTATTATTATTATTTTAATTGAGGCAGGGTGGTGAGCAAGGAGGAATAAGGGGCAACGAATGAGAAATGTTTGATGTGATTACCACTATTGTAGCTTTCATTTTTTTCTTCCCATTTGAAGCAGTAGTTGAAAATGACTTTTTCCTGGGCATTTTCAGATATCCCTCTCCAGCTTTAGCTAGGTCCCCTCACCCACAGTTCTGTTCTTTCTCCTGCTTGGGCAATTGGAAGATGACCTTCAGCCTCTTACTAATGGGATCCAGCCTCCCATGCCCAGGTAAACTCACAGCTGACTCTTTCCCATGGTCTGCATTGTCTGCTGTCTGGAGAGCATGCTGCTGAGTTCATGCTGCTAAGGCCAGCCTCACATCAGATTGTGATTCCGGTGGAGGAGGGCGGCACAGGGTCTAGGCACACACGTTGAATTCTTCAGGAGCCCTCTGTGCCTTTTCAACCAGCTTGAGACTGGCAGAATACGAGACCATGCTTGCCAATTTCAAGCTTCTCCTGTGCAGGCCTCTGCAACCTCTTTTATAAGCTGGAGGTATGTGGTTGGGTATAGTCCTCAAACCAGTGGACTCTCACTTCCTTTAGAAATTGTGTTTGTAATCTAGAACCTAGTTTTGGAATATAATTGACACCTGGTATCTCAGGGAATCTGTAGAGTTTGAGACTAGATCGTTGTTTTATCAGCTTGAAATGTGTACCTATTTGTAAATGTGAATATGAATGTCTTACCTCAATCTTACCTGTCTGTGCATAAAATGAAGATTCATATTCTCCTGTTAATATCTGAAAATATTTTTATTCCATAGTCCCTGTTGGCCAAGCAGTTGGTTTAATAAAAAGTTCTATCACATTTACTTTTAATGACCTAATTATGGCATTTGAGCCCCTGCAGATCTGACTGCTAAAAATTAATATTCCTCCAAGTGCCCTCCAGTTATTTCTGGAAGCTTCTTCAACCAGTCTGTGTTCCATAACCTCCATACCACACTGGGCCTCCTCCCCGTTCCTCTCCCACCTGTCCACACCTGCTGTCCATGAGGCCTCAGCCTGATTATTTCAGCTCAGCATAGGAACTAGACACAGGGTGACAGATGCTCTCAAAGCTTCCAGCCCAAGGTTGCCAAACATCAAAGTGTTCTGAGCAGAGATGAAAGAAAAACTTCTCTATGACTGGACATTAACCATTTTGTCGCAAAGCAGCTTGATTTTTGCCCCAAACATCTCCCTTAAATCTACCAACTTTAAGGCATTGTGCTTGCCTAAACCCTTCCCAAATATTTAACTAAAAATGTCCTCTTCAGTTTCTTTTTCTGCTTGCTTCTGAGGGAGCACAAACCTAGCTCCTGAGGCTGGACCAGTGTCAGGACTTCCCATGAGGTTACCTGAAATTGTTGGGGGAACTAAACTCTAGTATTGGCTTGGAGGATGGAAAAACAGGCCTGAAAATGGACTTGGACAATGAACATCTCAGAGGTTGTGATTATGTCAGCCACTAGTCAAGATGTTCTTTCCCTGCTTAGCAAGTGTGGTTTAACCAGCCCCCTCTGCTCCCCCCCACCACATTTTTCTTGTGCCATCCTCAAGAGGAAACACCTCAAGGCAGGCAGACATTTGGATCTCTCACATCTAGATGTGTGAGGACTTGAATTCCAATGGAGTTTTAGAAACAAAATATGGCCATTCTCACTCATTTATTCCGTGTAACACCCTAAAGTGGGAAGAAAATAATCAGGACCTTTGGATGGATGAAGAAGGTAAGCATGGTTAATGGGTCATGCAGCTAGAAAGTGGCCAGGCTGAAATTTAAACTCCCATTGTTGGCTCTTAACCATGATGCTAATGGAGATGAGCAGAAAGACTCCATCCTTGAGTTCAGTGTCCAGTGTACCCATATAGTTGTACCACTAGAGCGTGATCCATTGGCAGCATCTCCTAAATGAATAAGGAACAAAAATTTGAACTTGTCCAAGTTGAGTGACCTTGAGATTGGGATCCTACAGAAGGGCTGTCCCAGTGAAAAGAGGCTTAAAGTTTTTATTTCCTTGGTGTGGGGTTTCCTCTAAACTGAGAATGGCCTCAATTATCAGAAATGTTGCCCCTGAGGACTTTCTAATGACCACAGGCATAAGAGTCAGTTAGTTGAACCCCAACCTGATTTCCAATAGAAAATGTCTGTCTTTAGCCCTGACCAAAAGAATTATTGTCTCTAATCATGACCTTCTCCTGTACTTAGACATCTAATAAAACTGGTGTTTAATGTCTTTTAATCATTTGAAGGATTGACCTCCAATTGGGGTTGCTTAATCCTGAATAGCAGTTAATGCTATTTCAAACATCTTAACTAATCTTGTCTAAACTCTCGCTGCAAATGTAAAAATATTCAGCCCTATTTGACATCTCAGGAGAGGATACACTGTTTCTCCTGCCATAAATAACTCCTCTGACTACCAACACTGGAAACTTGGGGTGGACCCCACTTCAGCTGGGGGACAGAAAATTTGAGGGATATTTCCAGTGCTTTCAGAACCTGCAGTGAGATTGACCGAACTCTTCACTTTTTCTAGAGTAGATGCTTCTGTAAGGCTTACCTTATTACCCCATTATCTATGTAATCACCAAACTTTGAGATCTTGTACCTCTTTGGCAACCAGGAGCTCTAGTGCTGTCCCTGTCTAGGAACTGCAGAGCACCTGGGTCCCAGGCAGGAATTCTATGGTTCTGGAGTAGCAACCTGCTGTGCAGAGCACTAGGAGCCAGGGGCCTGACTCCGAATCAGTGACTTGGAGGGTCAGCAGGATTGTGTGTGAGGAGGAAGGCATTGGTATGCTCTTCTCAGTAGTCGATGTGCATAGAGCCATGACACCTTGCATGCCTGTGCTTCCTTCATCTGCTCCTGCTTTCTTCATCTCTCACCCATCCATTTGGGTACTTCCCCTTCATTCTAGGCTGGCACAACAGTATGTGCCATACATGCCATAGAAGGGAGTAGCACCTGCAGTAAATGATAAAGTATCTGAGTAGCTGAAATGAGGAGGTGTGGAGTAAAGAAGGGAGGATTGGAAATGGTAGGTCGGGACTAGGTTGGATGTTTTTGGAGGAAACAGGGAAGCACTGGAGATTTGGGGATATCTTAGGTCTAAAAAATTGCCTAATTCTGTTCTTTTATTTCTATCACAGTGTATTACAAATGTAAAATATGGTTTGACTCTATAAAAAAAAATCACCTCATACCTGAGAAGCACTTATTTCTGATTTTTAAGACAACAGATATGATTATAAAAATAAATTGATGTGATGGTCAGTTTTATGTGTCAGCTTGGCTAGGTTATAGTCCCAGTTATTTAATCAAACACTGAGCTAGGTGTTGCTGCAAAGGTAGTTTAGTAGATGTGATTAACATCAAGTCAATTGACTTCGTGCAAAAGAATTTACCCTGGGTAATCTAGGTGAGCCCAATCTAATACAATGAAAGGCCTTAAGAACAGTGTTTCTTCCTTTGGAAAGAGGAGAGTTGGGCCATGGAAAGTAGAGTTAACTCCTATGTCAGAATTTTCAACTTATCCTTCCTGATGTCCTACCCTTTGGATTGCAGTCTAGCCTACCCAGCTCCAACAATACTATAAACCAATTCCTTACAATAAAGCTCTTTATATAGGTGTATGTCGCATGGGTTCTGTTTCTCTGATGGAAGCTTGATTGAGAAAACAAATTAACTTTACAATAAAGTTGTGTTATGATATTGAGATTTTTATATAATTAAATGTCATTTTCTCCTTTTTCTGCTGCCCTTCCTTCTCCTCTGCCCCACCGTTTCCTCCTCTTCTCTTTCCTTTTTCGCTTCTCTCTCCTTTATTTAATCTTGTAGAAAAATTAACTCCTGAGTTGCCAGACTTGGCCATACTCCTTTCTCATCCCAAAGGAAGCTCTTCATTAACATACACAGAAGATTCATTGTACCAACTCTTTTGCCAAAGATCTTTTCCAGTTAATCACTGGTCATTCTCTGGATGCTTGTAGCTTAATGTGACCATATATTGTAATCCACCCAAAAATGTCCAACCACAAGAAAATGGGACAGACAGGATCACTCTTGCTGTTTAAGGGCAGGGTTTACCTCCAGAGCTCCAGCCTGGTTGCAGCCACCATCTGGATGCTTCACCCAATAAAGGGCCTGCCCTAGTGGATTACCTAATGCTGTATCTATGTGATGATTGGGGTTACGGTACATGATTAGACACTGACCTGTCCAGCTGGGTCCTGGGAGTCAGTCCTGGCAACTGAGCCCATTCCCTCAAATTACCCTATCCTGGAAATAGCCCTTGAGCCTCATCCTAGTCCCCTCCTTCAAACAACCTGCCTGGAGTTTCTGAGCCGTAAGAAACTTCTCAGTCCTGAGAACACATTTCTAAGATGCTGAGGCACATGTATTTTTGTACTTAAACATTTCTGAAATCAAGATTTTTTCCAATATTTGAGTATATTTCATGGTTTTAGTTTGTCTATTTTTTACTTTTGTGTTTGTTTCTTTATATACCCACCTCCCACCCCCCACCACACACACCTACAAAGCTGTTATCAGATTGGCTTATTCTCCTCAAAGGTGTCTTAGAATTGACACTTCCACAAATGATAGAGGCTCACTAAGGAAGAAGAGCCCCAGGAGTCCCTGGAAGTTATTTTAATAAGCCCATCCCTACTATAGGTCCCCACAGGTCCTCGTTAACTCCAGGAAACTTTGACCTCAGACTAACCTTCAGCGTTGGGATTCCTCTCTCTCTCTACTTAGATTTGACAGGCTTCATTTTGTTGCTCTATGTCAAACCAAAGCCACACACCCAATACAAATTTTATCTCTGAAGCTATTTGAATATCATGGCAGAGTCTCTCCCTACTGTCTATGGTGTTCTTTTTGTCCCGACATCTCATAGCACCAGCTTACTCCTGGAGTCTCTTATTGCCTAAGAACTTTTTAAAATGACATTTCTGTGAGTTTCACACTTCTACTCCCAATATTAACTCACTTCCTGAAGCTATCTGCTTTTGACAGTGACCATTCTGTAGGGATATCATAGCAATGTGGTTATCCAAATTAAAAAGTGAATGATATCTATTAGTTATGCCAGGATGATATGTATACATCAAGCCTGTCCTGAGCCATTGGGGATATGTAGATATACACTATATATTCTCCCTATGTCTCAGCCACACTGGATGGACAAAAACTTCACTCCTTGCCATCTTGTTGACTCCTTAGAGTCCATAGAAAGGACCTAGTTGCTCTTGAATGAATGACTCATCTTTGGTTGAAAAAGGATAGCCAAGATGTGCCTATGTAGTAAATAACATGGTCATGGTGTCTGAGGAGCAACAATTATAACTAACATTAAATGATCACTACTATGTACCTGTGAGTTATATACTCTAAGTATAAAATCTCATTTGAACTTTATAATAACTTTATGAAGTAGATATTTACTCCTCTCATTTTGCAGATGAAAGAATTGAGGCACAGAGAGGTTAAGTAATTTTAAAACTGCTTTTGTAAAAATTAAAACAGTGAGAAAATTATGACAGTGAAAGAGATCTGGTCTAACCAACTCCCATTGTGACATCTTGTTTTAACTTCCAAATTGCCTTTAGTAATTCCTGGGTTTGAGCCAAGCTAAATTTGAAAGAAATTTAGTTTATAGTTCAAATGATAATAGCTCTTCCCCAGAACTAAACTGCTTTGTAAAATGAATGAAAGAGCATCTGGTTAGGAGGATGAAAGGAGCCTGAATTCTCCTAAGGCATAGGCATGAAGGATTACCAGCCATTATTCCAGAGGTCACAAAATTTGCAGCTTCCCCAATTACTTTTACAGAGAGCATCGCTATTGTGGAACCTAAGATTGACCTTTGGAGATGTCTTTCCAGGTTTTTGCATTTCTAATGATCTATTACTCCATGGGGACCCACCACCCAGAAAAGCAAACTCAGCATATGTGCCCTAGAAGACCATTTTGCACACCCTTATGATTGCATCACTAACCAATCAACAGTACCCATTCCCTTGCCTACCAAACTATTTTTGGAATATCCTAGCCCCTATGGGGAGTCTGATTTGACTCCCCATAGGGGCTAGGATAAATAAAATAGGAGTAATAATAAAACTCCAGCCTCCTGTTCAGCTGACTCTGCATGAATTAAACTCCTTCTCTATTGCAATTCCCCTGCCTTGATGAGTCAGCTCTATCTAGGCAGTGGGCAAGAACCCATTGGGTGGTTACAAATTGTGCAAAATTGTTCAGCTGTGAAACAGAATTAAGATGACACCAGACAGTACCCCTCCAACCCATGAATCCTATGTTTATTCCATTCCTCAGGGGATGCGTTTATTCCCAAAGATTATCTCAGATGAGGAGGATAGGGTTGCTACTAGAAGAGGACTGAAGTTGTGGCTCATACTTAGAAGACTAATGAGTGTCTCCACCTACACTAAATACAAACAATTACAGACTTCATGTGATCTAGAGCAGAGGTTAGCAAACTTATCCATAAAAGGCCATTTAGGAAATATCTTAGACTTTGCAAGCCATGTGATATCTGTGGAAACCACTCAATTCTGCCATTGTAGCATGGAAGCAGCAAAGATGGTGCATAACTCTGTCTGTGCTCCAATAAAACTTCATTTACAAAAGCTCAAACCATCTGACTAACTTGGGAGACTAAAGCAGAAATTTCATTTGAGCATCCAGCCCCATTAGGTCAAGTCTTCAGAACAAATGCTGCAGAGAAAATGCTTTTAGAATAGATAGCCACAAAGGTGGCAGGGACCAGACTATTTAGAGGCTGACAGGACAGTGGGGATCTGAGGTGTAGAAATAGTCACCTCCCTTCCCCACCTCTCCTACTCTGAGAGAGGAAATTCTAATACCGAAATAGATTTGGCATGTCTGTGTATGTATAAGGAGAGTGTTGTTAATTTGTAATTGATTAACAATTTACTGAGGACTTTCTGGGACTTCCTTGTTAATTTGAAATATTCCAGCAATACTGACTTCCAGAAATCAGGCTCTGCTCTCAGGAAGGCACAGTAGTATTAATGTAGGGCTTAGTGACTAAACCTAGGTCTTCCAACCTAATTTTTTTCTCTTAATGAGATAGGATAAAGATTTTTGAGTGAATCAGGAGACTGAGAAATGTACATTGCAGGAGGGAAAAGGTAATGGAAGCTCTAGACACGAGCCAATGTGGAGCAAGTATATGTGATCATTATGTTCATAAGTTCTCAGTCATAACTTGGGAGACTAAAGCAGAAATTTCATTCAAGCATCGAACGAAAGTTAGTGAGGATTTTTCAACAAAGGAACAGCAAGAGAAAAGTTTGTTGCTCCCTTTGGGAAGTCAGAGAAGCCCCAGGCTCTGAGGGAGAGGCAAGAACTGGAATGTTGAACCCCATTCATTGGTAGCCCTGATAAGGCTGCCTCCTCCTTGTAGTTAAGTAGAGAAATTCCATTGGAGTAAACAACCAGACAGTATGAGGGAAGCAGTGAGATTCTAACCAGGGGCTGCAAAGTGAGGTACAGATCCAGTGAGATTTGCCATTAGAGTAGAAGTTAAATGTTTCTACTTGGAATCACTAATACGTAGTTATAAAAAAAGGCTTTCTCTCAAAATCTTTGTCGATGAGTTAGAAAAAAAGAAACTTAAATGTACCTTGACATATCTCTTAAATCATTTTAGAAGTAAAAGATGGAATCAATTAAATCTAAGTTGTTCTCACATCCCTTTCCTGGTTTCCTAATTCTCAACAGAGGCAATGGCCCTTACTGGTTCTTGTTTAAATATTATATCTATTAAATATTATATCTCTGAACATATACCCATACATGAATATGTTTCTTTAAAAAGAATAAAAATGGCAGGATGCTTCACATATTTTTCAATTCTTTTTTCATTTAATGATATTGTTTAGACCTCCTTTATAACAATTTAAGTAGAACTGCCTTTTTCTTTTTTCTTGCATAGTATTTGATTACATGGATGTACCATGATTTATTTACAGCACATTCCCTGTTCATGGATATTTTAGATTTTGACAAACCTTTACTATTAAACTATTTAATATCTTTGTACTTATGTAATTTCCAATGTTCCTTTGTCAGTAGTATGAATTTGTAGAAGTAAAACTGACAGGTGATATGGTTTGAATCTATGTTCACACCAACTCTCATGTTGAATTGTAATCCCTATTATTGAAAGTGGGGTCTGGTGGGAGGTGATTAGATCATGGGAGTGGTTTCTCATGATTTAGCACCATACCCCTAATGCTGTTCCTGTGATAGAGTTCTCACAAGATCTGGTTTTTTGAAAGTATATAGCACCTCCCCCTTCTCTCTCTTCCTCCTGCTCTGGCCATGTAAGATGTGCCACCTTTCCCTTTGCCCTCTGCCATGACTATAAGTTTCCTGAGACCTCCCCCAGAAGCCAAGCAGATGCCAGCATTATGCTTCCTGTACTGCTTGTTGAACCATGAGTCAATTAAACCTCTTTTCTTTGTGAGTTACACAGTTTCTGCTATTTCTTCACAGCAATGAAAGAACGGACTAATACAACAGTTCAAAAGGTATGTCAAAATTTTAGAGTTAATAGTTTTTCCCTAGTTTCTCTTTATAGAGGCATGCCAATTTTTATTTCCACTAGTAAAGTATGAGGTGGTGAATTTTCCCAGACTGACTTCAAACTCAAACATTTTTCTCTTTGCTAATTTTATACTTAATGAAATAAAAATAATACCATTATGTCATAGTTGTAATTTATATCTCTCATATGCTATTTATTGTTTTAGCAATTTTTCGTAGGCTTAATAGCTATGTGCATTTTGTTTTCTGACTTCTAGTTCTTGACTTTTTAACCTTACGTTCTTGGCATTTATTGTTGATTACCATGAACAATTGCTATTTTAACTTTTTGATATGATATAAGTTGTAAATATTTACTTCCCAATTTTGTGATTTGTACTTTTCTGAATTTTTTTTTTTTGCCATGTAGCAGTTTTTGACTATCTTTTTAAATGTACCTACTTTTTCTGCATTGAGATTTTTATCATTTTTAGAATAGCCTTCTTTCCTCCTTTCTCATAAAAATTCTCCTACATTCTTATAGTATTTTATGATTTTGATATTTATAAAACTGTTATGAATTTAAAATTTTGATACAAAATGTGAGATAAATATCTATTTTCTTTTAATTCAGATTAGCATCCACCCTTTATTCAAAAATAGTTTGCATGCTAAGACATCCATCATTATAAGTGAAATTCCTATATGGATTTGAGCTATTGCTGAACTTTCCATTCTCCACACTGTCTCAAATCCTATGATGTTTACAATAAGTAGTATGGCTAGTTATTCTTAATAATTTTCTCTTAAACCTTTTCCTAGAAATTTTATTTATTTCTCATCCATTAAATGCTAGAATTTCTTTAAGAAGGACTCATGTAGTAACTATTTCCTGAATTCTTGTGTGTTTACCTGTTGCATGTCTACTGGTATAGTAGTTTGGTTGGGTATAAAACTTTGGAGTCATCTTTGTTTTCTTGATGATATTTTAACCAGTACACTAGTCTCTTGTATCCTAAAACATACATACATATATATGTACATATATATGTATGAGTATATATATGTGTGTGTGTTTGTATGTGTATGATAGCTTACATGTGCATACAGGAGATTTATAAGAGCTATATAAAATAAATAATTAAAATATAAATGCATATACAATATATACACATATACCCATATAGAATATAAACATACATATGAGTGATGGGGAGGGAGAAAGAGGGAGAGCACCTTAGGCTCAATTGTTTTTTTCCATTTTTGGATATTAGATGCTATATCATTTTTTCAAAGGAAACTTCTTTT
Source organism: Sapajus apella (assembly GCF_009761245.1). Lineage (NCBI taxonomy): Eukaryota > Metazoa > Chordata > Mammalia > Primates > Cebidae > Sapajus > Sapajus apella. Next base: position 3,586,862 of record NW_022437020.1, on the reverse strand, counting down.
TCCTCAAAGTGCAGCAAATTTATTAGGATATATCTTACTGTTGATCATTATATGTTAATTTTTTCTTGGTCATGGAGTACCATTTAAATACATAGATTTGAGTGTTTCTTGAATTTAAAAAAATATATTTTAAATTTCTATTTAAAATATTTTCTATTTGATTTCTATTCAATTTCTATTCAATTTCTAATCAATTTCTATTCGATTATTTCAGTTTTTTTCCTTTGGAAACATCAGTAATTATGGGCTTGATCTTTTCTGTTTGTTCTTTATACAAATTCTTTTCTTCTCTCTATTCCTTTTAACACTTTTTTTTTTTTTCATTTATTTAAGTCTGTCCTCATGTTTCTTGTAGTTTTAAAACGGCTTCTTTTGCTTTATGTTCTTGGCAATACAGCTCTCATTGGTGTGCTGATTTTCTTCCTCCCACGCCAAGGTGTGCTAACTCTATTTTTCCTTATTCTGTTGCTTTGCTGTATCTTCCCTGAATGCCTCTATCTCTTTTTGATATAGTTTTTTAAAAATTAAAGAATACAATATTTAAAGCTCATTATTACTACTGAGATTTTCATTTCATAGCAAGATATATTATCTGTATTTTCATCTGTTCTGTGAGTAATTTGACATTTGAAAAGAAGACATCATCTTTCCTCTGCCATTTTGAAACCACAAGTTTGTGGTTTCTTTATCAAATTTTCATTCATTCATTCATTTCATTTTATCATTTGTGTTTCTTTATCAAATTTTCATTCATTCATTCATTTCACAAATACTTACTGATACATGCTAGGCATTGTGTTAAAATTCTGCCTTACATTAGATTTCTATGAAAAAGAAAACTCTTCACTTCTAAGCATTAATTAGTTAGCATTGTATGCCAATTGTAGGCAAGAAAAGGAAAACAGCTATGTGACTTCTAGTCTTTCAGACCAAGTAAGAAAATAATATCCATGATAATGTCCTGTTTCAAGCCTATATAAATGTGCTTCCATACCAATAATGTGTTAAAATTTAACTTGAATTATTAATATGTTCACTATTAATACAAAACCAATCCTCCCCACCATGCGCTGCCTATTGAATCTGTGTTCTACTACAAAACTTGTATTATTCTTTGAGACTTTTTCTAACAGAACCACAAATTCACTTTGAAATTTATCTCTAGACTTCTGTTGACAAAGGCAGTGCTTTAGTATGTCTAACAGAATATAAGCTATAGCACCATTACCACAAAGTATGGAGGCAGACTTTTAGAAGATCAGACTCTGCCTATTAAACGTATGCAATGGGCTGGATATGCTGGCACTTTATCGAAAAAATTAATAGGCCCTCTCTGTGACATTAAATAGCCTTTTAACAGTGCACTTAGATCCCACACCAACTTACATGAAATAAATAGTACTGAATTGGCTAACAGTCAAATAAGGATTTGTCTTCCATTTCAATTTAAATTACTCTGAAAGATAAACAAACCTAAAAAGCTAATGGAGGAATAAATCCCTATCTATTATTTTCTACTTGACACATACACAACCCCAGTTGTCTTTGGGAAAATAAAGTCACATTATTTATTTTGTATTTTCCATACACCAGTCATTAGGGCATCCTCAGTAAATAGCATTAAATTGAATACAATAAGGTTTAATATTGTCACAAGTGAGCACAAAAAAGAACTGAATGTTTTCATAGAGTGGAATGCTTTCTTTTGTGCTATGAAGAATGAAGGAGAGTAAGAGGGACAATGAGTTGATATTTAGAAATAGCAAGGAAGAAAATTGATGGATCTCAAACCAGATGGCTTGAAACATTTCATATAGCCAAAGATTTATTTATCCACTGAAATGAAAATATTCACAGTGGGAGAGATACACAGAGAAGGGCAGGCGCTATTTTAATAGCCACTCTACCATATACACTATGAAGTCCTAAGAGATGGAAGAAAAAATACAGCAGCGAGGGCCTTAAAAGTTATAACCACACAGTTGACTCAACATTTTTTTTTCTTTATTTATCAATGTTTAACAATATGATTGGGAGAAAGTATACAGGAAGAATAAGTATTAGCAAAATGGAAATGGCAGATAGTCAAGTGGGTAAGAATTAGCAAATTACTGTGTTTGAATGAATGAACGTGAGGTTCAGGTAGATACAGAGGCAAGTGTGATTAATGTATGGGATGAAATAAGAACAGGAGGGCTTAAAGGGTTAAAATGATTGTCAGATTGCAGTTCTCTCCTCACATGTTTGGCCACCCTTTCCCTGTATGAGGATTATACTTTCTTGTCTGTTGCTGTGTGTCTGGCAGTGTACTACCATCTTGACCTATGAGACTGTACAGTCCCACGCTACTGACTTCAGGCCTGGCCATGTGGCTTAACTTGGCTAGTGTAAAGTAAGCAGGCCTAACCTATGTCACATCCCAATAGAAGATGCAAGAACCTTTGCTCAGCCAGATTTTGTGTAGTTTCCCTCTGCAATGAAAATGGTCTGTATCAGGGCATAATCCAGATAGGAGCAGCTGGCTGTCAACCCAGACCCTGGAACAAGTCATGTGAAACAGACCCAGAGCAACCTACAGTCAACATAAAATGAGGACTTAACATTTTTAAGTAATTGAATTCATGAAAATAGGATGCCTCTTCAGGCTGGAACCTGGACTGAAGATACATAAAACAGATCCACAGCTAACCTAAAATGAGAACTGGAACTTTTTTTAATGATTGGACCCAAAAATGTGGAGAACACCAACGACTTTAGTAATAACAGTTTACATGCTGTAGCAAGAGGAGAAGCAGACCTTAGTAGATCGCAAAATGATAAGGAGGTATTGGTATGGCATATCATCTATAAAACATTCTTGAGAAATATGGCAAGAAAGGTGAGTAAAATGAAGTAGTGATAACTGGATGACATAGGTCCAAGAAGAGCTTCCAGCTTTCGTGCTTTAAAAACAAAAATGTTAAAACCTTTTATCAAAAAGAGAATATCTAACAAGCTTGTATACTGATGAGAAGGATGGAGAAGTGATGACAAAGATTAAGATATTGGGTAGAATGGGAATAACAAGCTAGTGAATTCTTGGGAGTCAGTGCAGAGGCAGTTGGATCTTTCTTTGATAGGAAAGACAGGGATGAGCTGATGAGAGAAATCAAATGTTTGCTAGACTTTAATGAGTGCCGAGCTGAAGCAGGTGATTAAAAGATTATGAATTCCTAATGATTCTAATCTGCCTAATTATGTTATTTTTCCCCCTAGTCAGGCTCATCTTTTAGGATGGATGTGAGATGGAGGATGCAAGTAATTGGGTTCACTCTGGATTGGGATTTTGCTCATGCCGAATGCTAAAAGTGGCAGCAGAGTTAAGCATGTTTGCAAGACACGGCTTGCCTCAATGGAGCAGGCACTTTTAACCTGCATTCACATCCATTGAGTAAAGGAGAGACTGATTGGTGGAGCAATAGGGAGAGAGAAGATAGAAGCTTCAGGTTGGATAAAGTATTGTGATAGAGAAACTTGAGCAGAGGAGCTGGGAGAGCAAAGGGGCTCCCTTGGGAGAATTACCTGTTCCCATTGGTGATTTCAGAAATGGTGTGGTTACTGCTACTATGTTTCAGGGTGTGATAATGGAAGAGGGTGATTGAAGTAGAGTGGATAAGAAGGTCTTTGGAGAAATGAGGTCAAGGATGAGAGGCCGAGATTTTCACTGGTTAATAGAAAGAAGCTGAAATGGACAGAAAGACTGCAGACTAGATGCCAAAATATTCAGTGAATAAGGGTAAATGACAAGGGCAACAATAAATGTCTGAAATGGAGAGAAGTGAGGGAGGTATAGTCAACCAGAGGGTATAAGCCGGAAAGGATCAAGGTTTTGGAGGGAAGGAGGGAGAAAATGATGTGGAGGTAGCAATAGACAATGAGGATGAGTCATACCCACTTCAGACCCTGATGTCTTTGGGGTGGAAGAATGCACAGTGGCTGCTTTGGCCACTAATTTTCTCTTGTGTGTTGTGCATTCTCAAGGAAATTTAAGAGTCCCCTAACTTCCCATCCTTGAGGCAAGTGTGATAGATGGCTCTGCTCTCGTGTTCATTCACTACTGAGGACTCATTACATCCTCAGGACAGTGGATTCTAAAATCCATAAATGAAAAAATCAGAATTGTTTTTTCTGGCCCTTTGAATCTACTTCCCGGATTTGGTACCTGAGTATGAGGTGGCTTGAATTGGGGGCTTTCTCGATCTTCAGTGTGCTTAAGGATCAAATTAAAGCACTAGGTGTCCTGTATGTGATTTAGCATTCTCTGGGTCAGGAAATGACATTGTGTTCTTTAAGAAGGCAGAAGTGAGCTTTATAGGCTATCTCTATTACTTCTGAGAAATGAGGAGTCAGTAAATTCAGAGGGACTCTAGGCCATTAGCCCATGGAACTGTCAAGCATGGTGGTGTCACCCTCATCCAGAGGGAGGTTGTTCGGAACATGAACAAGAAAGTAGTTGGAAACCCATAGCAGCTATCACCCTTGACCAAGACACCCTTTTTCACTGAGCCCAGACATAACTTTAATGATCTCATGACTATACTCCAGCAGCTACTGATAGTTGGTCAGAATTGACCACTTAGATTGAATGTATTCACCAGGCTTTGTCTACAGTGGTAGTTTCACTGGGAGACCAAGGTAGTTAGATTTCCTTAGGATTAGACCCAGAGGATTTAAAATGTAAAGAGTTGGCACCGCCTTTCCTTATGACATAAAATAAGGGTTAATACTTTTGAGGTGAGCTCTCCTGTTCCTTAAAGTAAGAATGCTGAATAGTTTTCATCCTGAATATCAAACCACTGCTACTTGAAACATACTCGATGACTTGAGAAATAGCACTGGAGATGATCTGGGGAGAAAAATTGTGATTTATCAGTACTATCTATGTGGGCTTGAAGGAGGTGAATGGTCCTTGTCTGGAAGGAGTATTTTTAAATTTGGTGCAAGACAAGGAAAGTGGGAGCTCAAATTAGGTTTTATACTGAGGATTTCAGAATAGCATCAAAAGTCAAAGCCTTAGGCTCTGGATTTCTGGCTAGTATCAGAGACTGGAAACCCCATGTATAAAGTTTCATGCTTGTGAAGGGGCTGAAACCAAGGAAATTAGATTTCTACACTGTAGCCCCTGACTTAGCATCCATGTTCTGTTAGAACTAATAGAAAAACGCAAGTTCCTACACTGGATCATATCATGAGCTAAAGGCTGATGGATGTTGGAACTTGGGATTATTAGAGAAGGGTCATGTTAGCCAGCGGCCCCAGTGCACTAGTAATGCCCTCCATCAGCTAGCTCTTTTAACCCAAGTCAGTTTTTCTCTAAACTGGAGCCAACTGTTACAACCTTCTTTCCTTCATTGAACTTGGAACCTTCATTGCTCCATTTTTGTGTGACAGATGTTCAACTTGAGCCTAAGAAGCATCCACAAGATTTAAGGTGTCTTAAACATTCCAGGCTCTATTTTAGGCACTGAAACTCCAAGAGAGAATGAGATTAAGTCCCAGGCTTTATGAACCTCACATTCCTGAGGGTGGAGAAAGTGAGGTCAGAGTTAGGACAGAGCCCTGATGAAGTGAAGCCTTGAAGACTATGGTATGAAGTTTGGATTTTCAGCACAGTGGGAAGCCACTAGAGAGGGGAAGGCATGGGGAAAATATGATCTGATTCATAACTTTTAAAAGATGACTCTGTTGCTGTGTGGAAATGGGCAATGTGAAAGTGGGAGGTTGGAGCCCAGGCCGTGTGACAGTGATACGGATGGACCAATGGCATTGGGAATAAGAGGGTATAGGTGAACAGGTGAGACATGGTAGGATGGGATGCATTTTAAAGGTGGGGTTTAAATGTCCTTGCCAGTGACTTGGATGTGCCGGTGAGGGAACAAGGCATCCCTAAGTATTTTCTACAAACCGGTAGGCCTGTTCTAGAAGTCCATGGGCACAAGGGAGTAAAAATCTCAAGAGGATGTCAATTTGTGGGAACAGAAACCAGAATGTAGTGGACACACCCTAAGGTAACCCACTCAGTGAGTGTTACCCTTGCATGATCCCCTTTCCTTGAGTGTGGGCAGACATAAATCTAGTATCTTGCTTCTAATCAGAGGTCATGCAGTGTTTGTTACTCCTATGGTTATATTACGAGAGATTCCATATGAGCAGACTGGAGTGAGATTCTCCTGCTGGCCTCAAAGAACTGTGTTATGAGCAGCCCTTGGAGAGGGCTACTAGGTAGGAGCTGTGGGCAGCCTCAAGGACCTGAAGCAGCCTTCAGGCAACAGGCAGTAAGAAATAGATGCAGCTCACAGTGAAGCAGCCACAAGGAAATGAATTCTGCCCGTTACTTGAAGAAGCTTGAGAGGAGATTCTTCTCCAGTCTGGCCTTAAGTGAATACAGTTTGGCTGATGCCTTGACTGCAGCCTTGTAAGACCCTGGGTGGAGGGCCCACTAAGCTATGCCTGAACTCCTAACCCATGGAAACTGTGGCCTAATAGATGTATGTTATTTTTAAGCTGCTGCTGGTAACTTTTTTAAGTATCAATATAAAAGATGTGCAATGATAAACTACAGTCTTAGCTCTCAAATAAGAGAGTGAGTCAAAATTTGGTGTGATATGGCTCACAGAGGTTGGTCTCCTGGCCCAACTAACATTGCTGAAATCTGTCAATTGTGACAGGGCAAGGGGAGGAATATGAAGCTATAGATTAAAACTGAAAGAATGGTTTGAGAATCATTCCTCCTACTCTGCAGCATAAACAGTACAGCTGGTATCTCAGGGCCTCCAGTGCACCAGTAAGTGAACATATTAGAACCCAGAATAAAAAGACAGCAGGAATGTTCCCAGCAGAGATGTCCTCCAGCTTCCTCATTGCCCAGCACCCAACTGGAGAAGTCAGATAAACTTCACCATGAAGATAGTGGCCTACTTCCTAATGATAATGACCAGGGGAGATGGAATCAAACTGAAATGCAATCGTAAATGAGGTTAACAACAAATGAGGTTACCTCTGGACCGGTAACCAGTGGTTATCAGTTTATTATTAATAAGTGGACAAGACTCAGTGCAGTATAGACAAGATGCAATTTTATTTTTACTGTGATCATTTTCTTCAAACTGTAAGAAATCCTTCTCTTTTGCTCAGTGATATCTCAGACTGAGTTTCTGAGTATAGGAGATTCTTATTCAAGATGTTAGGCCCAGTTTAATTTTTCAACAGGTGAGGCATTTATCAAATTCAGGTTCATGGCTTCTTTTAATTTAAGCTTGACTCAGGGCTCAGGAACCAGCAGTGGGGAGAGAGGATGAGGTCTGTTTGAGATTTACACTCTCTTGCCTACTCAGTCTGCCCTTTTAATCTCTCCCAGGGCTAGAGAAAGAAGGAAGGAAATTGGAGAAAAGAAGTAAAATGCTACTTGAATAAGTGGTGTTGTAATCTGGAACTGGCCCCCTCTGGATGGTAGCAGCTCAATTGTTCTTTCTCTTGGGGATAGGACATTTGTCAGTTCTTTGGAGAACCCCCACAGTAAACTCCTTTTGGGTATAGCATCCTGATAAGGGTGCTGTTCTCTCTGGCTGGCCTCTGGCACATACCCGAGGCTCTTGTTTTTTTTAGCATGCCCCTAAAGTGGTGACATTCTGGCAGGCAGTCTTCTCAAGAAGTGGCCTTTTCTATTTTTTTTTTTTTTTTTTTTTTTGAGATGGAGTCTCTGTCACTCAGCCTGGAGTGCAGTGGCATGATCTCAGCTCAGTGCAACCTCTGCCTCCTAGGTTCAAGCAATTCTTCTAAGTAGCTGGGACTACAGGTGCATGGCACCACACCTGTCTAATTTTTGTAATTTTAGTAGACATGGGGTTTCACCATATTGATCAGGCCAGTCTCGATCTCCTGACCTCAGGTGATATACCCACCTCGGTCCCCCAAAGTGCTGGGATTACAGGTGTGAGCCACTGTGCCCAGCTGGAAGTGGCCTTTTCACAGGACATAAGCACAGCTACTTTCTTCAGTATGTTTGTCCATAGCAAAACCTGTGCAGCCTTGCTCTACCAAACTCTGAAAGTGTGACGCACCTCATAGAGCTCCTCCAGCTGCCCTGCTGCTCTCTGGCTGCACAAAAAAAGCCACCAAGACCTGTGGTTTGCATGTCTCAGCCAGCGTCCTTCTGTCAATGGTGGAACACACTGGTCTCCCCGACTAGTATGCAACCATGAACTCAATGAATGGTTCTGGTCCTTCCCATGATGCACCTTGAGATCAGGTGGGGGAGGGGAAGGCTGCTCACTCTACCCTTTACTCACTACTCTTAGAGATTCATCTTAAAGGGTTTATTGGATAAATCAGACACTTTGTTTTGAAAGTTGTTTCAAAGTCTTTATTTGCTTCTGGTCATGCTTCGGTATAACTACAACTTTTGAATTGGTCACTAAGGTGTGAAAGACACCTTTTAAATGTCTACTTTTCCCAAGTGTTTCAATATTCAATCAACTTGGGAAAAAGGAATAGAAACTTTATTTCAGTACCCCACAGGGGAGGAGAAGGGTTAATCCCCCATTTCAGAGCGCTACTCTTCTCTCAACAACAGTGCTCATAGTCTCTGATGGAAGACTGGGTATATATATAACAAACATATAATAAATACCACAACAAACAATTTTTAGAGAGGAGACTATAAAAATTGGGAGAAATAAGTTACTTGGCTTTAGAGTAAGTCATGTCTTATAAATTGTCTATTTAACAGCAAATGCTTAGTATTCCATACTTCAAACGCCCTAAAGGGAAATATTGGAGCATAAAAATTAATTTGACTTGCACTTTTTACTGATAAAATCAGGTAGGAAAGGTATACATCCTACCACTATAAATGTTAGTGAATAAAATCTCTTAGTAATTTTTAAGTGGCAAATCAGTTAAGACTCAAATGTTGCTCACTACATGAAAATAGCAAGACAATAAATGCCTTTCTCTCTCACCTAGACAAATAGAGCATGAATCTCCTAAATTGATAGATTATGTACTACTCATTAAAAATTCAGATTGAGATGGCACATGTGATACCATTTTGATGACAGTTAAAAGACATACTGGCCAATGTTGCTCAGAAGAAAAGAGCCTTCATTTTAATTTTACTGATTTGCTAATCAAGCTAACTTAGTGCATTTCAGTTTTGTTTTGACTTCATGTGTTTTGTACTGAAGAGTTTTATATTTTCCCTCAATGATCAGAAATAAGGATCAAGTAAATTCCTTGAGGCAAATCAACGTATGAACGTGTTTCCAAACTATCCTCTCACAAGCTCAGATATCTCTTTACTTTCATGCTCTTTTTAATGTTTGTTTTCTACCGTTCTGCCCTTGAGGAATCCAATAATTGTGCCAAGATATGGAAATTTCTAGAATCTACCTCTATGCATATTTTAATAAAAAACAAGGCTTGGCATTCTAAAGGATGAGAATGTACATACCAGTTACTGTCTTAGGTAAATAGAAAGCTGAATGCATTGTTTTATATATGTCTTATATTTACATAATGGTATACATGTTATTTATGTCATTATATATACTCTTAAAAGTTATTGCTTAGAGTTTGTCAACTAGGTTTTCAAAGACCAGCCATTCTAAAAAGGTCACCCATAGTTTTGAGATACAGTTGACCCATCTTACATGACTAAAAGACCCAGAGGCTGCAAACAGGAAGGACAGGAGACCCAATCAATCTGGACATTTCAATGCCAAGTTGCTCTAATCATCACATGGCCATGCCTAGTGAGTTCCCAGTCCAGACTTCAGGAGGCTGGGCCCAGGTGTCCCTCCAGGGACCTGATAGGGGCCAAGAGGAGAAATCCATTTACCAGAAATTCCTCAATGCAAGATGAGGAATATTGAGGAGATGACCAATTATTGACATCAGCATTCTCCTAAATTGAATTAGTTAAAAGCCACATTATTCTTTAAAGTATATATTTTTCTGATAATAAAAGTCCTATAAACTCATTGTAGAAAATTTTCACAAAATAATTAGAAACCAGTGAATAAGACTTAGGTATAATCCCACTATCTGGAAATTCCAGAGGCATACATGAGATAACTAGCTTCATGTACAATTTTTGCCTATGTAAAACTGTATACAGTTTTATGTACAGATTTGTATTAAAATATTCATGCTTTTCAAATTCTTCAATTTTAGTGGTGTATGACATTTCTTTTTAGGGACATAGCACCATTTAATCCTTCATTCTCAACAAATATGTATTGGTATCTACTATATGCCAGGATATATACTAGGAATATAGCCATTTCCAAAGCAGACATATTGTCTGCATACATGGATCTTACACATTCCTCACTAAACAGTAAGAAGAATATACATTGTCAATGGCTCAAGCGTGTAAATAGACATTTATAACTCACAGGTATAAAATAGTAAAGGTACACTGGAATATAAAAGTATACAAATAGGGGAATTAACCTGGTTAAGGAAGTCATGGAATGAGAAAAAGATCGGAAGGCATAATTCAAGTGAAATGGGGGTAAAAAGATGGAGCAGATTGAGCAAGACTTTTCCAGGTAGAATGAATAGCATGTGCAAAGCATATTGACGAGAAAGATGGGCATACTGGAGGAATGGTACCAGGGACAATGTAACTAAAACCCAACGGCTCAGAGTAAACTATGGCAGAAAAAGCTGGAAAGGAAGGTAGGGTTCACAATAAGAAACGTAGACACCACTAAGAATTGCTTTTCATTCTGCAAAATGTATTCAGCTTCTGAAGGCAGCCATGTGGGGAGGGATGGCAATGAGTGTGAGCAGATTAGAGTTTCAGAAATACCATTCTGACTGTGTACTTAAGAGGATGGCTGAGCATATAAGTGGAGGCAGGAGGGTCAACTAGAAGCCAGTTTCAGGGGTGCATGCAAGAGGCTGGTGTCTAAGATACTTGCATTACCATGATGACAGGGAACTCTTAATAACTGGAAAGTGGGAGAGAGATGGTCTAGGGCTAGGGATTTGTCAGACACTGGAATGACAAAAATGCATAGGCAGGAGAGTTTGGAGTGATGGGAAAATTCTGTTAAAATCTTGAGTCACAAAATCTAACAAATGTTGAGAGACTGAAGACAGGACTAGTCAGGATTAATACCTTATGATCGGATACTTAGGTTCTTTTCAGTTTGTTTTTACTAATCCTGCAACAAACTAGTTACGCAGAAATCTTTTTCATGTCTGGTTAATTTCTTAAAATATATCTCTTAAAATGAAATTTTAGAGTCAAATGATATAAAGATTACATACATGTTGCCAGGTTGACCCTGTAAAAGTTATATTAATTTCGCATTAAATTTGTGCAGGTGTGCTTAGCTCACCACAGTTTCACCACATTTAGTTGTTTCTTTAAAGTCTTCACCATTTTTGATAAAACCAACCTTTAATTGTTCCCCTTAACACTTCTTTGGTTAGAAATGAAGCTGATATATTAACAGTGAGTTTTTTTTGAAAAAATATACACATTTTTGGTGAATTATCTGTTCATGTCTTTTGCCCATATTTTTCCTTAATATTTTGGTTTCCTCATTAATTGAAAAGATATTTTATTGAGTATCAACTTTACGTGATAATCATTAAATATCATTCCTGTTTAATATTTGCCTTTTAGGTTTTTTTTGTGTTCTTTACACAGAAGATAGAAATTTCTATGGTCAACTATATTGATATTTTCTAATTTTTATTTCTTTTCTTTTTCTTTTTTTTTGAGACGGAGTTTCACTCATGTTACCCAGGCTGGAGTGCAATGGCGCGATCTCGGCTCACTGCAACCTCTGCCTCCTGGGTTCAGGCAGTTCTCCTGCCTCAGCCTCCTGAGTAGCTGGGATTACAGGCACACACCACCATGCCCAGCTACTTTTTTGTATTTTTAGTAGAGACGGGGTTTCACCATGTTGACCAGGATGGTCTCGATTTCTTGACCTCGTGATCCACCCGCCTCGGCCTCCCAAAGTGCTGGGATTACAGGCTTGAGCCACCGCGCCCGCCCCAATTTTTATTTCTATTCTAGAATATCCCCCTCCATCTGAAGATCCAACCTTTAGAAACTAGCTCTTCCCTTCCAGTGATGGACATGGTCTGATTCCTGCTGACCTCTTTAACTTTATCTGATACTATTCACTTCCTCCACACTGGTTTCTTGCTTTCTGTCCCAACTTTTGAAGACTTTGCACTAGCTATTCCCTCTTCCCAGAATGCTTTTCTCCCTGACTTATGCATGACTGCTTTTTGCAATTAATGGTTCAGCCTAAATGTCATCACAGAGTCCACCCAGTTCAGTGGAACCCATCCAGTATCTATCACATCTCCCTATTTCTAATTTTATCTTTGCTTGTTGTCTGCCTCTGCCTTGCCCTCATTAGAGAGTGAGCTCTTTAAAAGCAGAAAACTTGTCATTGTTTTTAGCTCTTACATTTATTTACCTCAGATAGTGCTTGGCACAATGTAGGCATTGGATAAGAAATATTTCTTCAATGAGTGTGTGGATGCTGATCCTTGTAATGGAAATATTTATAATGAATATAAGTTTCTTCTTTACAAATACAAAATGCCCAAGAAGAAAAAGGACTATCTTTTCTCTCTTAATTTCTGCTACTTTTGTTTTATCCTTTATTTTATTCACTCTAGAATTTTTTTGATGCTATTAGGATCTGACATTTTTTTCCCCCAGTCATTTTTCTCTAGTGGATATCCCTGGGATTATCTTTCTGGCACCCTCTTCCCCTTTCACTGAGGAACTTCTAATTCTATTCCACTAAACCACATGGCTACCTCAGGGTTTTCATATTCTCACATAGCCCAGCCCTCTACTGGCCACAGCTAATCAGTCAAGCAGTAAGCCACTCAGAATCTATCACTGGGAATTTTCAAACTGAGACTGGGAAACCAAGTTATTCCTGATTTGGTGGTGAAAATGTGACAGTGTAGAAGATGGAGCTGTCAGTGGGCCTGGAAGAAAGACTGTGGTGAATGAGAATAAGTGAAACATGCAGAGAAGCAGAAATGAGGGTGGAGACAGGGTCCTGGCATTGAGCTAGGACCAGTATATTGGTGTATTGCTACAGGTATGTCTATTCATTTGTAAAGTAATGGTAGTTTTGGTCATTAAGTTGAAGTTGGGCCATTAAAAGTAATGGCCAAAACTGCAATTACTTTTGCACCAATCTAATAAGTCTCCCAGCTACTGAAACCTTCCATAAATCTACAATCATAATTTTCTTTTTTTTTTTTTTTTTTTTTTTTTTTTGAGACAGAGTTTCACTCATGTTACCCAGGCTGGAGTGCAATGGCACGATTTCGGCTCACCGCAACCTCCGCCTCCCGGGTTCAGGCAATTCTCCTGCCTTAGCCTCCTGAGTAGCTGGGATTACAGGCACGCGCCACCACGCCCAGCTAATTTTTTGTATTTTTAGTAGAGACGGGGTTTCACCATGTTGGCCAGGATGGCCTCGATCTCTTGACCTCGTGATCCACCCGCCTCGGCCTCCCAAAGTGCTGGGATTACAGGCTTGAGCCACCGCGCCCGGCCATAATTTTCTATATTAAAACAAATTTGCCTAGTTTGGCTTCCATTTCCAGAAGGATTTTTCTACTTGTTCGTGTGTGTGTGTGCGCGTGCACGCGCACGCTCTATGATTTAATACTAACCTGAGTTCTTCCACTTGACTTCATTTCTTTATGTATCAGTTTCATTTTTCCTGTTCCCTAAGGTAATTCTCCTTCTGAAATGCCATTTTAATGCCTTTTAGCTTTTCATATAAATTCCCTTCTAGGTTTGTAGCATGTAGGTAATCCTTTCTGTTTATGATTCAAAGTTATGATTCAAGAATGGTGAGTCTTTTTTATCTGGATCTGTTCAAGAATCAGAGGCAAAAGATGGTGTTGGACCATCTGGCCAAATTGATTTGGCATCTTAAAATATTTTTTCTTTCAATCTTTTTTTGTCTTCTACTCTCAGAATATACCATAGCCCCTCAACCCGTTAGGTTTAGTGAATCACCTGGACATCTGTGTCTGAGCTCCCGGATCTTTGTTAGATAATTTACAATCATCAACTAATAGTGTCTGACCTGGTGAATACTCATGAAATGCCTGTTGGACAAATATATGAATGAATAGTTTCACTCATCTATAAGAGTGGTTGGTTCTAGAAGATGTAGAATACTTTCATGTTTAGTCATGTGCCTTCAGAGCTCTTGTGTCATTCTATGCAACATAAGGATAATCATGACTTCCCTGTCCAAATTATTGAATTATGTAAGAGATTATGAGATGCTCCAGTGTGAGTACTTTGCAAACTATATAATGGTATATATGACAAGATGAATTGCTTGTAGAACACTGACTTTATCTTCACTCAGTCATTGGCTGGAGCAGCTTGCGGGAAATGTGGCCTGGTTACAAACAGGGCAATAATTTTCAAAGGACAGCAGCAGCTGGGGCCCTGGTTAATTAAGATCCATAAAGTCCGATCTAAGAAAAGTACATTGTCATGGCCACACAATTACTAAAAGTATTCGTACTTTTGGATAATGGCCATGGACCTGCAGAATCAGTGTATTGGGCTGGCTGAAAGTTTCAGGAGGGAAGGTGATACTTTACAAGGAGACCATAGTTCAAACCCATTTTTTAACATGCCAGACTTAGGTTTAATTTTCATAAGAATAATTTTATTAAGGTTAAAGCTTTGGTGCAAACAATTCTATGAATACTCACTGTCAATGGCTTTTGCTACAATTGTGCCTCAAAAATGCATTGCTGTGTTGATTTTGCCACTAGTATAAAGGGTAGATCTGCAATAGATACAATGGAGAACTTAAACAGAAAAATACAAATATACAAAATATTGGCAAAAATAAGTCTGTTGGCTTTAGGTTGCACCAAGAACTGGGTTTCTTCTTATAAATCCTCTGCTTCATCAAAAATGTTACATACTTGATAATTTTATTAACGTCCACAAAGAAACATTGGAAAAAACCATGAAAAAAAATTGAGGTGAGCTTTTTAAAGTTAGTTCTAGAAAAAAATCTATGATTTACATTCCTATAAAGTTAATAAAAGTCCACATTGCCTTGCCTTCAGCTCATTAAAATAGTTAATTGGGAATGTACTGATGCTTCAGGTGAAGCTGACTCTCAGGTTTGCTGCTGGTCTTGGCACAGCATCACATCAGGGACCTCCAGTTTACCTGTACTGTGTTCTCAGAATAGCTAATGGAAATTGTGTTTTGATTTTACCCCAAACCTCAAGTTAAACCTGATAATCCTGAACATAAAGACTGAAGAAGAGTTGAGAAGAGTACGGAGAAATGAGATAGGGTCGGCCTCACAACATGCTCTCAAATTGCCAGAAAGATGGTAATTTAAGGTGAAACCAGGGCATGGTCACTTCAATCCGCACCCACTCACAAAGGAAGATCAAGTCCAAACATCAATAATATGGCTCCAATATGGTAATGATAGTCCATATTAAGTAGCTCAAACAAGGATTTGTTTGTAACAAGTCAAATTTAGAAAAGACTAAACCTTTTATTTCTTTCTAATTGATGACAACAGCTCCTTCTTCCTGGAAGCACCAATTCTTGTTTTCTCCACAAAAAGAACCCATATAAATAATTTCTGATTTAAAAATATATGAATAACTTTAAACTCTGTAACTTAGTTTCCCCTCAATAGATCTTCCACATTTGGAAACTTAAAAAAAAGAAAAAAAAGATGGAAAAAATACAGAAGAGAAAAAAGAAAAAAAAAGCTGCCTTTAAGAAACTTCTAGTATTTATACCACTTTGTTTTTTATTCACACGAGGGAAATAACAAGAGGTCCTCTGATGAATGTTGTAGATCGCCATGGTTACGGTTCAGAGATGCGGCAAAAAGCAATTATGGTGGAAGAGGAGAAAGAAATGCACCTCTTTGTCAGAATTTCATAACAGCTGTAATAACACTACAGCACCCAAATGAATGTAAAATAACTGAAATATTGTGGCATGTTAAATGCCAGCACATTAAAAAATTATATTTCAATGTCACATTATTTAAAACGACAGGAAGCATTAATTCCAGCTGCACCAAGGAGCTTGTTAAGAGATACAGGGTGGGGTATATAAACCAGCATTCACACAGGGAGGAGATCTTAATGTGATGTATAAAATACAATACTGCTTGGAGAAGGAAAAAGAACGTACGAGAGCAATTTTAATCTGATACTCAGAGTTAGTTCCATTGCACATTACAGCTCAGCCCCCACACCCCTGCCAAAGCTTCTTCAGCAGCAAAACAATCGCCTAATCCTTTACATGCACTGCAAGCTCCAAATTTTTTTTTTTTTTTTGCGACGGAGTTTCGCTCTTGTTACCCAGGCTGGAGTGCAATGGCACGATCTCGGCTCACCGCAACTTCCGCCTCCCGGGTTCAGGCAATTCTCCTGCCTCAGCCTCCTGAGTCGCTGGGATTACAGGCACGCGCCGCCATGCCCAGCTAATTTTTTGTATTTTTGGTAGAGACGGGGTTTCACCATGTTGACCAGGATGGTCTCGATCTCTTGACCTCGTGATCCACCTGCTTCGGCCTCCCACAGTGCTCGATTACAGGCTTGAGCCACCGCGCCCGGCCCAAATATTTATATTAATTAAAAGTTTCTTAATGAGGAATGTTATCCCCATTTCATAGCAGAATCAAATGAGGTAGTATGACCAGATTATTGTTTATGATTTATACTTGGGAGTTGGATTTGAAGAAGACTTCTGTACTCAGGAAAGCTTAGGAATGCCATTAGTTCTCCACTGAGGGAGAATTTTCTCTTTCAACTTGGACAGCTCAAAGTTCCTGGTTTTAAAGTGTTGGTGACAGAAAACGTAGCATCTAACAATCATGAAACACCACCTCTCTATTCAGTATTCTATGAATATCATTCTCCTTGGCGTGAAAAATTGAAGTGGTGCCTTAGCCACGAGTGTAGATTGCGCTATTCCTTTGACCTTCCATCAGCTTCCTTGAACTAGAATGTGTAGTCATGTGAACATCCAGAATGACTGGACTACTGAGAAGAGCCATTATACACCATTAGCATATGAGGCACCGCTCATGGTCCATCTCAAATGCTGTCGCTCAAAGCAGATTCAAGACGGACCATGAGCGGTGCCTCATATGCTAATGGTGTATAATGGCTTTTCTCAACAGTCCAGTTCTGGATGTTCCTGTGTGTCTCACCCCTTCAACTGAGCTAGAAGAGAAGCAATTTTCAATAGGATCAGCATGAAATTATCTTCACCAAGAAGAAAGCATCATTCTTAATAATAGCTGCTACTTCTGTAATGCTTTATAGTTTAAAGTGCTTTCATGAGTGTTATTCTTGTAACAACTCTATTTTAGGGAAGGCGTTGGAATTCCTCTCCTGGTAAATGATGCAACTATGGCTGTGTCTACATCCATGTATGTTGTCAGGACCCATCCTTTCTGATATCCAATCCCTATGACATCCCCATTCCATATTCCAAGTGGCCAGAGCTAATTCTTGCTCATTCAAAAAGAGTCCAGCTATGGTTAATTAAACTTTGATTTCCTTAAGCTCCTTTTCCAGTAGTGTTGCTACATTAAAAAAAAAAAAACTCCCCCAAACTTACTGATGTAACCATTTTATTACACTGGGGGATTCTGTGGGCCAGGACTCCAGCAAGGGCCCGGGTGAATGACTTGTCTGTGTTCTTCAATGTCTAGGGCCTTAGCTGTAATGACCAGAAGCTTAAGATGGGGTGACTTAGTGGCTAGGGCTGGAGTCATCTGAAGGCTCCTTCACTTATGGCTGGTGTTTGGGCTGGAATCACTCAGACTGAAGCACCTCCATGTGGTGTCTCTGCCAGGCTTGGCTTTCTCACAGAATAGTGGTCTCTGGGTAGTTAATCTTCCTACATGTCAACTCAGGACTCCAAGCCCGTGCATTCCAACACAGTAGGAGCTGCCTAACCTCTGATAGCTCAGCCTCAGGACTCACACAGTACTGTACTGGTCTAAGGATTATAAGCCTGCCCATATTCAACAGAAGGGACAATAGCCTCAACTTCGCAATGGGAGAAGATGTCAAAGAGTCTGGGAGCCATGTTTAAAATCCACCACGGCAGCTAACCAAAATCTGCTACCTCATCTTTGGATACATGACCTTGAAAAAGATTCTATAGAGATATCCAAATTAATTATTAATCTTTGAATAATTAAACCAAAGATTACAGAGTGTGTGGTGGTTAAATATGTTTACAGTTGTTTCAGATGCAAGTAGAATGATTATTGGAGTATAGAGAACTAGGCAAAATTGTAGAGGAGGAGATTCACTGTTATTGCTTCTACAGACACATGAGGCTAAAGGTTATGGGGGGTTGGCTGGATCTAATCCAGTCACGTTTACTCACCCCTACCTTCCAGCCATTTATTGGAATAACATCAGCAGCACTTCCGTACATCCCCTAACTGTCAAGGAGGTGAATATCTTATGATCTTCTTCTTCACAGATAAGGACCAGCAAGAGAGGCAAGTGGCTTGTGACAGGACCTGAAGTCTCCCTTGAACCCAACCATTAATCTGATTTTCTAAGGTTTTTCCAATGCTTCTTCCCATGTCCCTACTAAGGTTGGAAAAAATATTATTTTTTAAACACTCAACTACATTACTCTTGAAGTTCAGACAAGGCTAATAATCTCTTACGGAAAAACTGAAACATAAGAAAAGACACAGCCAATAAATAAGCAGTTGGATGCTTTTTCACCTAGGGAACACACAATTTTAACCAGCCCTTACATCAAGAAACAAAACTTGACCAGCAGCACCTTTTCCCCAGGTCTCCCTTCCCCCTTGAGTAGTTGTATATCATAGGATCTTTCTGGTTTGGATTCCTTATAGACTATTATGATGTTTGTAAGATTTATCTAACATCCTAACCTTTT
Organism: Sapajus apella; assembly: GCF_009761245.1. Taxonomy (NCBI): domain Eukaryota; kingdom Metazoa; phylum Chordata; class Mammalia; order Primates; family Cebidae; genus Sapajus; species Sapajus apella. The sequence continues at coordinate 3,567,862 of NW_022437020.1, read as the reverse complement.
CCTTAAAGTTCCTTGACCTTTTTATATTTGGAGTTTATTACATTTTATTGCTTATGAAAATTGATTACTAAATGCACGTCTAATGTTTACTTGACAATTCAGTACTGTGATTTCTGTTTTGCCTCTTAAAGTGAGTGGTTATTCAGACAGGATTACAATGTCAGAATCAAATGCTAGGCCTGAGGCTCTTCTCAAGTATCTAATTGCCTCTATGCTTTTGAGCAAGTCACTTCGCCTTTTTTTTTCTCTTAATATTCTCTTTAGGAAACCTGATATAAAAACATATAATCCCCAAAATTATTTATCTCACTGGAACCCTCTGCTTTTGAGCTATTCATACTAATTCCATTTCATTGTACACTTATATCTTTCTTTAAAAATAATCACAAACATAAGCTCACTCTCAAGGAAGACTACTAATCTGGAAAACAAAAATCCTCCAGTAAAGTCAGAATATCTGCAAATTCCAGCATTTAAAATGTAATTGTTTGCCTGTTAGTTGTCAAATGTACAAGCGTTCATCTATTTCTGAGTGATCGCAAAATAAAAAATTGCTGTTCCTCTGGGCAAATGCAGCAGTGTCAACACAATGGCTGACTGGGTTACTCCTTGGAGTGATCTCCCTTCTGCCTTTAGCAGAATACATGGGGAGAGCTAGCAATTTGAGCAGCAGCCACTGTGGCATCTGCTGGAGCCAGGGATAGGATTGTCAAGGCTTCCTTTGTGCTCTAGGCAATGGGAGTTTCAACAGGGAGGGGATAGAAGACTGGAGTTCATTTCAGAGTATTGGTGCCTCATCACTTCGTTTGCTGTGTGCTCATGTCAGATAAGTGTCTTTGCAAAGCACCTTAATTACAACTGAGGATGAGGCTGAGCCAGAATCTGCTGGGCAGAAGGCCACTCTTTGGTGGGGCAGAAAACATGCCTCACCCCATTATGTTACTAGAAAGACATTAGAATTTTACTGGAAAAATGAACTTTAAGCAGCACAGATTTCTTCTGGGTTTTACTTATCCTTCCAGAATCTGTTAATAATTATCTCTTCTTTGATATCTGAAGGGAAGAGAATAATCATTGTTTTTGCTTGATGGTTTTCAAGAAGAAATTTGAAGACCTTAGAAGACACGTATATGATTCTAGAAGCAGTAAATTAAGTCAACTGAAGGCAATATATATGAGCCAGTTGTAAAATACTGGGTTATTGGTATCTCAGATTGTCATTTGGAATTTTCTGTGGATCCTGTTGCTTCTCCCTAGTAGTACTATAGGTATTTATTAATAATGTGTTTCCATCACATCTATCATCCTTATCCAAATATAGGCTACAGGAGAGGAGGATCCTGTCTTTCTGGTTCTCTACTACATTTCTAGTACCCAGAGCATTGGTCATCTTTGATATCATGACACTTTGGGTAAGGAAAGTTCCCTTCATCTAGTACCACTCCATACTTTAATAATTTATTTATATTGGTTGAGACCATTCCTGCAGTTCTAAAAAAACGCTTTATTGTTCCCTGAGCAAGTTTGTCATATGGTTATCCAAGTAAAGGTATTCATAGAGACAATACCTGAGGATGTTCTGTTGAGGGACATTCTTGGATGAACCAAGATATTGGTTGATGCCTCATTTTAGGACTACTCCTAAAAATATCTTTGAAAAGTCACCACTAAGCTCTTCTTTCATCTTACAAACGGCCTTTGGAAGTCTTGCTTTTGCGTTGAACAATAAAAGCTTCCAAGGTCTTAATATGTGATTAGTTATTGTCTCTGGGTAGTAATTATTGAGGAAAGTGAGAGTTGGAAGCCCATAGTAAGATTAAGAAGGTTTTACAATGGTATAGTGGTGGCTTGGAGAAACAAAAAATGTTGAGTTGAAACACTGGGGGCCTTGTACATGACTTCCTGTCAGTTTGAAAAGAGGCAAGATGTGGATGAGAGTCTACTGGCTTTATGTCAGAGGGCTCTTCAGATCATGCCTCTGCTGTGCTCTGCAATAGAGAAGGAAGGGATTTATTAGAGAAACGCCCACATGTGTCTAAACGTAGTGAGTTTGCATCGCCCTCCCTCTCTCCACTTCTTTCCCCTCATCACACTGATACTGTTCATGATTTTGTTTTCACGTAAACCTGGTGCAGAGGCTGTAAAAGAAGAAACCATTTTATAAGTAGCTCCAGAGTCTACACCAGATTCTGCCGTAGATAAAAACCTCAGTAAGATTTGATGGGCCAGTGAATTCCACAGAAAGCTGGTGGCTGCTCCATTTGATATAGAGAAGTTAAATCTCAGGGAGCAAAGGACATGGCATCTTACGTTAAATGCAAATAATCCTATTAATAGCTACCCCCAAATAAGTAAACTTGCCTAAAACCTGTAGAATATCTTCGAGTTAGTCTGTTTTCTCTAGTCCTAGACTTCACATTGTTACTCCTTAGAATGGACAGCCATCGAACATTAGAAGAGGGGGGCTATGCTCCCAGGGGCTGTAGGCTACCATGGTTTCTTCCTTCCATGAAAAGGTGCTAAAAAGACACATTTGTACTCACACTGCAATTCAAATACACTGTTGAAGTACGTATCCTTTTAAACAATTTCAATAAAACCTTGAGTGGGAGGAAGCTCTTTCTGACTCAAGCTTTCAGTAGTTAACAGACTGGTCAAGGTTTAGTGTTAAAGCAAAGATAATTGTGTTCTTACTGCTGACCTTTCCTTCCACAAGAAGAGAGCTATTTAACAAAGCAAAACTGGGTCTGACTCCTCAGGCCTCTAATCCCTCTCTTGACCAAGGACACACACAAGAGCTGAACTATTCCTGAGAACCGCGCCATGAACCTGGGCTTTCAACAAAAGGAACACTATGAATATCAACATCAAACATTTTTCTTCTTAAATTTTCCCTTCAGCTCACGTACAAACACTGACTTTACAGCCTTTGGCTAGAAGGGCTAAGAGAGTTTGGACATTGATAATTGGTCAATTTAGTTTGCATTTCTGGACACAATATTGTCTCCAAAAAAACATTTTCAAACCTTATTCTAGTATTTGTAGACTTGCAATACTCCAGATAACATTCATATCTCATCATATCTAATTTTTCCAGAGCTTTAAAAATAATTATCATTTTTAACTGTCTTCCATTTTCAGCCCCTATTTCATTACTGACAAAGAACACTTCAATGATGTGCCTGAAACCATGTGATGTGCCTGTTTAAGCACTTACTATAAATAGCAATTATTTATGCTTGTTCCTCATGAATAGTCTTGAAAGGAAAATGGGCAGAGGATGTAAGGCAAAATTTTTTTTAAAAGTGGGGGAATGCCAAAATCCACTTGGTTATCACTTCTGAGATAAGAAAATGAATTTATTTTAATTAATAAAATTGATAAACATCAATTAAAATTTCTAGCCATATTTATTCCAAATCCCACCTAGCCCTGTAGACATCTCAGTATCTCAGTAAGCTAGGACATGTATGATTGTTACTAAAAAATCTATCCTTTAAACTCAACATATTTTTTTCCAAGAAAAGAAAAAAATGTTTTAAAAACCCTGAAGGCTGAAAGAGATGTGAGAAATTGATAGAGAAATATTGATTACTAACACAACATAAAGACTATCCCACTTCCCAGTGGTGTAGGGGACTGCCTGTGACTGCCCTCAGTTAAGTGTACATTGTCCATTAGTTGTCAGTCTGGATCCCTTATTGATGACAGAACTGGAGTAGACACTGCCGTGCTCCACCCATGGCTGCTCTGCTGTCTCCAGTACATTGTGTGCCAATGATGTTCTTCTCTGGACACCCAATGCCCAGGATTGTTCCCAAGAACATTGTCTCAGCATGCATCAGAGGCAGGCTAGAAGTTCTGGGAATGTCACACCTCCCTGGGAGTAGCTCCCAGCCAATGAGGGATGTGAGTTAGAGAAAAAATAACCATTTTCTCACTCATCGCCCCCAGGTTCCCAGCAAGATGAAGCTCCAGGTTTGCAGCAGTAACCTCATTGGCTCGTTAATGCACCTGACTGGCTTCTTCCTCCTCTAGTGCTGGTCTCACTACTCCAGTACCCTATCTGTGTCCTTGGGAAACCATGTGATCATTGTCTCAGCGTGTGGTTCTGGGAGAACTGAGCCTGAGACAGTGACACGGAGAGCCCTCTTAGTTTTTCTTTTTCTTTTCTTTTTTTTTTTTTTGAGACAGTCTTGCTCTTTCACCCAGGCTGGAGTGCAATGGCACCGTCTCAGCTCACTGTAACCTCTACCTCCCAGGTTCAGGTGATTCTCCTGCCTCAGCCTCCTGAATAGCTGGGATTACAGGCATGCACCACCACATCTGGCTGATTTTTGTGTTTTTAGTAGAGATGGAGTTTCACAATGTTGTTCAGGTTGGTTTCGAACTCCTGACCTTGTGATCTGACCACCTCAGCTTCCCAAAGTGCTGGGATTACAGGTGTGAGCCACTGCGCCCAGCCAGTTTCTTTCTTAATACCTTTGATTTCTTACCAAGTAAGTTATTTATACAAGTAGGACATGACCCTAAGTAGCACTGAGGCAGTGGAGACAGGTTGAATTGACTTCATCTACCATCAACATTCCTAGCCCGCTTTTGAGGTTGCAGATAGAACATTATAAACAGTTATATGGTGATGACAGAATCATAAAATCACACGTGCCCTTACTCTCCCTGGTTCTTCTCATCCTTCAGTGGAAGTTAATTAAGGGCCAAAAATGATAGGGAATTATAGAGAACTCTTCATAGTCCCCAAACAATAAATGAATTAGTGTACAACTTTTGTATTAAAGTGGCAACTCTCATGAGAAACATAGAAGATTGCATGATCTCTGTCTATAGTGAGCCAGAAATCTGTGGAAGGAAGAAACAAATGTACAATCCCTTACCTGCCTTTTGGCTAAGAGCAAGTACAGAAAAAAGTGAATGGACAACATACAGAGAATGTGCTGTGGGGAACTTATTACTTCATTGGCTCTTAGCTATGTTCCCAAAGGCCACTCTTGTTCTCTAAAATGGCCCAAAATGCTGTTAACATCAAACATAATCTTCATAGAAAAAGTTATATTATGGAGAATTCTATTTTAAAATTTTGCTTCCTTATATTTTCTAATTCCTTTGGCACCTACTACTTGTTCATTTTAAGCTTATATGTAGCAGGGATTCTTATTTATCCTTCTTTCTTCTTCAGTTGTTTCTACAGTGCTTGCTGCCTTTGAGACAGTCTTTGAGACAAATATAATGGTCAACAAAACCAATGCAAAATGTTAGATAAGTGGATTAATAAATGAGCAAAGATTCTGTTAAACAGTGGAAACTGCCACTGTAGGAAAAAAATGGTTTAAGGTAATATAGAGAATGACTAGGGGTGATGGTAATTTAAATTGGATCATTATGGAAAGCTTCAATGAAGAGACAGTATTTAAGAAACAAATGACCAGAAGACAACCATGTGAGGCTCTGGGGACAGGTATCTTCTAGGCAGAAAGTAGAGCAAGTGGAATAGACCTAGGACATCATTGAGCTTGATGTGTTCTAAGAATATCATGAAGACTTCACTGTCTAAAGCTTAATGAGCAACAGAGGCTATGTTTTGGAATCCCAGCCCAAGGAGAGTCCTTCTCTGACACTGCTAGAAAGCTACTTCTGTAGCAGAGAAAGAACTCAGGTGGGGAGAAGCTAGGAGCAGAATTGCGATGAGAAAATCAGTAGTCACATGCCACAGCAATATACTCCAAGGTTTAGGGCTATTCGAAGCATGCCTGTGGACTGTAGCCTCATCTACCCTTAGAGCTTGTCAGAAATGCAGCATCCCAGGCCTTACCTCATACCTGCTGGGTCAGAACCTGCATTCTAACAAGGCTTTGAGGTGATTTCTATATGCATAAAATCTACAGAACTGGCCTGTAATCTACAAGCTGACTCTGGAAGGCAAACCAATTTGTAGTGGTCAAAATAGATCCTCAAAAGGAAACAGTTCAAGTAGAAAAACACTCATTTGAACTTAGTACCTGCTGTTATGTGGAAGACTTATCTCCTGAGCTGTTCTCTGGATTCTATCACATCCTCCCATCTCCCTTCAGCTTTGCTCTTTATTCTGGTCCCTTTAACAGTATTTGAACACATTTAAGACTCACCCCATATCTTTAAAACATTACCCCTTGGTCACATTCCTCTTGCAGATTGCCTCTAGTCCTCAGCTTCTCTTCTCAAAGATCTTTAAACAATCACCTGTATTTGCTGTATTTGCTGGAGTGCAATGGCTTTATCTCAGTTCACTGCAACCCCTACCTCCCAGGTTCAGGTATTCTCCTGCCTCAGCCTCCTAAATAGCTGGGATTACAAGCACGCACCACCATGTCTGGCTAATTTTTGTATTTTTAGTAGAGACAGGGTTTCACCATGTTGGTCAGGTTGGTCTCGAACTCCTGAACTTGTGATCCACCTACCTCAGCCTCCCAAAGTGCTAGGATTACAGGTGTGAGCCACTGCGCCTAGTCAGTTTTTCTTAATAGTTCTGATATCTTAACAAGCAGGTTATTTATCTGAGTAGGAAGTGATCCTAAGTAGCACTGAGGCAGTGGACACAGGTTGAGTTGACTTCCTCTTCCATCAACATTCCTAGCCAGCTTTTGAGGTTACAGATACAACACTATAAACAGTTCTATAGTGATGGCAGAATCATAAAATCATATGTGCCCCTTACTTTCCCTGGTTCCTCTCTTCCTTCAGTGGAAGTTAATTAACAGCTTTCACAGTATTTAAACACGTTTAAGACTCACCCCATATCTTTAAAGCATTAATCCTTGGTCACAGTCCTCTTGTAGATTGCCTCTAGTCCTCAGCTTCCCTTTTCAAAGCTCTGTAAACAATCGCCTGTATTTGCTAACTTTATTCTCATTCTCACTCCTCAGCTCCCTGACCTCCACCTCCGTCATCATCCCACCCCTACTGCCCTATTCAGTTGTCCATCACCTTAAAGTCAGAAAAACCCTTAAACTCCTGCTTTTCTACCTACCTTTCTACTGCAATACCTAATTTCCCCTACATTTTCTTCTTCCTAGGCTCATTCCTTAAAAAATGGTATTCTCCAGTGTTCTCCACCAGGTCAGCCTCCTTATCTCATTATCTGCATTACTCACCAGGAATCTCCTATCTATCCTAATGGCTCCCTTATGTCTCCAGCCCAGACCTTACTCTTGTCCACTAGAGATTTCCACTTGGTTGTTGCTCTTGTTCCTCCAAGCAATGGATCCAAATTTGCTCACTGTTTTCACATCCCATCCACCCCAAACCTGGCCTACCTCTGATGTCCCCTAAGTTAGTGATTTACACCATGCATCGACTGTACAATCTATCAATCTGAAGCTAGCTTTGAGCCTTCCTTCCTTATTACCCATATCTAGCCAGTTACCAAATTCCTATGTTTCTGTTCCTGAAAAATGTTTTAACTATACCTTGTTATCTGCATCATTACCTCCCAAGACCCTATCATCTATTAATGTGCTTACTGCAACAATTACCTTACTGGAATCCCTTAGTTCTCTCTCTCTCTCCCCCCACCCACCTGTGTGTGTGAGCGTGCACATGCGTGCTCATTGCTGTAACATAATGCCTAACACTGGGTAATCAACAATGAGTGGAAATGTATTTTGGTTCATCGCTTTGGAGGCAGAGAAGTCCAAGATCAAGAGGCTGCATCTGGTGAGAAACTTTTGCTGCATTATAACATGGTGGCAGGCATCACATGAGCAGGAGGAAGACAGGAAGGGAGGAGGATGAACTTACCCTTTTATTGGGGCCCTACTCCCATGATAATAGCATTAATTCATTCATGAGGGCAGAGGCCTCATAATTCAATCACTTCTCAAAGGTTTCCTCTCAACCCTGTTGCATTAGAGATTACGTTTCCAACACATGAACCCTGGGGGACAAATTCAAATCATAGCACCATGCTTTTGCTTAAGCTGTCTGGCTCACTATTTCTGTTACTCCCCACCGGGCCAAAGTGGTACTTCTAAAATGGAAGTAGCATTTTAGGGAAACTATTGGCCTCTCCAATACCTATAAGATAAAGTTGTAACTCCTTCATATGTTCTCCAAAGTCAATTGTAACCTGGCCTTTTGAGCCTCATTCTGAGTTTTGACCCATTTTAACTTGACAGAGACATTCTGTCCTCTTTCTCCATCCCTCTCCCCTTCTCTCCCTCCCTCCCTACCTCTTTTTTATTTTTATACTTTCCTTCAATATTCATATATATTCTTCATCTCTACTGGCAATATTCTGCCCTCTTCTTCTCCTTTTTGATAAGAGTCTTGCCCTGTCACCACAGCTGGAATACAGTGGCATGATCTCGGTTCCCTGCAACCTCCAACTCGCAGATTCAAGCAATTCTCCTTCTTTGGCCTCCTAAGAAGCTGGAACTACAGGCACGCACCATCATGCCCATGCCCAGCTAATTTTTGTATTTTTAGTAGAGATGGGGTTTCACCATGTTGGCCAGGATGGTCTTGATCTCTTGACCTTGTGATATGCCCGCCTTGGATCCTCACGGTGTTGCGATTACACCGCCCCTGGCCTCTGCCCTCTTTTTTGGTCCTTGGCTAATTACTCTTTTCCTTCATATATCAGCTTAAAGTATACTTCTCTCTGAAAGCTTCCCCTGATCCCTCAGCCCTAGCTTAGGGCTTAACATTGCAGTTTTCATACTAAACTTTTGTAACACCACCTTGTTACTGTATGTTAAATTGTCTCCACGTAGGCAAAGATTGTGTCCAAGTTGCTCACTGTTTCATCTAATCATCCAACACAGTTTCTGATACACACTCATGATACATTTAATCATATTAAAAGTTGACACTTATGTGCTTATCGTGTGCCTGCCAGTCCCCTAAATACATTATATGAATTAACTCATTTAGTCTTACAACAAGCCATTGTCATAGTTACTGGTATTATCCCCATTTAGAGAAAGGCAAACTAAGGCACAAGAGGCTAAGTAATGTGTACGAAAGCTAGTAAGTGGCACAGCCAGGATTCAAATCTAGACATTCTGGTTCCACAGGCAGTGCTTTTAATATCGTTGGTTGATCAAAGAATGAGAATAAGGGAAGGTACAGGAGCATGGATAAAACTTAGAGGTCAAATTCATTTCCCCATCCCACATTGGAAAGTACTGGAGCTAAGAATTTATTCTGCATCTTCTCACTCCAAATTTTATTCATTTAGTGACTGTTCTTCTCTGCTCCTTATTTTTAATTGTTTTAAAAGCAAATGCATTTTGCTCTCTGTGGACACAGTTTTAATAAGCCTGTTTAAATATTCATAATTCAAATGCAAATTCCCCTGCCGCAGCCTTCTGTGATTCACAGACTTCAGTAAGTGGCCTCTGCTCTTGGTGATGAGGACCTGGTGAACTGACTGGCCCTGCGTTTATCCCACTTCCTGTATGATCAGACGCTCAGAACAGACTGCTGAGCCAGGAGGTTAGAATAGTCTGTCATTGCTTCCAAAATATTAATTGGATAGTAATATTTTTGCTCTATAGGCAGCTGGTTCATAACCTCTCTGGGAAAGTGCAAAATGGTGATAAAAAGTGTCTCAATTCTAGGAGAAATAATAGCTTCAGAATGTCTCAGGAGTTCACTGGCCATTTTTTTTTCTTAATTCTCCCAAATTCACTTTCACTGAGCATCATTAAACTCTGCAGTAAGATATTTAAACCAAAACTGATTCTCTGGCATTTCTCAGTCTCCTGTATCCCTATCAAAATCAGATAATGAATTCAGGTGGTACAATTTTATCCAAACTTTCCTTAATTACCTGAGGTTTGCACACAAATTTTATACACTGAGTGCTTAAATTAATACCACATATTTATTTCTGAATAAAATGCTTCTTTACTAAATGAATCCATGAATGAGTTCTTCTAAGGTTTCATTGTACTCTGTTTAAAGCAGAGATTTATAAATATTTGGAGCATAAAGTCTTCCATCATGGTAACTACATTTGTTTGCACAGCAGATCAGGAGAAGGCATAATGCTCTTTATAAAATAACGTAAAATTCAAAATATATTCGAAATGTAGGTGTATCAAGCACATGCATTTTATGATCCTCCCACATGATTGGCTACTGCTCATTACTCCTCTTGGCTAGTTCCTTCCTCTCTATTCTACCTACCTTCAATTATGGAGTGTACCTATTCTTTCATCTTGCACCATGGTTTAAACACCCTGTACATATTGGTGACTTGCAGATTTTTGTCTTCAGCCCTGACCTGTCCAAGTAAACAAATGTGTTTATTTAACTGATCACAAACTCTTCTAGTCTTCATGATATCAGTAAGTGACCATTACTGAGGCCACAATCCTAGGACTAATATTGCCAATAAAACATAGGACAGCAAGTATTCCGTAAGTGCACAGATGGTAGTTTTGGCAGGAGTGTTGAACACGGGAAAGGCAAATCCATATGCAGAATAAGTGCCTATTCCAGTAAGAGCAGAGCACTGTCCTTTTCATGATGGGAAAGATCCAATATAATCAACCTGCCATGCAATCCTTTTGGGCTCTTCATGCTTCTGAATCAACAGGCAAAGGAGGGGGTTGCTGTACTTGCTTGGGTGATAGATCTTGGTTAGCAAGTGTAAATTGGGCTGCTACTATGCAATGGATATAAGAAGGCTATGTCTGGCATCTAGGAGATTCTTCAGATTTCTTATTACCCAGTCATGTGACTAAAGTCACCTGGAAACTACAACCCCAAACAGGCAGGATTTCTAACAGCTCAGACTCTGCAGGAATGAATATTTGGATCACCCCACCAGGCAAAGAACCATGACTATCTGAGGTTCTTACTTAGGACTGGTGATGTGGAATGGACAGTAGAAGAAGGTAGTTATGAATACTAGCTACGACTACATGATCTGTTGCAAAAATGAGGACCTTAGTTACAAATATTCCTTGCTTTGTTTAAAGTGTTTGTACATGTATTAGGCAAATATTTTTATTTCCTCCCAACACTTATTCCTGCATCATCTTAAATAAGATGTATTAATGATAGTTAACATAATATTACAATATTACAAGTTATAGGCTATCAAAAGAGAAGAATGAACATCCCATATTTCCTTTTCTGAGAAAAAGGGTAAATGTGTTTTTGGTTGTAGGCAGGATAGTTTTATTGGTAAGTATAACATTCTAATTGTCTTTTTTCGAGATTGAGTATGGTTTAAAATGATGTGTATGGGTGCCAGATTGACAAGGGGTAGAAAGTTATGGTCTTTTTGGTGTGTTGATTTGACTAGTCAACAGTCCCCAGATACTCAGTCAAAACACTAATCTTATGCTGCTATTAGGGTATTTTTTAGATGTGATTGAAGTCCTTAAATAGTTGACTTGAAGTAAGTGAGATTACCTTTGATAAGTTGTTTTGTAGATATTATAATAGTGAGCCTGATTCAATTGTTTGAAAGGGCTTCAAAGCATAACTGAGGTTTCTCTGGGGGAAGAAATTCTGCCTGTTGATGTAGAGCTTTTGCTCTTGCCAAAGGTATCAACCTTCCCTTCCTGATGGCCTGCCCTATGAAAGTTACATCCTCCTAGCCAGCCCTGACAATTGTTTAAGCCAATTTTTGGAAATACATCTCCTAATACAAATTTTCCATTGATTTTCCTCTGGTCGAACCCTGACTGATAGACTAAATCTGACAACCCTACATTGAAGTCAGCTTGAATTCTGTCTTTTCATCCTCTGTCTCTTCATATAAAGCATCAGCAAGTCTTGTGGGTACTATCTCCAAAACATACTATGATTTATACCATGAATCTACAACTCTACTAGTAATAATTTGGTATAAACCAAGCCAGTCTTCTACTTAAAATTCTTGAATGGCTTCTCACTCCACTTTGAGTAAAATCCAGACTTTTTACTCTAAAGTAATGGATGTAGACCAAATTTTTTCTCATGACCAAAGTTTACATTCTTAAAAATTGAGAACTGTAAACAGCTTTTGTTTATTTGGAACATATCTATCCATATTTACTGTATTAGAAATTAAAATTGAGAAAATTTTTAAGTAGCTGTTTATTTAACATAAAATCTTGTTAATAGACCATTTTTGCTTATGATAACTCCATTTTCAAATAACTAATGAGGAAAGTAGCATTATTTTAAAACTATTGCAAATCTCTTGAATGTCTGACTTAATGAAGACAGTTGGGGTCTTTTATCGGCTTCTATATTCATGTTACAATATATTGCCTTTTTTCAAGTATATGAAGAAAGTCTGACTTTACTCAGATATGTAGTTAGGAAAGAGAAGAATATTTTAATAGCCTGTTTGGTATGTGTGCACCAAAATTTGACACGTGTTAGTTTTTTAAAGTTGCAATATGGAATCTGAAACTATATGAATTAACATTAAAATCCATTATTTTGCCTTTTGATTTAATATTTTACCATTTAATGATTTTATAACATTTTACTTTGGTCTTTTGGAAATATTGGTTCACTGAGTTAGATAAAACTTACAAATCTTGACATGTTTTGGATATAATAACAAACAATTATTTTCATTTAATATCTCTATAAATCTTGTAAGACAGCTATTAGGCTCTCAATGGTAGATGTAAGTTTTCTAAAATTACAATTTTATTTTAAAAGTTTACCTTTTATTATTTACAACAAATATTGTCAATTGTTTACCATTAAGTGATAGGCTCACTTTGTTCAGTTTCAGGAAAATGTTGCCCAAGTACCCAAGTCTAATTTTGTCAGTTCTTTCAAGTAAAGATGGTGTTCTATGAAAAACAAGTGGCTAGTTTGGTTAGCAACTCAACCATACAAGTGCTGTTCCTCGTGATAACATTATACTTTGTGATGGAACAGAAGTGCTTCATGTAAACTTTCCATCTTATCACAAAAAAAGATAAAATTAATCATTTTATTGCCTTGTCAAGGACATTCTTAAGTGAAACGCTTTTATTTCTCTTCAAGCGCATGGTGATAAACAGTGTTCAGTGAGATTGCACTGATTTCTGGTAAGGCATATCAGTTTAACCCACCATCACTTTTGGGCCGTAAGTGTCAATCTCAACAAATTAAACAGGCCAAGAATGGTATCATTATGACAATTTTGACTGTGTGTACCCCCGAAAGGGTCTCAGAGACACCCTTCCTCGACAAAATAACAAAGACCACACTTTGAGAACCTCTATTATAAATAAACGATGGATCTTCATTGTTTTTAGCCTGCCCTGCCTTAAGTTGAATTCCATTGAAAATCCAGCCATTTAGAAATCATGACAGGCAGAAAGATATTGATGACCTCATTAGTCTATAAAAATCTGAACGTCTAAAGGCTGTCTTCCCTTTACTAAGCATAGATAAATAATGTGTTCTTCCATGGAATACTTTCTGTGCATTTCATCTACATGGCTGTGCTGGGTTGGATCATGTATTAAGCTTCCCAAAGAAACAGAATCAATATGGTGTGTACACATGTATAAAGGGAGAATGGTGTGTTAAGGAATTGGCTTACATGATTATGGAGGCTGGCTAGTCCAGAATCTGCAGGATGAGCCAGCAGAGATCTAATGTTGCAACTCAAATCTCCAACCTCTGCTCCCTTTTGGCAGAATTTCCTCTTGCTTAGGGAAAGTCAATCTCTGTTCTAGTAGAGCCTTAGACTGAATTAGCGAGTCCCACCCAATTGGAGAGGGCAGTCTGCTTTACTCAAAGTCCACTGATTTGTTTATCCCAACCTCATCCAAAAACATTCTCAGAGAAGCATCCAGAATAATCTTTGGCCATGTATCTGGGCACCATCATGCAGCCAGGAAGACATATACATCACAGAGAGTACCCCCTAAAAATCATTTCTTTGTCAGAACCTCAGAATGGAACAATAGTTGGGAATAAGATCAATTGAAGATGTAACCAGTTAATATGAAATCATACTGGACTGGAGGAGAGTGACCTTTTAATACAATGTAATTTGTGTCCTCATAAGAAGAGAAGCTACACACACAGACACACAGGGGGAGTGGCATGTGGTGAAGGACACAAAGATTGGACTCTGTAAGCCAAGAAAAGCCAGGGATTGCCAGTAACACAAGAAGCAAAGTGAATGGCACAGAAAAGATTGTACTCTGGAGTCTTTGGAGAGAGAGCAGTCCTGCCCGTTCCTTGATTTTAGACTTGCAGCCTCCAGAAATGGCAGAGATAATACATTTCTGTTGTTTTACGTCCCCCAATCTATAGTAATTTGTTATGACAGCCCTGGACAGTGAATACAATTTCTGTAGTACTATGTGGATAAAGTGTGTAAAAGTGGAAACAAAAATCTCTTCTTGGGTAAGAATGGATAAAGAGTTGGGATTTCTCTCAAAACGGTGGGGAAAGCAGGGACAAGACTCCTGACTTGGCTGTCCTGAGTGGCCTGACCCTTGGAAAGAGAGAGACAAAGCTAGGGATTGAGCAGAGTGCCTGGCAGAAAAAAGAGGACAGCGGTGATACTACAGAGAGCCAGCTGGAGACATCGGCAAAATGAAGGATGCCAGTTGAGGGCGCGGGGTGGAAGGGTCAGAAGGGTTTCAGTCATTTTCTTCTTTGATATGGGTATCAACCCTGGAGAGCTTTTCAGAGTGCTATCTAAAAGTCACTTAGTGGGTCCCAGCTTTGCCTTCTGCAAAATTAGGAGTAAGAAAGAAAGCAGAAGAGGAGAGCCAGAGGGGTTGAGGGAAGAGGCAGACCTGCTGCCTCTCTAGAAGGGAAAAGAAATTGTCAGATTGCAGCTGGTAAATAAGATGTTACAGCGAAGCCTGAAAAGCCCGGTTCTTTCTCCTTTGTTGAGGCTCTACCTGCATAACATGAAGGGGCTCGGTGACAGACACATTAAAACACCATTACACTGTGAAATAGAACACAGTGTGAAAATAGATTTAACCTTCACAGCGTATCGATCTCTATCCTGCGCCGTGCCCAAGTTTTTGGACAACTATTTTATAATAGGTTTTACTTATTTTCCTGTTGCTATTCTGACTTCCTCAGAGGAGGGTGTTATTTCTAAAAGCTCCTGACAGCTGAGAGAAGCAGGCTTGCTTCTCAGGGAGTGCCTGGCCTTGGAATGTTCCTGCCAGCTGCTCTGTAAACAGAAATCAGTTTTGTGAAAGTGAGGAATGATTTTGTGGTGACTGCTGGGATGACAGACACCCAAGGATGAGGAGAACATTGCCAGTTTCTCAGGGAGTGGGAAAGAGAGAAGGTTAGGTCCATACAGGTCCAGACGGTGGCAGTCATCTGATGTCTACCGCTCTTTTTTTTTTTTTAAATATATATATATATATATATATTTAAAGTTTAATTATTTAACTTTAGGTGCATAATATATCTGGCATTTCTCCCCATGTTATCCCCTCCCACCCTCCCCTCCCTCCCCACCCCCCATCTCTCCTCTACTACCCTCAAACTGCTCCCAGTGTGTGATGCTCCTCTCCCTGAGTCCACGTGTTCTCATTGTTCAATACTCACCTATGAGTGAGAACATGCGGTGTTTGGCTTTCTGTTCTTGTGTCAGTTTGCTGAGAATGGCGGTTTCCAGATTCATCCAAGTCTCTACAAAGGACACGAACTCATCGTTTTTTATGGCTGCATAGTATTCCATGGTGTATATGTACCACATTTTCTTTGTCCAGTCTATCATCGATGGGCATTTATAACCTCATTTAGGCACCTAAGGACAGGGAGATAATGCTTTGTTATAGAATGGCTCTTGTATTTTATTTTGTCTTCAAAGTATGCATAACATAAACATGCACTCAGAAGTCTTAATAAGCAACGAGTTTCAGTTTTCTGAAACAAAAATGATCAAGGAAGGATAACTCTCCAAATAATTTTCTGAAGAAGTTTTTAACCCACATGAGCAACTAACAAAAAGTAACATAAAGACAATGAAATCATTTACTTTTCAGGGGATCATCCTTATTTAATTCTACAATGGCTTAGAGAATTATGCAAAATGAAAGATATATCTCAGAGAAAATAATAATGAGCCCAAGAATCCCTGATATGTGGAACTTAACATTATTTCCTTTGACTTATTTTATTTTAAAAATAAACACCTAAGAAACAGCCCCTTCCTAAACTGTAGCAGAGTCAGAGAAAAATTATAATGAAGAGACCAGTATATGGTAAAGCAACCAATAAACCAGGGAACTTGTGTTGTAGGCCATGAAAAGCCAATGAGGCCAGTACTTCAAGCTCATCGTCAAAAGTGAAACAGGTGCTCCTGATGATGCTCAAATTTGAACTCACAACATATTTTCCCAATTATATTTCTTATAGTTCCTCATGTTAGAAATTCAAATACATTTGATAAAATCAAATATCACTTCTTCATAAAAGTTGCTCAAAGAGAATAAAATTCTTTTTAACATGACAATCTGTTCCAGCCTAGTAACTGCATCGCGCTTAGTGGTAAAATAAAAAAAAAAACTAAATTCTCTGTAGGTTTAAAATTATAATGAAAATATTATTTAAATAATTACTAATGAAATAAAATACAGTTGAACAATAGCTTTAATAATGAATAAAGAAAAATGATGTTTTTAGTCAGATGATTGCCTCCCTAGAAAATTCAGTAAGATCTGATTAAAATAAATAAAGTATATATGCTAATTAAAAACGGTATAAAATACCAGTAATTCCCCATATTATATATACTTCTAAAATAGAAAAAGAAAAGATCTATTTCAAAACTATTGTAACCAGTTGCAACCAAAAAATAAGTGGGAATAGTTCTTAGAGGAAATGTGTAGAACCTGTGTAAATAAAATATAAAGTATCATATGTCGTATGTTGAGAGAGTTAATATTGTGAAGATAACGAGTTGTCCCCAAATAATTTATGAATGTAATGAAGTCCCATTGGGATATTTTTAGAGCATAAAAAAAAAATTTCCTAAAGTGTATGCAGAAGAATAATCTGATTTAGATAGGGTTTTTAGAATGAAGATTGATGATAGCCAACATGACCAGCCAGATAGTAATCACGCTTGAAGGAAGTACTTGAGGACTTACACTGTGCAGGGCTGCGGGTGAATAGACACAGATCCTGCCTTCAGTGAACTTACAATCCAGCAGGAGAGAAAGATATTAAAGAGTAATAACAAACATATTATAAATAATTACAAATGATAAGTGCTTTCCAAGAAAGCTATGGGTTATGGAGAAGCAGTGTCTGGTGGTCTGAGTTATCTGCCCCAATTAGAGGACACCACACACATTGATGCCATTGTCATCTGTGTGTGTGTGTGTGTGTGTGTGTGTGTGTGTGTTTATCACATGAGCATCTGTCTTATACCCGTGGAAAACTTTTTAAATTATATTACCTTTATATGGGTCTTTTGACTTCCTACTCACTCAACCACCAAGTGTTGTGAATTCTGACTTTCAAATATTTCTCAAATCCTTCCACTTTCACCTCCAGTGTCCCTAGCATGGTTAATCAAATGTCACTGGACCCATGTGCCACACACCAGCAGCCAGATACTTAGGGGAGTGACATTCAAACTGGAATCAGGATGGGAAGTATAAGACAGTTCCCAGTAGAAGGGAAATAGGTGTGCAGGACCAAGAAGATCTTGGCACAGTCAGGAAACAAAAGGAGCCCAGTATAGACAAAGATAGAACGCCAGGGAAAAAAGTAGGGTGAGAGCAGAGAGACATGTATGAGGTGGCCACAGGATGACCTTGCAAAATTGATTTTTATCTAAGTGCAGGGAAATTTTTCTGTAAGTTCTGAGCAGAGAATTAACATAATCACACTAATGGTTCCAGTTTATTTTTTTATTGTGTGAGTAATTGTTTGGAATAAATTAAGAATGAACTAGGGGGTTAAATATGAGCTATGCAGTATTCCAGGAAAAATAGAGGGTAGTATGATCAACCAGGCTAGGGACACTGGAAGTGAAAAGTGAAAGGATTTGAGAATTATTTTAAAGGTAGAATTCATGAGACTTGGTGATAGAGTGAGTAGGAAGTCAAAAGACCTATATAAAGGTAATATAATTTAAAGTTTTCCTTGGGTATAAGAAAAGGCAGACAGCTCACGTGATAAACACATACACACATGCACACACCAAAAATCCAGCAATAGATCCATATATATTTTTTATTGGCAAATTAAAATGGAACAGATTACCCATGAGACATACATAATCGGTACATTAAATTAGTCAGGTATTAGGCTCAATATTTTGAATGAAAAGAGAGAGAACAATAAGAGCCATACCTTTCTCACAACTTACAGCAAATAAAAATAAAGTGTTAAAAGTACTAAATGATAGAGGTTGATATTTGAATTTTATTTCACTATATTCTTTCTTTGCTTTTGGACCTTAGAAATGGACACAATATGAAACACTCCCAGTTCCTGGTGCAGTATTTGCTCATTGGTCAGCAAAACATGCTTCTGGTCTTTGTATTGGATTTCCCCCCCAGGATTACTACTACTTTATATCTCTGACTTTGTATCCTCCAACCCCACTAAGCACCTATTATCTTGATACTACTACTTAGGGTTAATGAGAAGTTTACAGGGAAATATATGTGGGTGCCCTTTGTAGAATACGTAGCATTTTGTAGCCATTCAATTAATATTCATCAATATCAAGTTCACTATTAAGTTGTTCCATCAAAGAATATAGCATATCTCTTCGTTGAATCGAATCTTCCTTTATGTACTTTGTAATTGTTTCAAGATTTTCTCCATAAATACTTGTGCCTTCCTTGTTAGGTTAAACTGCAGTGACTTTATAGCTTTTGCTGTTATTTCAAAAGAAATCTTATTTTCAATTTCCTTTTCCGAATGGTTAATTCCCAGTGCAGAGAATGATTGTTTTTTAAATTTTATTTTGAATACTGAGTTTTTTTTAAAAAAATCTTGGGGTAGGGAGTGTTTTTAAAGCATAATGCCAAAAGCAGAATACATAAGAAAAATATTTGTTTTCCTGTCGAAGGCAAAAGACAAACGACAATCTAGGAAACAATATTTGCAACATATATGACAGAAAAGGAGGTAGCACCCCAAATATATAAAAAGTTATTACAAAACAAAAAAGTATCAAATATGGGCAAAGGCCTAAAGACAAAATTAAAAAGAGAAGAAATACAAATATCCTGTGAACAAGAATAAATATTTGATCCTGTATGTAAATCAAAGACCTGTAAATTAAAAGAAAGTATTTCTTTGCATTATAAAGTGCATGAGAGGGGATTTCTATTGTAGGGGTAGAAGCCCAGCACCATGTGAATATGCAGAAAGGAAAGTTAATGGATCAGTTAATTGGGATATCTCTGGATGGTTCTTGCTCCTGTCCCAGGTAGAGCCAAGAGCTCACATCTCAGTTTTTGTCTCTATTGGATTTTATTTTTCTTGGTGATTTTGTCCACTTGGCAGACAAGAGAGCTGCCAACCAGTAGCTTCTTCCAGCCTAACAAATCGAGATAAAATCTAATAGCTCTTTATAATCTCTGTGGATGAAACCTAGGAAAGACTTCTCTCGTTGTTGGGACACTTAGGTTGATCCAACAACTGTAACTTAGAGTTTGATAAGTTAGGGTATCTGAGCCTAGATTATGTTGCTTTTGGCCCTATGCTTGGCAATTTCACTGGACACATGGAATTGAGGAAGGAGGGCTGTTTTTTTTTTTTTTTTTTTTTTTTCTCTCAGAGTAACACATACACTAACAATTTTATATTACCAGTCATTTGGAACAAACAACCAGCTCACATTATCAGTAGAACTAAAGAGGAACCCTGCACAAGCAGAAGAATGGGGTGGAGGGGTGGGTATTTTTCAATTCATCAAAATTTTAAAAACCGTAAATCATTATGGACAAACAAAATCAATAAACTGATTGACTGTAGAGAAGGTCCATCTGAAGTTAAAGGGTTTCCAAGGATATACTTGGTCTCCTTGTAATTTTCTTTAGGGCCCTAGTGGCCACAAGACCTCATTATACCGAAAGTGACCTTCCAAACCACTACAGGGGACTTGTGAGCTAAAGTGGCTTGCTTTCGACATTATATAGTCCCATCCTTGGAGAAAAAACAGGGCTTACAATTCCATCTTAAGGGACAAAAGCAAGTGCAGGAGAGGCTGGGATGGGGAGAGGAGAGACACAGTTGATCTAAAATGTAAAAATAGATCTCTCTTAGCGAACAGTGTGCTCTTTGCTGAAGGTTAGGTACAAATACAATCTCAAGCATGGAGAGGCACACTAACTTTTTATTTTTTTCTCCGAGCTAAATTGATAGGTTGGCAGGTTTGAGGCCTGTGTCCTTTAGAAATCTCTTTGCAGACTTTGAAGGCTTAATACCAGCTGGAGAGGCAATAAACAGAAAGAAGGTCATTTATGGCTTCTACTATGAAGGGAAAATGTTTTGTTTTATAAAAAAACACAAAATGAAGAGAAAATTGAGCCTACAAGGGGATGATGGGAAGACTACAGAGAGAAAAAAGATAATGAAATTCTATATTCCCACAGAACTTTTCAGAACACTTGAATTCCTTTTGACAACAGACCTGCCATCTTCTATATTTAAATGCCTTCAAATGGTAAATGGTATTTGAAATTCTGCATGGAGAAACCCAGTACAGGGTTTAGGGAAGTTGCTCTGGCTATAGAATTATATGCCTGCTTCTCTAGATTTATGGAAATCTAAGTAGGAGAGAAGATGAGAAACCGGTTAGACCCTGCTCAGTCACGAAAGGAGAGGAACCCTGGGTCCAGCTTCTTTTTACCTGTTTAGCCTGGATTTGGGGTTCTATGAAGAGTGTCATTATTACCTTAATTCAAAATCATTCAATACTATTAATATCAGATATGATTATAAGGTATTAGATACTCTTTTCAATTTTCCTATTTTAAAGGTAGTGAAACTGCCTTTGCAAAGATTATGACAGAGAAATCTAACATGACTGGCTCCATCGTCTAACCTCACATGCTAGCTGTTTTCACACATTCCTGGGCACAGGCCAGTCTTACCATGAGTGAAATTTAGTTTATATGAACTGAACCATATAGTTTGTATAAGTTTAGTTTATAGTTTACTTAGTTTATAGTTTAACATAAACTACTCAGGCAAGGATGATAATAGTCCTTCCCTAAAACTCCCTCCTTCCGCAGGGACTGGAAATTAATAAAACTACAAGATTAGGATTATGGGAGGGGCTTGAACTATGCTGAAATGTAGGCATAATTTCTATAATCCCTTACTGCTCTGAAGTCAAGAGGTCACCAGATTTGTGACTTCCCCAATTGTTCCTGTAGATAAAATCACTATTGTAGAACGTTGGTCTTTTAGGTATTCTCCAGACTTTTGCATTCTGGCAATCAATGGGCCTCACCTGGACTCTGAACTCATGACTTGATGGGTCCACCCAGAGGCAGATGGCACTCAGGAGGACTGTTTTCTAAACCCCTGTGATTGCATCCCCAACCAACTAGCAGCACTCATTCCCTAGCTCCCTGCCCACCAAACTATCCTTGAAAAATCCTAATCTCCTTCCAAGCCTTGAGGGAGATTGATTTGAGTAATACCTTTATCTTTTACCAGGCTAGCCTGGTGTTAATTAAACTGTTTCTTTACTGCAGTCCTGCAGTCTCAGTGAATAGGTTTTGTCTATTCTGTGCACAGGAAGAACCCATCAGGTAACTATAGCAGAACTACGTTGTACTTGCTTTTTGTTTTCATTAAACTTAGAAATAACACCTGGGACAGAGCAGCTTCTCGTAAGTTTTGACTGACCAAATGAATGAATGGATATAAATGAAGGAAATAAATCTAGGCAATGCTCACTTTTTGGAGTGCTTCTTTCCATTTAACATACTCAGAGATTAAATAGGCAAAGATCCTGTTAAACAATGGAAATTGCTGTAGAGAAAAAAATGGTTTAAGGTAATATAGAGAATGACTAAGGTGATGGTAATTTAAATTGGATCATTATGGAAAACTTCAAAGAGAGACAGTATTTAAGAAACAAATGACTAGAAGAAGACAACCATGTGAGGCTCTGGGGACAGGTATCTTCTAGGCAGAAAGTAGAGCAAGTGGAATAGACCTAAGATGTCATTGAGCTTAATGTGTTCTAAGTACATCATGAAGACCTTTGAGTCAGATGTTAGGCAATATGTAGAGATGAGAATGACACAGTTCAAGAAGGGATGAAATGGGCATGCAAATTCTTCTGATACAATAAGGAAGGTTACAACTGTTAGAGCAGAGTAGGTAGGAAGACATGAGCAGGGCAGGGGAGCGCACCCCACCCCAGGAATGTCAGGCCACCCTCAGGTAATGGTCAGGTGGTTGTTAACCTGTCTTTCTAAAATAATAATTGGTTTCAGCCAGTATGAGGGAAAGGCAGTCTCCCAATGAACACCTGATACTGGTGTTCAGCAGCTTCCCGATAAGATCTCAGGAGTTGTGTGAGGGCACAAGCATGTTCACTGAGAGGCAAAATGGCAGAGTTTCACTTGTGTATAACCTTCCTCTAGGATCCCTCAACTAGTAAGGAAAAATGCTCAAATGAGCATGTGTACGACTTGAGTAAACACAGTTTGCATGTGGCCCCTCCAAAATGCTGGCAGGCCACTGCACAAGTGGATAACCCACAAGGGAAGAATCAGGGGAGGAGTAATGCAACCCAGAAGCATGCAAACATATAAAACGCCAAGTCAAAGATCAAACAGTGCACTTGGTCTCTCAAGTTGTCTGACTGGCCCTCCTCCAAGTGTACTGTACTTCCTTTCATTTCTGCTCTAAAGCTTTTTAGTAAACTTTCACGTCTGCTCTAAAATTTGCTTTAGGCTCTCACTCGGCTTTATGCCCCTTGGACAATTCTTTCTCTGAGGAGGCAAGTTTTGAGTTGCTGCAAACCTGCACAGCCTCACCACCACTGCTAACACAACCACCGTCAGAATGGAACTAAGGGATATACAAACTTAAAAGCAAGAAAGGTTATGCATAGTCATGGGGATCAATAACTGTTTCTTAGCCAGGAGCAGTGGCTCTCACCTGTAATCCCAGCACTTTGGGAGGCTGAGGTGGACAGATCACAAGGTCAGGATTTCGAGACCAGCCTGGCCAACATGGTGAAACTCCATCTCTACTAAAAATGCAAGAACTAGCCAGGTGTGGTATGCACCTGTAATCCCAGCTTCTGAGGAGGCTGAGGCAGGAGAATAGCTTGAACCCAGGAGGCAGAGGTTGCACTGAGCCAAGATTGCACCACCACTGCACTCCAACCCAGGCAAAAAATAAATAAATAAATAAACAAACAAACAAACCTGTTTCTTAAACAGGTGTGACATGGGAGAAGTACTTAAAAAAAACGATACCATTGCCACTGGGAGAAAAAGGCTATTCCAAGTCAAGGCAAGTATATGTAGTTAGGACTGAAGAGTAGTGAAATGTGACTGAAATCCACCATATTTCTGAGACAGTAGTGATGCATAGGACTGGAAAGCTAGGTAGGAGGGAGCTACTTACCATGTAGTTGAAGGAAATCAAAATATTTTACCCCAAAATATATTATGTATGTATATATGTATGTATGTATTTTTGAGACTGACTTTTACTCTTGTTGCCCAGGCTGGAGTGCAATGGCATGATCTTGGCTCACTGCAACCTCCACCTCCCGGGTGCAAGTGATTTTCTTGCCTCTGAGTAGCTGAGATTACAGGCATGCACCACCACACCCAGCTAACCAAAATCTATTTTCTTTGACACATTTGGAAATGTCTGCCACAGAGCCAGCAGATTGAAGTTGGGAAAATTTACATCTGCAGAGAATAGTCATTAATGCAGCTAGGACTTTTCTTTCTAGGCATTTTTGATGTAGAAGAGATTTACTGAGTCTGATACCTGTAAAGGTCTGACAAGAGACATTTGTTGCCTATGCCTTCTATTCTCTTAAAAAACTGCTACCAGTGAGGCTTCATCTACATAACAAAGCCACCTTAGCTAGACAAGCCTCTTCCTTTCTCCTTCTCATAACTTGTCTTACCACTAAACCTGAATTACCAACATAACCTGTTTGGGACCATGACCTGAGCCCACATTCTTTCTATAACCTCAAGATGATATGTAAGCTTCTGCACCTTATTGTCTTCATTCTGAAGGCTCCTTTAGAATTAAACAAATTTGTATCTCCTATGAATCTACCTTTTGCGAGTTGATTTTTCAGTGAAATTTCAGAGGGCCAAGGGCTTTAGCCCCTACCAAGTTCAACATGCTCCACATACTGGAAAAGAAAATTAATATAGTGCTCTATTTCTAACACTGGATGGTACATTTTTTGAAGGCATTGACTCTATCTGATTTCTGCCTGCCAGGAATGTGTATGTGTGTGTGTCCTATTAGGAACGGTCCTGTGCCATGGGCTACTACTCAAGAAGCTGCCATGAAGGAACTTATGCTAGAGTGACCCTAATGACCTCCCTTCAGTGTCCCCATCAACCCACCTCTCATTGCAGAAGAAAGTGGTCAAGCACCCTCAATCCCATTCCCTCTTTTTCTCTTTGAAGCAGGCATTTTTCTTTGTACCTCTCTGCCCTAAGTCTTAACAGGAGCAGGCTATGCTCCTCAGAGTGGGAGGCTTGTGGTGGTCAACACTCACTGTGCCTAGCTGATTAAGTCTGTTGAATTCCAGAGTTCAGTATTAGGAAGCCCACTTGTCCTTATTTTTCAATAGCAGTAATAAAGACATATTTTTATCCCCATTTGTTTGAATCTACCTCCTGGTTGTTTCTGAACTCAGGTCAAAGGGGAATTATTATGGCCTTTTAAAATCCCATTGTTCTATGTAAATTTTCAGTGCTGCAAAAGAAGTAGCCCTCTAATATAAATTTTCCTCAGCAAGTCAATTTACTTCTATAGAAGGGTGTGGCTCACAGATGGAACAACGAGCACACACCTGGACAACGGAGGGAAAGAGGTTCTTATTCCTGACAGAGGTAGCCCCTACTGCTGTGTTGTTCCCTATTGGCTAGGGTAGGGTTAGACCACACAGTCTAGGCTAATTCCAACTGGCTATTTTCAAGAGAGCAGGGGACCAGAGGAACAGATGTGACCTACTGATTAGAACTGGTGGAAAAAGTTGTTTACTGAAACTACAAGGAAGTTAAACTTTAACATGGAGGACTAAGAACTGAACATACTGACATGCTGTTTCTTTAAAGAGAAAGTTTGAACTCATTGTATCCAACACCATCAAACCCTAAGAGTAGGCATTCAGGAAGTGTGTGTTGAATGAAAGAATGAATGGGTGATTTAAGTATCAAACTCATGGAAGCAAGAAATGCCAACACTGCCCTCATCACTTACTGTTTTGTGAAGGCTCAGCTGTGATTAGGCATACCTGATAATGGGATCTTACAATGTGGTCATTTTGGATGACTTTGTCCTTCCTGGTTTTAGAATAATTATTCTTTTCTCCTCTTCTGTAAAACCAATTTGTCAATTCTTAGAAACGTTTTTATTCTCTCTTACTCTTTGGACATGATGTCCCTTCCCCTACCATCGCTGTCTCTTGTAGCTGTGGCTTCACTAATTTCTGTCTTTATTTCTGCATCTAGGAATGTTAATAATCCTTGAAGTTAGGAAGATTGGTCCTCTTATGTCATGCAGCTGTTTCTGCATGGGGACACATCTCTTAGGATAGGATACTTGTAGACTCCAAACTCAGTGTGTATTACATATCCCACACCACAAGGTTGTTAAACACAGTTGACTGAAGAAGATTTTTTTCATTTGTGTTGAATTTGGGTTTTGTGTCGCTTTGGAATACACTGATACTTCTAGAAACCAGGTACCATAATTTTGTCATGAGCATGCCAGCTGAAGCAAGAAGTCCACCTCCAGTTCAAAGCTAGCATGTTAACGTTTGCATAGCTTTCGGAAATGACCACCACTAGTTCCAAATTGTCTTTGAAAATTATAAAGCCTAGAGGTCACTGGGAATAAACGAAGTTGCAGTTTGGGGATACAACTGAAAAAGCAGAAGGCATTGAACATTCAGCCCCCACAGATCTCCAGACAGAAGTGTCTGGGCATCAGTATAGAATTAGAAAAAAGAGGAGGGGAAGTAGAGCCCATTGAAAATGGAAAAACAATTAAAAATATATTGAAAGTAGAAAGAAAAAGAGAAATCATTCCTAATTAATTCTGGTGCCCTCCTCAACCTCAGCCTCTTTGTAATCCTACTGGGAACATCTTTATTGATCTGGGGGTCCTGCAGCAGGCTTCTGATGCTTATCTCAGCATAAAAACAGACTCTTGTGATGAGCAATGATTTAATTACATGACAATCACCGCTAACAATGCATGGCGAATACCAAAAAAAAAAAAAATATGCAGAACACGACTGGCATTGTTAAATGCAAACAGGTGGCATTGACTTTCAGTAAAGTTCCTGCTTAAACCTCTACTGCTACTTCTGTCATAGAAAAATAGTAATATTCACTTACTTGAAATGTCATATTCAGGTAGTAAGGAAATTTACAATTTAAAATATCAATATTTAATATATTATTAGAACCCATTTCTAGAATGTGAGAAATGTACCTAGCATTAAGCTTTTCCACAAAAATTGTGAGCACTTATAAAACGAAATTGTGACATCTTTACAAAGAGTCTTTCACTTGTCTTAGGTGTTCAAGACTCACTCAATGCTTATGCCAAGGTTACTATTGGAAAATTACAGAATAAACTTGTGGGAATTGGATACATTCTCCCAACAAAAGCCTTTCAGAATAAAATCTCAAGTGTTTTCAGGCATGTTATTATACCTAGGCTTTTATATATGTCAAAGTACATTTTTAAGTTTAGGCATATGGAAAACAAAATAAGTTCCTATCTTTATCACTAGACTAAGTTGGACAAATCAGAGTTAATTACTAATTTAGAAAGATTATGTTAGGATATTAACACAGGTGGCTTTAAAACATTTGAGAAAGTAAATATGTGAATGGGGCTACAAATTGTGTATCAGTATCTTAAATCTGTTAATTGAAAATAGCAGGATGGCCTTTCTGTTATGGGGGAACCAATAAAATGAAAGGATGCCACAAGAGAGAATAAATCCATGTGAATTAAGGGAGTGAAAGAGAGTGAAGGAAGAATCATCCTACACAAGAGCTGTAGAGAAGTGTGTGGATGAATGGACCATGGTAGTGTCCAGGGTGGTGGTGCCAAATTAGAGATCACACTTGAGTAGAAAAGGGAGCTGCTTTGTCCTTGGTCATCTTCAAAAACAGCTTGTAGTTGGCAATATGAGATGAGAGAGAGTCACAGTTTCTAAAGAGGCACATAGACCGTGTAGTCTCAGTGCAAAAAACCAGAAGCCTTTTCTTTCAAGAATGTCAATGAAATACTTAAAGTCAAGGCAGAGTATGTAATTCTCAAGAGCACAAAGCCAGGCTGGCTGCATTTAGCTCAGCTCTGTTACTTACCAACTGTGTGATCTTGGGCAATTTCTTAACCATCTGTGCCTCAGTTTCCTCATCTACAAAATGGGAAATAATAATTGCATTATCTCACATAGTTGTTTTGAAGTCTAAATATTATTTTCAGCTTTAGTGAGGTATAATTAAAAAGTCCATGTTTTTTATATATATATACATATATATATTCAAGATACACAATGGTAAATGTTATATATATATATACATATAAAACACATATATATATATTACACACACATATATATATTTTCAAGATATACAATGTGATGTTTTGATACACATTGTGAAGTGATCACCACAATCAAGTTAATTAACATACCCACAATCTCACATAGTTGCCTTTCTTGGGTGTGTGTTGATGCTACTTAAAATCTATTTTCTTAACAAATTACAAGTTTACAATCTATTTATAGTAGATGTAGTCAGCATGCTGTACATTAGGTCTCCAGAACTTATTCATCTTATAAGTGAAAGTTTGTTCCTTTCACCAATATATTCTCCGCTCCCCACAACTCTACCACATATAACCCTGGTAACTACCATTGTACTCTATTTCTATGACTTTGACTTTCTTAGATTCTACATATAAGTGAGATCATACAATATTTATCTTTGTCTGTATGGGTTATTTCATTTAGCATAAAGTCCTTCAGGTTTACCTATGTATTGCAAGTGACAGAATTTTCTTATTTTTTAAGGCTAATATTCAATTATGTGTATGTGTGTGTTTGTAACCTCTTTTTAGCCATTTATCTGTCAAGAAACACGTTGTTTCCATATGTTAGCTATTATGAAGGATGTGGCAGTGAACATGGGAGGGCAGATATCTCTTCAAACTAATTTCATTTCCTTTGGATGTATACTCACATGCAGAATTCCTAGATCACACGGTGTTTATATTTGTAATTTTTTTATAAACCTCTATACGGTTCTCCATAATAGTTGTACTAATTTATGTATCCACCGACAATGTATAAGGGTTCCCCTTGTTCCACATCCTTATCAACATTTGGTATCATTTGATTTCTTGTTAACAGCCATCCTAGCAGGTGTCAGGTGTTACCTCATTGTAGTTTTGATTTGCATTTCCCAGCTGATTATTGATGTTAAGCACTTTTTTATATACTTCTTGGACATTTGCTTGTCTTATTTGGAAAAATGACTATTCTGGTTCTTTTTTCATTTTTAAGTCAGATTACTTGCATTTTTTGCAATGAATTCTTCATATATTCTGAGTATTAACTTCTTATCTGATATATTTTTAACAAATATTCTCTTCCATTCTGTGGATTACCTTTTCTTTTTGTTGTGTAGAAACTTTTTAGTTTGCTGTAATTTATATTTTATTTAATTAATGTTGCTTAATTTTAGATTGTTTTATTTTGTTTAAGGTGTTTTAATCCTACTTTTGTTGCCTGTGTTTTCTGTGCCTTAGTCAAAATTCATTGACAAGTTCAGTGTCGTGTGCTTCCCCCATGTTTTCTTTGAGAAAGTTTAGTTTTAGGTCTCATGTTTAAATCTTTAATTCATTTTGAGTTGACTTTTATATGTGGTGTAAGATAATGATTCCATGTCATTGTTTTGCAAGCAGATGGCCAGTTTTCCTAGCTCCTTTGATTAAAGAGACTTTCATTTTCCACTGTGTATACCCAATGAATTCTTCCTCAGAGACTAGTTGATCACATGTGTAGGTTTATTTGTGGGCTTTCTATTGTTTCCATTGGTATGTGTCTCTTTTTATGCTAGTACCATATCTTGTTAGTTACTATAGTTTTGTAATGTAATTTAATATTGAGAAGCCTTTTACTTTGTTGTTCTTGCTCAAGTGACATCAGCTATTCAGAACATTTTGTACTTCCATACAAATTTATGACTTGTTTTCTATTTCTGTGAAAAATGCTATTGGAAATTGGATAGGCATTGCATTGATTCTGTAGATCACTGAGTTATATAGGCATTTTGACAATATTGATTCTTTTGATCCATGAACACAGTATATCTTTCCATTTATTTGTATCATCTTCAATTTCTTTCATCAGTGTTTTATAGTTTTCAGTGTACAGATATCTCACATTCTTGATTAAATTCATATTTTAGGATTTGTTTCTTTTGATATTGTGAAATCATTTTTTTTCAAATAATTAGTATATAGAATCACAACTGATTTTTATATGACAATTTCACAACTTGTAATTTTACTGCATTTATCAGTTTTCACAGTTTTTTGGTTGAGTCATTATAATGCTATATATACAGGATTATGTCATCTGCAAATAGAAACAACCTTTTCCTACGGGCCGGGCGCGGTGGCTCACGCCTGTAATCCCAGCACTTTGGGAGGCCAAAGCGGGTGGATCACGAAGTCAAGAGATCGAGACCATCCTGATGAACATGGTGAAACCCCGTCTCCACTAAAAATACAAAAAATTAGCTGGGCATGGTAGCAAATGCCTGTAATGCCTGCTACTCAGGAGGCTGAGGCAGGAGAATTGCCTGAACCCAGGAGGCGGAGGTTGCAGTGAGCTGAGATGGTGCCACTGCACTCCAGCCTGGGTAACAAGAGCGAAACTCCATCTCAAAAAAACAAAAAAAGAAACAACCTTTTCCTTTCCAATTTTGATATCTCATTTCTGTTTCTTGCGTATTCAGTCTGGCTAAGACTTCCAGTACTATGTTGAATAGAAATGGCAAGAAAGGGCATCCTTGTCTTGTCTTGATATTAGGAGAAACACTTCCAGCTTTTTATTACTGAGTATGATTTTAGCTATGGGCTTGTCATATAGGGCCTTTAGGGTGTTAATAAAACCCATTATTTCTGTATCTAGTTTGGTAAGAGTTTTTATTGTGACAAAATGGCAAATTTTCTCAAATGTTCTTTGTATATCTATTGAAATGATTATATGATTTTTATCCTTCATTATGTTAATGGAGTATATTACACTTAATGATTTAATGTATGAAAAATATTAAACCATTATTTTCTTACATAGGCCTTCTGTTCCATAAATCCTTTAAGCTTTCTTCATTGTTTTTCATTATTTTTTTCTTTTTTCTCCTTTGACTGAATATTTTGAATGGCCTGTTTTTAAGTTCACTCGGTCTTTCTTCTGCTTGATCTGTTGTTGGTGCTCTCTATAGCATTTTTAATTTTATTATATTCTTCAGTTTCAAAATTTCTGTGTTTTTTAATGATTACTCCTCTAAACTTCTCATTTTGTATGGGTTTGTTCTCCTGATTTCAGTGAGTTGTCTCTCTGTTCTCTTGTAGCTCTTTGACATTCTTTTAATTATTTTTAATTATCTGTCAGGCAATTTGTTTGACCTCCATTTATTTGAGGTCGATTATTGGAAAATTATTTTATTCTTTAGAAATTACTTGTTTTTTCTTTTATGTTATTTTCCTTGTTTGTCTTTCATATTATTTGTTGCCTTTGATTGATATCTGCATTTGATAGAGCAGTTACTTCTTCCAGACTTTATGGACTGATTCTGATCAAGAAAGATCTTCACCTACTGGTGGGTGTGTGGACCCCATCTGGATGAGATGCAGCAATCTCAGTTCCTTTGAAGGTGCAGCATTATAGTTTCTATGAAGCTCTGTCAGTTGAAATCAGTATTGCAAAGATTACAGGAATACTCAGCAGCCAAGGCTGAGGGTATCTGCAGTGATTACAAGGGCTGTTAGGGTCTCTAGCAGTGAAAAAATGCCAGAATCCTCCTGATCTCCATTTTCCCCATGGGAAAGTTTGCCATGGATATTATTCTTAGTGCCAGCTTCACCCTGCAATCACACTAGCAGTAGAAGTGGCACCAGTTTCTGATACATGGTGGATTTGACACAGCCATAATGCCTGGATCTGGAGTGTAGGCACACATAGAAGAATCATGGCTGTGGGGTAGTGGCACTGGTGCCTGGGGCACAGGTGCCTCTGCTGCCATCTTGATTACAATGTGTGAAGTGCAGCTGCTTGTGGAGAAACTAGAAATCTGGCATCTCAAGAACAGGCAAACCCAGAACTATAGAATTTCCAGAATCTAGGGCACAGATTCTTCCACTGTAGTGAGGCTCCAATGTACTAGATATGAGTGCTTCTGTATCTGCTGCAGAACTGGGGTTGAGAGTCCAGTTTTATGCAGAGGTATTGATATTCCAGGAATTGACAGAGTTGTGTCTGCTGCAGCAGTGGCTCCAGTTTCCAAGGTTTTAACTGTATGTTCGAATTCCTTCCAAGGATATTTCTGTTTGTGGTTGACTTTATAATTGTTTTTTTGTGGGGGAGGAGGATAACGGCTGGTATCTCAATACCCCATCTCCTTGACATCACTTGTCAATTAAATAGAAGTACTTGAACAGTACCTGGTATGTTATCTGTTAGCTATTATTAATATTAACATTTACAGTGTGATATTGGCAACCCTAAAACAAAGCTTTCCTTGTTCTAACATTTGGAAGAACACACAACCCAGAACTGAATTTCTGCCCACTCTGTCTCAAGCACATACTGCCAGTGGCACATTCTCACATTGACAGAGATACCATTCCAAAGACAGGCTTCTCAGGAAGAAGAACTACTTACACATTAGCAGAGAAAACCTATAGCTCTTTCCTAGAACAATCAATCCAATTCATTTCAAAATAGAATTAATAATGGTTCCACAGACCTTTGTGGAGAACAGACAACATGAAATAACTGACGTGAAAGAAATAGATGATTCAGAAAGACAGATGAAAACTTAAAAAAAACACTTTATCATCTTCAGATTTGAGAAGATATTAAAAGAATGGACTGCAATGGAAACCATAGCTTAGAATTTTAAAATGTTTGATCAAAATAAATAATTGAAGGATTGAAATAAAAGGCAAGTAAATTTTCCAGAATGTAAAGCAAAAGAAAAAATGTAAGAGAAAAGAAAAAAGAAAGATGAGGGTCTGCTGGCAAGATGGACAAATAAGAACAGCTCCGGTCTGCAGCTCCTAGCAAGAGCGATGCAGAAGGCAGGTGATTTCTGCATTTCCAGCTGAGGTAACTGGTTTATCTCACTGAGACTGGTTGGACAGTGGATGCAGCCCACAGAGAGCCAAAGCAGGGTGGGACATCGCCTCACCTGGGAAGTGCAAGTGGTTGGGGGATTTCTCTCCCCTAGCCAGGGGAAGCCTTGAGAGACTATACCAGGAAGAATGGTGCATTTTGGCCCAAATACTGTGCTTTTCCCATGGTCTTCACAACTGGCAGACCAGAGATTCCTTCTGGTACCTACGCCACCAGGGCCCTGGGTTTCAAGCACAAAACTGGGCGGCCATTTTGGCAGACACTGAGCTTACGGCAGGAGTTTTTTTTGTTTTTGTTTTTGTTTTCTTCTCTCCACACCCCAGTGGCACCTGGAACATCAGTGAGACAGAACCCTTCACTCCCCTAGAAAGTGGGGGGTGAATCCAGGGAGCCATGTGGTCTGGCTCAGCAGGTCCCACCACCATGGAACCCAGCAAGCTAAGATCCACTGGCTTGAAATTCTCACTGGTAGTACAGCAGTCTGAGGAGGACCGGGGATGATCGAGCTTGGGAAGGGGGATCTGCCATTGCTGAGACTTGAGTAGGCAGTTTTCCCCTCACAGTGTAAACAAAGCTGCAGGAAGTTTGAACTGGGCGGAGTCTACCACAGTTCAGCAAGGCCACTGTGGCCAGACTGTCTGGCTAGATTCCTCCTCTCTGGGCAGGGCATCTCTGAAAAAAAGGCAGCAGCTCCAGTCAGAGACTTATAGATAAAACCCGTTTCCCTGGGATAGAGCACCTGGGGGAGTGGGTGGCTGTGGACACAGCTTCAACAGACTTACAGGTCTCTGTGTGACAGCTCTGAAGGGAGCAGCAGATCTTCCAGCACAGCATTCAAGCTCTGTTAGGGACAGACTGCCTCCTCAAGTGGGTTCCTGATGCCCGTATGTCCTTACTGGGAAATACCTCCCAGTAGGGGCCGACAGACACCTCACACAGGAGAGCTCTGGCTGGCATCTGGCAGGTGCACCTCTGGGACAAAGCTTCCAGGGGAAGGAACAGGCAGCAGTTTTTGCTGTTCTGCAGCCTCTGCTGGGTCTGGAGTGGACCTCTAGCAAACTCCAGCAGACCTGCAGCAGAGAGGCCTATTAGAAGTAAAACTAACAAACAGAAAGGAATAATATCAACATCAACAAAAAGGACGTCCACTTTGAGACCCCATCTGAAGGTCACAAATCTCAAAGACCAAAGCTAGATAAATCCACAAAAATGAGGAGAAACCCACGCAAAAAAAGGCTGAAAACTCCAAAAACCATAATGCCTCTTCTCCTTCAAAGGATCACAACTCCTTGCCAGCAAGGGCACAACACTGGACGGAGAATGAGTTTGATAAATTGACAGAAGTAGGCTTCAGAAGATGGATAATAACAACTCTTCTGAACTCAAGAAGCATGTTCTAACTCAATACAAGGAAGCTAAGAACCTAAAAAAAAAAAAGGTTAGAAAAATTGCTCACTAGAATAAACAGTTTAGAGAACATAAATGACCAGATGAAGCTGAAAAACAGAATAGAGTGGAGACCAATATTCAACATTCTTAAAGGATTTTCTACCCAGAATGTCATATCCAGCCAAACCAAGCTGCATAAGCAAAGGAGAAATAAAATCCTTTACAGACAAGCAAATGTCGAGAGATTTTGTCACCACCAGGCCTGCCTTACAAAAGTGCAACAATTAACAGCCTGCCAACCAAAAAAAAGTCCAGGACCAAATGGATTCACAGCCAAATTCTACCAGAGATACCAAGAGGAGCTGGTACCATTCCTTCTGAAACTATTCCAAACAATAGAAAAAGAGGGAATCCTCCCTAACTCATTTTATAAGGCCAGCATCATTCTGATACCAAAACCTGGCAGAGACACAACAAATAAGAAAATTTCAGGCCTATATCCCTGATGATCATCGATGCGAAAATCCTCAATAAAATATTGGCAGACCGAATACAACAGCACATCAAAAAGCTTATCCACCATGATCAAGTTGGCTTCATCCTGGGGATGCAAGGCTAGACCAACATATGCAAATCAATAAATGTAATCCATCACATAAACAGAACCAGTGATAAAAAACTCATGATTATCTTAATAGATGCAGAAAAGGACTTTGACAGAATTCAACAGCCTTTATGCTAAAAACTCTCAATAAACTAAGTATTGTTAGACTCTATCTCTAATAAGAGCTATTTGTGACAAACCCACAGCCAGTTTCATACTGAAGGGACAAAAACTGGGAGCATTTCCTTTGAAAATTGGCACAAGAAAAGGATGTCCTCCCTCATTACCCCTATTCACCATAGTATTGGAAGTTCTGGCCAGGGCAATTGGGCAAGAGAAAGAAATAAGGGATATTCAATTAGGAAAAGAGGAAGTCAAATTTTCTCTATTTGCAGGCAACATGATTGTATATTTAGAAGACCCCATTCTCTCAGCCCCAAATCTCCTGAAACTGATAAGCAACTTCAACAAAGTCTTGGGATACAAAATCAATGTGCAAAAATCACAAGCATTCCTATACACCAATAACAGAGAGCCAAATCATGAATAAACTCCCATTCACAATTGCTACAAAGAGAATAAAATATCTAGGAATACAACTAACAAGGGATGTGAAGAACTTCAAGGAGAAATGACTGCTCAAGGAAATAAAAAAGGACACAAATGGAAAACATTCCTTGCTCTTGGATAGAAAGAATCAATATCGTGAAAATGGCCATACTGCCCAAGGTAATTTATGGATTCACTGCTATCCCCATCAAGCTGCCACTGACTTTTTTCACACAATTGGAAAAATCTACTTTAAATTTCATGTGAAATCAAAAAAGAGCCTGTACAGACAAGACAGTCCTAAGCAAAAGAAAAAAGCTGGGGGCATCACACTACCTGACTTCAAACTATACTACAAGGCTACAGCAACAAAAACAGCATAGTACTGGTACCAAAATAGATACATAGGCCATTGGAACTGAACAGAGGCCTCAGAACTAACATCACACATCTACAACCATCTACTCTTTGACAAATCTGACCAAAAAAAGCAATGGGGAAAGGATTTCCTATTCATTAAATGGTGTTGGGAAAACTAGCCATATGCAGAAAGCTGAAACTATATCCCTTCCTTACACCTTATATAAAAATTAATTCAAGATGGATTAGAGACTTAAATGTAAGACCTAAAACCATAAAAACACTAGAAAAAAACCTAGGTAATACCTTTCAGGACATAGGCATGGGCAAAGACTTCATGACTGAAACACCAAAAGCAATGACATCAAAAGCCAAAATAGACAAATGGGATCTAATTTAACTGAAGAGCTTCTGCACGGCAAAAGAAATTATCATCAGAGTGAACAGGCAACCTACAGAATGGGAGAAAATTTTTGCAATCTAGCTGACAAAGGGCTGATATCCAGAATCTACAAAGAACTTAAACCAATTTACAAGAAGAAAAACAACCCCATCAAAATGTAGGCAAAGGATACGAACAGACACTTCTCAAAAGGAGACATTTATGCAGCAAACAAACATGAAAAAAAGCTCATCATCACTGGTCATTAGAGAAATGCAAATCAAAACCACACTGAGATACCATCTCACACCAGTTAGAATGACAATTATTAAAAAGTCAGAAAACAGATACTGGAATAAATGTGTAGAAATAGGAAATCTTTTACACTGTTGGTGGGAGTGTTAATTAGTTCAACCATTGTGGGAGACAGTGTGGTGATTCCTCAGGATATAGAACTAGAAATACCATTTGACCCAGCAATCCCATTACTGGGTATATACCCAAAGGATTATAAGTCATTCTACTCTAAAGATAAATGCACACATATGTTTATTACAGCACTATTCACAATAACAGAGACTTGGAACCAACCCAAATGTCCATCAGTGATAGACTGAATAAAGAAAATGTGGCACATATGCACCATGGAATACTATGCAGCCATAAAAAAGGATGAGTTCATGTCCTTTGCATGGACGTGGATGAATCTGGAAACCATTCTCAGCAAACTAACACAAGAACAAAAAACCAAACACTATGTTTTCACTCATAAGTGGGAGTTGAACAATTAGAACACATGGACCCAGGGAGGGGAACATCACACACTGGGGCCTTTTGGGTGGTGGGGGGTTAGGCGAGGGATAGCATTAGGAGAAATACCTAATGTAGATGATGGGTTGATGGGTGCAGCAAACCACCATGGCACTTGTATACCTATGTTACAAACCTGCACATTCTGCACAGATACCCCACAACTTAAAGTATAATTTTTTAAAAAGTGCTAACCAAACACGAAGTGACAATAATTCCTTTCTCATTGCCTGTGAGATAAACAAACAAAAGTTAGGGTCCCGTAGATTGATATGGAAATTTCATATAGATGTGTGAATGTGTATGTATGTGTGTGAGAACTAGAATCGATACTTCAGCATTGATTAACACACCTAGCATCCAAATCTTGGTTTCTAAATGCCATTCCTCACCAAAGGAATTAGGGCTCTATGACCAAATGACTAATTCCAGCACTGTGGTAAGGATGCAGACAAGATGAGCCTGGAGCACCTTGCTATATTAGAAAGTAAGGAAATATTCAAAGACTGATGGGAACCTGTCAGAGGACAGAGAATCCAGATTCAGGGGACTCCTCACAAGCTAAATCTGGGTAAATTTGAGCATCAAAATAAATCTTTATAGTCACAAATTACAACCCATAGAATATAATAATATCCTGTGAGCCTA
Organism: Sapajus apella; assembly: GCF_009761245.1. Lineage (NCBI taxonomy): Eukaryota > Metazoa > Chordata > Mammalia > Primates > Cebidae > Sapajus > Sapajus apella. Next base: position 3,530,536 of record NW_022437020.1, on the reverse strand, counting down.
TACAGAAAGAAGAAAGGAAAAAGGGAAGGAGGGAGGGAGGGAGGAAGGGAGGGGAAATTTTCTGAAAGTAAAATAACTATTAAATAATAAATACAGAAGAAATGATGAAATTCAAAATCATCATTTGACAGCCACCATAGTAAGAATTGTTTCAGTCAAGAATCACTAATAGATATTAAAATTAGTGGGTATATCTTGATGAAAAATAAGACATTTGCATAGTCTCAAAGTATCTCTCCACAAAATACTTGCTAATTACCAAAGGTAACTTTTTAGTGGGAACATCTGGCAGATGCCACATTGACCAAAGGGTCAAAGTTAGCATGACAGTGAATGAGATTTACTGGCATCACATACCTCCTGACACGATGCACCAAGAGGGACACAAGATCACTTCTGTATTTTCCCTGCCAAAAATGTACAGTCTGAATCTAACCATAAGGACTGTCTTTAAAATGGCTAGCCTGTACTGTTCAAAAATATCACGTTAAAAAAAAAAACTGAGGAACTCTCCCAGGTTAAAGAAGACTAAAAAGAAATGCCAAATAAATGCAGAAAAATAATGCTGGATTCGATCTTGAACCAGAATTATTTTTTCTTTTGTCGTAAAGGAGATTAATATGATAACTGGCAAAATTCAAGTAAGAGTTGTAGATGTTAAATAAAGTTTAGCCTAAAACCACCTCCTTTCATATTTTAAGTTCAGCCTAAAGGTTTCTCCATGAACTGTAAACTGTTCTTGTGTCAATCCACGAGTTTTGGCTAATCAGTGGCAGCCAACTGTTCAAACCACGTCCAAAATAAGGCAAACGACTAGCTGTAACCAATCCAGCTGTTTCTGTACCTCACTTCCATTTTCTGTCACCTACCTTTTTGTGTCCGAAAATCTTCTACCATGTGGCTGCACTAGAGTCTCTATGAGCCTATTCTGGTGCAGGAGGCTGCCCAGCTGATGAATGCTTCTTTGCTCAATAAAACTGTTAAATAAAAAAGACAAAAGATTATTCAAGGATTTCTTCTGTTTATAGTTATCTCAGTAAAGAGATGAGAAAATGTAAGAAAGGAAACTATAGCTTAAGTAACAGACAACAGTTTTCTACATCAGAACTGGATAGTTATAGTTTAGCATGATAGAGTTCAATTTAGTTTGGCAACCAGAAAGAAATGAAAAAAAAAAGATGTAGATCTAGATAAATCCTTGGGAAATTTCAAAGCAAAGATAAAGAGAAATTTTTGAAAAAACTAATGAGAAATAGAAAAAGGTTGCCAAAAATCAAGAAAGAAAGCAGAATTAGATTGTCCATCAATCCCTCCTCAGTCACTGGACACACCATCTTCAGAGCTCCAAGGAAAAATTATTGTTTGAAACTAGCACTGAATTTTAACCTTTGAATCATGGATTAGTATGAGTGCTAAATAAATACATTTTCTGGCATAAAAAGGCTCAAATACTCTATGTTCTATGTATTCTTTCTAAAGATAACCTTCGTAGATGTACTTGAGCATAATCAGAAAAAAATCAAGAGGAAGATGTGGTCCAGGACCCTGCATATCTGACTCAAGGGGGTAAAGGAGGGAGGGAGGCCCCAGATGTGAGGCAGTAAGAGAACAGGAGGAGGTACAGTGGGGATAGGTGGGACAGTGATTTATAGATCTCAAATACATTGAAGCTAAACACTGAAATTAAATCTAGGAAAAAGAAATTTCATATATAACCTAGAATTACTTTGCTGTATAGAAGTATTTTTAATTGTATAAATTTAAGGTGTATAAGTGCAATTTTGTTAAATGGATATATTGAGTAATGGTGAAGTGTGGGCTTTTAGTGTGTCCACCATCCAAATAGTGTACATCATACCCATTAATTTCTAATCACCCACCCTCTCCCAACCTCCCACCATTCGCAGTCTCCAATGTCTATCATTTCACACTCTGTGTGCATGTGTATACATTAGGTAGCTCCCACTTATAAGTAAGAACATGAGGGGTGTGACTTTGTGTTACTGAGTTGTTTCACTTAAGATAATGGCCTTCAGTGCCATCCATGTTGCTACAAAAGGCATGATTTCATTCTTTTTATGAAGAAATAGCATTTCATTGGGCATATATGCCACATTTTATTTATCTGATCTTCCACTGATGGACACTTAGGTTGATACCCAGTAGTGGGATTGCTGGATTGAATGATAGTTCTATTTTTAGTTGTTTGGGAAATCCCCATACTGTTTTTCATAGCTGTTGCACAAATTTACAATCCCAACAGCAGTATATAATGTTTCCTTTTTTCTGAATTCTTTCCCCAATATCTATATTTTTATGTTTTAATAATAGCTATGCTGAGTAGGTAAGATGATTTTTCACTGTGGTTTTGATTTGTGAAAATCTATGTATTAAGCAAGATAGATTATCCGAAATTGTTACCTATATATTTTTAGTGAGCAGTACTAAGAGATTAAGATTGAAGATGTGTGTAATGTTTTCTATGTTAAATGAAAACAAAATGTATCATTTCCAATAATGATCAAAATGCCCTGCACTTTATCAATATACTTGAACAACAACAGATCCCTCTGCCTTCCTCTCTCTCTCCCTCTCTCTCTCTCTGTGTGTGTGTGTGTGTGTGTGTGTGTGTGTGTGTGTGTGTGTGTGTGTGTCCTTCTGTCTCTCATCCCTTTGTATCTAAATGAATATGTTAGATTTTACCACATAAGAATCCTATTTGGAAGAATAGAAAACCAAGTCTCTGTGAGATTAATTGACTTAGGATTACATAGCTAGGAAGCTAACTTTTTGTCCAGCACTAAAAAGTCCTCTACAAAACTGACCCCAACTAAATTTATGTCCTAAAAGATAGTAGGTGGCAGAAGTGGATGCCAACAGTGGAACTGTTATTCATCAAATATTAAAATGCAAAGCTAATGTCCACTGCAGGGACTCACCTTTATGGCAAAGAATGACTAACAATGCAGTCCTCCATGTTAATATGACAAACTTAACAATAAATATGATGAATTCCTCGGGTGAACTCTTTTCATTAGCCTGACCTGTTGTATATTTGCTGAAAAGCATATGGGCATCCCCAAATGTGCATACCTAATATCTCCTTAACCAATTGAGTTCTGGCAGCTCACTGATACCAACAGAACTAAATCCACAAACAAAAGAAATGTTACTAGTTGTTGTTTTAAGTTTGGGCAAAGATACAAATTTGCATCTGCAACTAGCAGCTTAACTGGTATTTCTACCTTAATGATTTCTCGTTTTGACAAATATTTCCTAGTGTGAGTTAAAAGTAATGCAACTTTATGGTTAAAGTGTAAATATGCTGTCAATTACTTCAATCTAGTAATGGCCCAAATCCAAAAAGAAAATTCTCTAAACCAATCAATTTAAAGGGATTGAATATTTAGTTTTAGGCTCTATTTTTGAAAGCTTATTCAAAAAGAATTATGTAATTATTATTGCTAACTTGTGATTTTCTGAAATAACAGAAGACAAATATAACATGGATAATTGAAACCCAGAATTGGGGAAATACAAGCCCAGACTCTAATGATCAGTTTCAACATCTACTTTTATTGAACATTGAGGCAGTATTATTACAGAACCAAATGAACTAATTCAAAGGCAGGATCTCCATAGATGCAAACATTTTGTGCACTATGCCAGTGTTTAGAGTTCTATTCCAAAATATTTTATCCTATTATAATACTTACTAGAGAAACTGAGGTAAGGTATATTCAAAGTTTGTACTAAACCTTTTAAAGTTAGTGGTGACATCAAGGATTTGAGCTTTGGAAACTGGCTTTTTCTCAGCTGAGAATGAGCCTCCTGACCAGAACCAACTACACAAAAGTATGCCCTTGTCTATAAAATTTAAACTAGGATTTTCCCTATTTCAGTCTTCACCCCCTGGAGATGACCACAAGTTTGTCTTTGGCTCCTGAATAGAGTTTTAATGGTGGCAAATACCTTTGAGATAAATAAATGCCCATGACTCTCTACACAGTTCTTTCAAATACTATCATTACTACTATTTTACCTGAAAGTTTATGAAAGGGCAGATTGAAATTGAGAACAGAGATTTTTTTTTATTCTCAGTTGGTTGTTCTTCATACATTCCATTCTTTATTTCAAATTTTCATAAGAATGTTTCCCCATATAAATAGGATGTGTTTATTCATTTATTATTGTTTTTCAGGGATGCTCTGAATACATTAACAGTGTAGTTATGTGTGTATGTTTGTGCATACACATGTAAATGTAGGGTTATAACACATGCAAGTATATGAAATTCTGCATTGCAAATATGTATGTATGGCAATCTACAAATTGAAAATACGGAAATGTAGTCCTGCTTATGCTGGCTAACTTTTAGAAAATCCTAGTAGGTGTTACATAAGCAGAGTGACATCTCACTGAGGATGGCTACATTCTAATCCCCAGAGCCTGTGAACAAGTTAGGTCACTTGCCAAAGAGGAATTAAGGTAACAGAGTTAAAGTTACTAACCAGCTGACTTTAAAATAGAGAGGGTTTATCTTGGATTATCCAAGTGGGGCCAGTATAATCATAAAAGTCCTTAAAAATGAAAGAGAAAATTGGAAAAGACAATCAAGAAAGATGGTCAGGTGAGAGGTGAGGAGGAGTCTGGCCAAGGTTGCTGATTTTAGAGAAGGAGGAAGAGGCCACGAACCAAGGGATGAAGGTAGCCTGTTGAAGCTGGAAAAGGTATAAAAACAATTCTTCCCTAGAGTGTCCAGAAGGAATGCCATACTGTTGACCCTTTAATTATAGCCAGTTGAGATGTTTTGAACTTCTGACCTCCAGAACTGCAAGAGTTATCTGTGTTTTTGTAAGCAATAAATTTTGTGAGTTTCTTTAATTGACACACAATAATTGTACGTATTTATGTGGTACGTGGTGATGTTTCAATAATGTATGATGATCAAACCAGGATAGAAAATATATCCCTTACCTCAAACAATTGTCCTTTGTTTGAGGTGAGAATATTCAAAATCCCTTTTTCTAGCTATTTGAAAATATAAATTATTATTGATTAAGGTTAGACTACAGTGCTATAAGATGCTAGAACTTATTCCTCATATCTAGCTATATTATTGAATCCTTTAACCAATCTCTCCCTTGCCCCACCCTTCCTAACCTATCATAACCACTATTCCATGCTGTACTTCTATGAGATCAACTTTCTTAGCTTCTGCACGTGGGTGAAAATATGGAGTATTTACCTTTCTGTTCCTGGATTATTTCACTTAACATAGTATTCCCCAGACTCATCCCTATTGCCACAAATGACAGAATTTCATTCTCTTTTTATGGTTGAATAGCATTCTATTGTATATGCATATCACATTTTTCTTATCCATTCACATATTGATGGGCATAGGTTGACTCCATATTTTGGCTATGTGAATAGTGCTGCATTCAACATGGGGATGCATATATCTCTCCAATATGCTAATCTACTTTCCTTTTGCTATATCCCAATTGTGGGATTACTGGAATACAGGGTAGTTCTATTTGAACTTTTTTGAAGAAACTCTCTGTTGTTTTCATAATGGCTCTATTAGTTTGCATTCCTACCAACACTTATATAAAAGTTTCTCTTTATCAAATCCTCACCAGCATTTGTTAAATTTCATCTCTTTGATATTAGCTGTTCTAAATAGTCTGTTGATATTTCATTGTAGTTTTGATTTGCATTTCTTTGATGATTAGTGATGTTGAGTATTTCTTGTAAATTTTTGGCCATTTGTAAGTATTATGAGAAATGTCCATTCATGTCCTTTGCCTACTTTTTAATGAAATTATTTAGGCTTTTTGCTGTTGTTTGCATTCCTTGTATATGTTGGATATTAAACGCTTTTCAGGTGAATAGTTTGTGTATATTTTCTCACATTCTGTCTGTCGTATTTTCACTCAGTTGACTCTTCTTTGCTGTGCAAAAGCCTCTCAATCGTTTAGTTCCATTTGTCTGTATTTACTTTTGTTGCCAGTGCTTTTGAAGTCTTATTCACAAAATATTATTCCAGTGTCCCAAAGCATTTTCTCTGTGTTTTCTTTTAGTAGTTTTATAGTTGCAGACCTGATATTTAAGTCATTAATTCATGTTTAATCTATTTTTGTTCATGGAGAGAAATAAGGCTCTAGTTTCATTGTTCTGCATGTGAATGTTCAGTTTTCCTACCACCATTTATTGAAGATTGTCTTTTCCCTAGTAAATGCTCTTGGTGTCTTTGTCAAAAATCAGTTGGCATTAATGCATGGATTTATTTCTGGGTTCTCTGTTCTGTTACATTGTCATATGTGTCTGTTTTCATGCAGTACCATGTTGCTTTTATTACTATAACATTGTATTTTAAAATCTGGTAGTGTGATGCTTCTAGCTTTTTTCTCTTTGCTCAGAATTGCTTTGACTATTCAGAGTTCTTTTGCTTCTTTAGAAATTTCTAGAATTTGTTTTATTTTTGTGAATATTATTTGTATTTTGACAAGCATTACATTAAATTTCTAGATTGTTTTGGATAGTATACTCATTTTAACAACATTCTTCCAGTTCATAAATATGGAATGCTTTTCCATTTTTCATGTTCTTTTCCATTTTTTCATCAGTTTCATTGTTTTTCTTGTAGAGATCTTTTACACCTGTGGTTACATTTATTACTAGGTAATAGATATGTAGCTATTGTAAGTAGAATTGTTTTCTTAAATTTTTTCAGCTAGTTAATTCTTGATGTGTAGAAATGCTAATTTTTAATGTTGCTTTTGTATCCTGCCACTTTGCTAAATTTATCAGCTGTAAGAGTTTTTCTTTGTGTGTGAATTTTTTAGGTGTTTCCACATAAAAGATTATGTCTTCAACAAGGAAGAACAATTTGACTTCCTCTTTTCCACTGTAAATCTCCATTATTTCTTTCTCTTGTCTAATTGCTCTGGCTAGAGCTTCTGGTAATTTTGAATAACAGAGGTGAGAATGGAAATATTTCTCTTGTTCAAGTTCTGTATGACCTTAACTTTGAGTTTGTCATATATGGTCTTCATTGTGCTGTGGTACATTCCTTTTATACTTAATTTGTTGAAAAGATTTTTATCATGAAGAGACATGTAATTTTATCAAATGCTTTTTCTTTCCTGTGTTCCATAGGTTTGGTATATTGTGTTTCTATGTTAATTTTTTTCAAGAATCTTTTTGATTCCCCTGAATTTCTTTCTTGACACTCTGAACCTTTGGAACATATTGTATAATTTCTATGTATTTGTACATACTTTATATGATGAGATGATTATATGGTTTTTGTCTGTCACTCTGTTGATATAATCTATCCCATTTATTGATTTATATATGTCAAACTATCCTTACATTCCTGGCATAAATCTCACTTGATAATGGTGTATAATCATTTTGATGTGCTGTTAAATTCAGTGTGATAGTATTTTATTGAAGATATTTGCATATATGTTCATTAGGAATATTGGTCTGTAGATTTTTGTTATTGATAATGTTGTTTTAGTTTTACGTGGCTTTGGTAAAAGTGTTATGCTGGCCTTGTAGAATGAGTTTGGAAGAATTCCCTTCCCTTCCAATTCTGGAAGAGTTTGAGAAGAATCAGAATTAGTCATTGAAAAAAGTTTTTGGAGAGTTCAACCGTGCCAACATCTAGTCCTGGGCTTTGCTTTTTTGGGAGACTTTTTATTATTGATTCATTCTTTATACTCATTCTTAGTCTGTTCAGGTTTTATTTCTTCTTGGTTCAATCTTGGTAGTTTGTATGTACCAGAAATGTATCCATTTCCTCTAGATTTACCAGTTTGTTGGTGTGTATGTGTTCATAATAGTCTCTAATGATGCATGTATTTCAGTGGTATCAGTTGTGACAACTCCTTTTCTGTTTCTGATTTTGTTTATTTGGATCTTTTCTCTTTTTTCTTAGTCTATTTAATGGTTGTTGATTTTTGTTTGTCTCTAAAAAAAAAATAGTTTTGTTGATAATGTGTTTTGAGTTACAGTTTTGCTTATCTCTGCTCTGACCTTTATTGTGTTTCCCTCTTTGAATTTGGGGTTTGGTTTGAGCTTGCTTTTCTAGTTCCTTGAGGTTTATCACTAGGTTCTTTATTTGAAATCTTTCAATTTTTTAAGGTAGTCGTTTCTTGCAATGAATTTGCCTCTTGATACTGCTTTTCCTGTGTCCCATATGTTTTGTTATATTGTGTTTCTATTTTAATTTGTTTCAAGAATCTTTTTGATTTCCCTTGAGTTTCTTTCTTGACCCTCTGTCATTTGGAGTATGTTGTCTAATTTATATGTATTTGTATAGCTTCAAATGTTCCTCTTTTCTTGACTTCAGTTTTACTCCATTGTGGACAGAAACCATACTTGATATGATTTCAATATTTTTACACTTATGAGACTTATTTTATGTCCTTATAAAATGATGTATGTGGCCATTCCTAGAGAATATTTCATGTGCTGAAGAAAAAAAAAATATAGTCTCTACCTGTTAAGTGAAATGTTCATTAAATGTCTGTTGGAACCATTTCATTTGTGGTGCAGTATAAATTTCATGTTTTCTTTGTTGATTTTACATCTAGATGATCTTTCTAATGCTGAGAATCAAGTATTGAAATCCCCAACTGTTTTGGAGTGTAACTCTTCCTTTAGAACTAATAACATTTGGCTGGGCATGGTGGCTCAAGCCATTAATCCCAGCACTCTGGGAGGATAAGGGAGGTAGATCATGAGGTCAGGAGATCTAGACCATCCTGGCCAACATGGTGAAACCACATCTCTACTAAAAACACAAAAAAAGTTAGCTGGGTATGGTAGCACATGCCTGTAATTCCAGATACTCTGAGGGCTGAGGCAGGAGAATAGCTTGAACCAGGGAGTTGGAGGTTGCAGTGAGCTGAGATTGTGCCATTGCACTGCAGCACAGTGACAGAGCAAGACTCCTTCTCAAAAAAAGAACTAATAACATTTGCTTTATATATCTCAGTGCTCCAATGTTGGTTATATACATATTTATAATTATGTCTTCTTGCAAACTTAATCACTTTTTTATTATGTCATACCCTTCTTTGTCTCTTTTTGCTCTTTTTAACTTAAAGTATATTTTATCTAATATAAGTATAGCTACTCCTGCTCACTTTTGGTTTCCATTTGTGTTTAATATCTTTGTCCATTCCTTCACTTTTAGTCTAAGTGTGTTTTTACAGGTGAAGTTAGTTGCTTACAGGCAGCATACAGTTAGGTCTTTTTTTTTTTTTTTTTTTTTTTTTTTTTTTTTTAGGATGGTTTTTTTTTTTTTTTTGGAAATTTTATTTTGTTTTTTTTTTTTTTTTTTTTTTTTTTTTAATCCGTTGAGACAGTGTCTATCTTTGAATTGTGGAATTCAATCTGTTTATATTGAAGGTTATTATTGATAACTAAGGACTTATTCCTGTCATTTTATTAATTGTATTCTGGGCATTTTGTAAATTCTCTATTCCCTTCCTCTCATTATTTTTGCAGTTTGGTGGTTTTCTGTAGTAGTAAAGTTTGACTTTTTCCCCCCTCTTTTATTTGTTTAATCTACCAGTTTTATAATTTTACATGTTTTTCTCTGTACTTATTGTTTATTTATAAAACAGTTACCAACTCAGCAATGAAAATATGCTTATTTCATTCATTTTTTAAATTATACTTTAAGTTCTGGGGTACATGTGCTGAACATGTTGGTTTGTTACATAGGTATACACGTGCCATGTTGGTTGGCTGCATCAATCCCCTCATCATCTACATTAGGTATTTCTCCTAATGTTATCTCTCCCCAATCCCCCCACCCCCTGCTATCCTTCCCCTACCCCTCCCACCCCCTGACAGGCCCTGGTGTGTGGTGTTCCTCTCCCTGTGTTGATATGTTCTCATTGTTCAACACCCACTTATGAGTGAGAAAATGTAGTGTTTGATTTTCTGTTCTTGTGTCGGTTTGCTGAGAATGATGGTTTCCAGCTTCATCCATGTCCCCGCAAAGGACATGAACTCATCCATTTTTATGGATGCATAGCATTCCATGGTATATATGTGCCACGTTCTCTTTATCCAGTCTATCATTGATGGTCATTTGGGTTGGTTCCAAGTCTTTGCTACTGTGAATAGTGCTGCAATAAACATGTGTGCATGTGTCTTTATAATTAAATGATATATAATGCTTTGGGTATATACCCAGTAATGGGATTGCTGGGTCAAATGGTATTTCTAGTTCTAGATCCTTGAGGAATTACTACACTGTCTTCCACAATGGTTGAATTAATTTATGCTCCCACCAACAGTTTAAAAGCATTCCTATTCCTCCACATCCTCTCCAGCATCTGTTCTCTCCTGATTTTTTAATGATCACCATTCTAACTGTCATGAGATGGTATCTAAATGTGCTTTTGATTTGCATGTCTTTAATGACCAGTGATGATGAGCTTTTTTTCATGTGTTTATTGGCTGCATAAATGTCTTCTTTCGAACAGTGTCTGTTCATATCCTTCACCCAATTTTTGATGGGGTTGTTTTTCTTACTGTAAATTTGTTTAAGTTCTTTGTAGACTCTGGATATTAGCCCTTTGTCAGACGGGTAGATTGCAAAAATGTTCTCCTATTCTGTAGGTCGCCAGTTCACTCTGATGATAGTTTCTTTTGCTGTGAAGAAGCTCTTAAGTTTAATTAGATTCCATTTGCCTATTTTGGCTTTTGTTGCCATTGCTTTTGTTTTTTTAGTCATGAAGTCCTTGCCCATGCCTATGTCCTGAATGGTATTGCTTAGGTTTTCTTCTAGGGTTTTTATGGTGTTAGGTCTTATATTTAAATATTTAATCCATCTGGAGTTAATTTTTGTATAAAGTGTAAGGAAGGGGTCCAGTTCAGCTTTCTGCATATGGCTAGCCAGTTTGCCCAATACCATTAATTAAATAGCGAATCCCTTCCCCATTGCTTGTTTTTGTCAGGTTTGACAAAGATCAGATGGTTGTAGATGTGTGATGTTATTTCTGAGGCCTCTGTTCAGTTCCACTGGTCTATATATCTCTGTTTTGGTACCTGTACCATGCTATTTTGATTACTGTAGCCTTGTAATATAGTTTCAAGTCAGGTAGCATGCTGCCTCCAGCTTTGTTTTTTTGTTTTTTCCTTAGGATTTTCTTGGTTATGCAGGCTATTTTTTGGTTCCATATGAAGTTTAAGGTGGTTTTTTCCAATTCTGGGAAGAGAGTCAATGGTAGCATGATGGGGATAGCATTGAATCTATAAATTACTTTGGGATTATGGCTATTTTCATGAGATTGATTCTTTCTATCCATGGCTTTGGTCCTAGATGGACACAATAGTGTAGTCTCCATAGTGTTTCTTCAAAATGTAATACATGTTAGGAATGTTTGCAAGTTTCTCAATGACCTGGGCCATAGGATTTTATGGCAGTGATAGCACAGATTTACTAAAGATGGTCTCCCTGAACTGTTTCTCAGACTGGGAGCATGCCCATGGACATCCTGGGTTGGCAGCTCAGGAACCGGGTCATTGGTGTTGAAACTGCCAAGCTATTACTGCAGTCAGGGTGAGGGCCATGGCTGCTCAGTCAGCTCAGGAGTAAGTCTGCGAGACTGTTTCTCTGGCCAGGAGTACAGGCTCATGGCTGTCTGGCCAGCTTGAGACTGATACCACCAGGGCTGGGCCCACTGGGAAGTTTATCTGGCTAGCAGTATGGCTCTGCAGAAGCTTGACTTCCTTTGGGGCCTCTCTGCTGTGGGCATGTCTGCTATTCTCTGGCAAGAGGTATGGGTATTATGGCCTGGAGCTAATTTGACTGCTTTTCAGCACCAAAGATATACCTACTTCTGGCTCTGAGTAGCTGGGTCATGGTGTTACAGTCACTTGTGTGAGATGGAGGGAAATGACAGTAGAGTCTCAAGGCTAGAGAGGTACAGTGGCTACTGGCTCCTAGAGCAGGGAATATTCCAGCAGTGGTTCTGGTTTCAAGATCCCACCATGGATCACACAAACATGGAGGGGAGAGGTGGAGGAGGGGCACACAACTTTTCCTAATCTGGAACAATACAGCTGCATGAGTTCTAGGCAGCTCTCTAAACTAGGCTCAGGGCTTTCGAGGACTCTGGCATTCGTCCATAGAAAGGATACGGGTGTCCCAAGGGGGCTTGAATTCTTCTTCTTGCCTTTTTCCCTACAAATGGAAGTCCCTCTTGACACCAAGCTAATCCTGGCAGGGGAGGAGGTGTAGCAGAGACAAAGTCCCTCATTTCTTTTTCTATGGTGCCATCCTGAGCTTCTGAGCACCAGAGAGATCTTATCACTCCTTTGCTGCACTCCAGTGCTCTCCCACCAACACTCCAGTTGAATTTTAGTTTTGTATGTGTTGCCTTGTTCATAGCTCGTGAGGGAGACAAGTGCCAGGATTTTCTAATCAATCATCTTGTTGATGTCTCTCACTCTTAAAGCAGCAATAGAAACTTATAGGGCTGTCTTTAGTGCAGCCTATAAATTTTTACCTAAAAAGGAGAGACCATATCAAAACTAAACCTCACTGAATATTTCTGCTTATCAATTTGACTTTTATTTCTTAATGATTCTGGACTTTATAGTTCTAGATATTGTCAATGTAGGTCTCTTTATTATACTCTTAACTAATGGTAAAGGAAGATAAAAATACTAGGGTATGCAGTGTTGAGCCAATTTCCATTTCCATCAAATGTTTATTTCTCTAAATAGTTGTCGTTTCTCCAATTCAGCTAATGTGATAGGAAAATTCAGTAATGTGTTTTCTGTTGCATATGAAATTTGGATGTCTACAGCATCAGAATCTACAATATGAAAGCAGTTGTTTATAATTTCTCATGTATTCTGATTGTCTTTCCTCATGATAACAACCGCTATTATGAAGGAGATGAAAATGATTCTTTGTTTTCTAAGATTCTGATTTTCTTTCATATAACTAGTACTTAAACATCTTACTTTTAAACAATTTAATGCACAGTGATTTACTGTATTGTTATATTTTTATTTTTTGAGATGGAGTCTCTCTGTCTCAGGCTGGAGTGCACTGATGTGATCTTGGCTTACTGAAAACTCTGCCTCCTGGGTTCAAGTGATTCTCCTGCCTCAGCCTCCAGAGTAGCTGCGATTAAAGGCACTCACATACCCGGCTAATTTTTGTATATTTTGTAGAGATGAAGTTTCACCATGTTGGCCAGGCTGGTCTCAAATTCCTGACTTCCCTCAGGTGATCCACCTGCCTCAGCCTCCCAAAGTGCTGGGATTACAGGCATGATATTATATTTTTTAAAAAATTGTGCATACGTAGAAATTGGAGTGTTTTGAGTACCACCTAATAATCATAGTTTTATTTATTTATGAATTAGATACTTTTACATGTCTATTACAGTGATTATGTATGTTATGAAGCATGCCAGAGGGAGAATTTTTTAAATGAGATAAAAACAAATATAAATAGGCTATAGAATAGCATGAGTGAAATAATTGATATAAACTGAATGTATCCCCCAGAATTCATATGTTAAGACCTAACCCCAATTTGGTATTCAGAGATAAGGCCTTTAGGAGGCAGTTAGGTCATGAGGGAGAGTGTTTAGTACCTTTACAAAGAGACCTCTTGAATTTTCTAACACCTTGATTCATATGTGCATTCATATTTAAAGAAGTTTTATAAGTTAATGAAAGAAAACCAGTATGATTCACTTTGGGAAAAAAAATGACAAAGGAGTTGAATACTCCACAAAAAAGGAGTATCTTAATGGTCAGCAAATAGGAAATAGTTCCCAACTCTTGTAGCCATCAGAAAAATGCAAATTAAAACCACAATGAAATACTACTGCACAGGTTCCCAAAGGGTTAAAATAAAATAAATGAAGATATCAAGTAGCGGGGAGGATGTGGAGCCATCAGAACTCTCATATGATGCTGGCTGAAATGCAAATATGTATACCACTTCGGAAAACTGTTTAGATGTTTCTACTAAAGCTTGACTTTATGGGTGTCTTATGACTCAGCAATTCTACTCCTAGACTATACCCAGAAGATCCTGTGTATTGACTTGAAACTACACTTTGAAAGGTCACCTTATGTACCCGGAGAGTTAAAAAGATCAGCATGGAAACATTTTTCCAGTAAAACAACTGAACTTCTGAGACAAGATAGTAGGTCACTTAAGTAATAGAAAATAAGATCAAAATGAGACTGACAGAAACCTCCATGACAGAAGAAAACAAAGCCGAAATTTACAGGTGTAAATGAAAATTAATCAAGTATTAAAGCAAAACAAGTTCTTCTATGACCTATGAATGATGAAAACTTCCCTCTTGATGATGAATTAAAATTGAGTAGTAAGATAGAAAAATATAGGTAAAATAATTTTATAGAAAAAAATACACAAATTAAAACAAAATTTTTTTTTTTTTTTTTACAGGGGGCACAGCTATTAGACTTTAAAAATAATGAAGTTTGAAAAATATTTGCAACTTATATCATATTGGGTTAATATATAATTAGTTTCTAAAATTATAGAAAATGCCAGAATGCCTATACAAAAAAAAAATAGGTTAGAGAAATGAATAGACAATTGATAGAAAAAGAAATACTAATGGATTTTTACACACAAAAATCATTTACTCTCTCGTAATAAGGAAACTACAAATTAGAACTATACAAAAGTACCATTTCTTGCCAATTGTGTTGGAAAAAATCCAAAAGTTTGTTAACCTATTAGATTGGTAAAGCTAGGGAAATTAGACATTCTCAAAAATAGCTGTTGAAAATGCAAACTTGTAAAAGCTCTGTGGAGAAAATTTTAATGAAATCCAAAAGACTCTCATATATTTATCTTTTGGCCAAGAAATCCAACCTTTAGGAATCTACCCAAAGGAACTACTAGTAAAATCATGTAAAAAAAAAAAAAAAAAGATTCATGTGCAAAATAATTTATTTTAGGATCATTTGTAAAGCAATAGAATGAAATATCTTAATTGGTACATGTATTAGTCTATTCTCACACTGCTAATAAAGACATACCCAAGACTGTGTAATTTATAAAGAGAGATTTAATGGACTGCCTCACAGTTCCACATAGCTGGGAAGGCCTCACAATTATGGAAGAAGGCACAGGAAGGGCAGGGACACATCTTACATGGTGGCAGGCAAGAGAGCATGTGCAAGGGAACTCCCCTTTATAAAACCATCAGTTCTCATGAGACTTATTCACTATCACAAGAACAGCACAGGATGAAACCAACCCATGATTCAATTACCTCCTACCAGGTCCCTCCCATGACACATGGGAAATATGGGTGATACAATTCAAGATGAGATTAGGGTGGGGACACAACCAAACCATATCAGTATATCTACAACTATGAAACAGAATACTCCAGAAACTACTGTGGGGTGTTCTGTAGAACATACAAAACATATTGCCTAATTTTATCTATTGAAAAGAGATGGAAACAATGACACAATAAGTAATTTTGAGCATTCCTGGCACCCATATTGTGGTCTAGAAATACAGTTTCCCATTTAAAGGAACCAGGGCCCTTGGAAGAAATGTCTGATTCTAGGTCTGTAGTAAAATATGTGCAAGATAAATTTTGGAACACTTTATATCAGATATCAAGGAAACTTAAAAAACTGCTAAGATGATGTCAGAAGGAATCAGAAGCCAGCTTCAAAAGATCTCCATTGACCAAAGATGAAACATTTCTATATCTAATAACAATGGCAGTAATTTGAAATTTAAATTTGTTTTAATCCCCTTGTATACTGTTAGTAGGAATATAGATTGTGAAGCCATTATGAAAGACAGTATGGAGTTTCCTAAAGAAATTAAAAACATAGCTACCACACAACTCAGCAATTCCCCTTATAGGCATATGCCAAAAGGAAATGAAATCACCCCCTTATCAGCATATCTATACGCCCATGCTCATTGCAGCATTATGCACATTAGCCAAGATACGGAAACAACTGAAGTGTCCATCAGTGGGTGAATGGAGAAAGAAATTGTGGTATATATACACAGTGGTATATTACTCAGCTATTAAAAAGGAGACACCATCATTTGCAACAACATATATGGATCAAGAGGACACTATGTTAGATGTTTATTTCAGACACAGAAATAAAGCATATGTATGTGGAATCTTAAAAAAAAAATTGAATACATAGAAACAGAGTAGAACCATTGTTTCCATGAGGTAGAGGGTAGGGAGAGGGGAAAAGGAAGATGTCTTCAAAGGCTGAAAAGTTGCAGTTGTATGGGATACATAAGGCTAGAGATCCAATGTATAATTTTAGTAATATGGTTAAAAATATTGTATATCTGTAATTTGCCAACAGAATAGATTTTAGGCACTCTTAACACAAAGGGAAGAAAAAGGTAACTATATGAGACAACGCATATGTTAATTTACTAAACTGTAATAATCTTTTTACTATGTATATTCAGGATAAATATATTAAAATATATTTTGGATCTTTATACTTTTAAAGTTTAAATCTGCGTATTCATAATGAGATAAAAATCTAGTTGGTTAGCCTTAGATACTATTGAACAAATTATCATTTTAGAAATCGGTAAATAAAAGGAAATAACCTTGGATTTCCATAAAATTTTTACCATTATGAAGCCAAGTAGCAGAATGGGATATTCTATTTTTTGAAGTTTAAGCTAATAAATACAGGATAAATATTAGATTTAAAATATTTTTATATTGTAATACCAATGAATTAATGATCTAGGCTTTAATAATTGTTGACATCATATGCCTTTTGAAATAGTATTTACAAAGTATCCAACCTGTATTTAAGGATCCTCTTTCCAAATACCAATTTACAGAAAATAAAAAAGACAAAAGAAAACATTAAATGACACCATGAGGGGTAAAAATCAGCAAAATTAAGATGGTCAGAAGCTCTTCAGTACAAACAATTTTCTTTTTTAAAATAGCAACAAAAAAAGAGTATAATGTAATAGCTTAAAAGAGACTTTAGAGACACATCAACAGTCACAATCTATGAACTTATAACTTATTTGGAATCAGACTAAAATTATAAGCAAGAACATTTATTACAAAATAATAATTTTGAGCTCAACCTGTTCAGATCAAGGAAATAATAGATTTTATTTTCAGCTGCATCTGCCACTGATAAATACAGGATTGTTAATATCTAAATGTGGTATATTAGTATGTTTTCACACTGCTGTTAAAGACATACCCAAGACTGGGTAATTTACAAAAAAAGGTTTAATTGGACCTACAGTTTTATGTGGCTGGGAAAACCTCACAATCATGGCGGAAGGCAAGAAGGAGCAAGTCATATCTTAGATGGATGGCAGCAGGCAAAGAGAGAATGAGGAAGATGTAAGACCAGAAACCCCTGATAAAACCATCAGATCCCATGAGACTTACTCACTACTATGAAAACAGTATGGGAGAACTGCTCCCATGATTCAAATACCTCCCACTGGGTCTCTCCCACAACATGTGGGAGTTATGGGAGTATAATTTAAGACAAGATTTGGGTGGGCAAACAGAGCCAAACCATATAACTCTGCCCCTTGCCCCTGCCAAATCTCATGTCCTCACATTTCAAAACCAATAATGCCTTCCTAACAGTCCTCCAAAGTCTCAAGTCATTTCAGCATTAACTCAGAAGTCCACAGTCCAGTCTCATTTGAGACAATGCAAGTCCCTTCCACCTATAAGCCTGTAAAATCAAGAGCAAGTTAGTTACTTCCTAGATATAATAAGGGTACTGCCATTGGATAAATACAGTCATCCCAAATGGGAGACTTGGCCAAAACAAAGTCACTACAGGCTCCATGCAAGTTCAAAATCTAGTGGGGCAGTCAAATTTTAAAGCTCCAAAATGATCTCTTTTGACTTCATGGCTCACCTCCAGCTCACACTGATGCAAGAGGTGAGTTCCTATGGTCTTGGGCAGCTCCACCCCTATGGCTTTGCAGAGTACAGCCTACCTCCTGGCTGCTTTCACAGGCTGACGTTGAGTGTCTGCAGTTTTTCCAGGCATGTGGTGCAAGCTGTTGGTGGATCTACCATTCTGGGATCTGGAGGACAATGG
Organism: Sapajus apella; assembly: GCF_009761245.1. NCBI lineage: Eukaryota > Metazoa > Chordata > Mammalia > Primates > Cebidae > Sapajus > Sapajus apella. Next base: position 3,512,389 of record NW_022437020.1, on the reverse strand, counting down.
CCCTCTTCTCACAGCTTCACTAGGCGGTACCACAGTAGGGACTCTGTGGGAGGGCTCTGACCCCACATTTCCCTTCTGTACTGCCCTAGCAGAGATTCTCTATGAGGGCCCTGTTCCTGCAGCAAACATTTGCCTGGGCATCCAGGTGCTTCCACATATCTACTAAAATCTAAGCAGAGGTTCCCAAATCTCAATTCTTGACTTCCGTGCACTGCAGGCTCAACACTACATGAAACTTGCCAAGGCTTGGGGCTTCCATCCTCTGAAGCAACAGCCCAAGCTGTACATTGGCCCATTTTCGTCATGGCTGGAGCCATGAATCAGGGCACAGGGCACCAAGTCATCAGGCTGCACATAGAATAGGGACCCTGGGTCCTGCCCTCAAAACCACTTTCTCCTGGGCCTGAAGGCCTGTGATGGGAGGGGCTGCCGTGAAGACCTCTGGCATGCCCTCGAGATATTTTCCCCATTGTCTTGGGGGTTAACATTCAGCTCCTCATTGCTTATGCAAATGAGGAGCATAAGCAGCCTGCTTGAATTTCTCCTGAGAATTTGGATTTTTCTTTTCTATCACATTGTCAGTCTGCAAATTTTCCAAACTTTTATGCTCTACTTCCTTATAAAACTGAATGCCTTTAACAGCATGTAAGTCACCTCTTGAATGCTTTGCTGCTTAGAAATTTCTTCCGCCAGATACCCTAAATTATCTCTCTCTCTCTCAAGTTCAAAGTTCTACGAATCTCTAGGACAGGAGTAAAATGCTGCTAGTCTCTTTGCTAAAACATGACAAGAATCACCTTTGCTCCAGTTCCCAACAAGTTCTTCGTCCTCATCTGGGACCACCTCAGCCTGCACTTTATTGCCCATAATGCTATCAGGATTTTGGTCAAAGGCATTCAATAAGTCTCCAGGAAGTTCCAAACTTTCCTACGTTTTTCTTTCTTCTTCTAAGCGCTCCAAACTGTTCCAGCCTCTGCCTGTTACCCAGTTCCAAAGTTGCTTCCCCATTTCCGGGTATCTTTTCAGCAGTACCCCACTGTACTGGTACCAATTTACTTGTTGGTCCATTTTCATGCTGCTGATAAAGACATACCTTAGATGGGCAATTTACAAGCAAAGGCTTAATTGGACTTACATTTCCATGTGGATGGGGAAGCCTTACAATAATGGCGGAGGGCAAGGAGGAGCAAGTCATGTCTTAAATGGATGGCAGCAGGCTAGGAGAGAATGAGGAAGATGCAGAAGTGGAAACTACTGATAAAACCATCAGATCTCATGAGACTTATTCAATGCTATCAGAACAGTAGGGGGGAGCTGCTCCCATGATTCAGTCATCTCCCACCAAGTCCCTCCCACAGCCTGTGGAAATTGCAGGAGTACAATTCAAGATGAGAGTTGGGTGGGGACAGAGCCAACCCATATCATGTGGGTTGCAAGTTGTTTCAAATCTTTTTTCAGAAAAGGCTAGACAGAAGTGATTAAATATTCAAAACAAACTGGAAAGGTACTGCCAATAGCTTTTGACAGTGTGTGAACCAATTTATACTTCCACCAGGAGGGGATAATAAAAGCTAGCAATAAATGTCATGAGAAGCAAAATATTTGCATCTCCAGGTCCGTGGGTGACCTAGATTTTAGAACTACTGGGCAATGAACACACTTGATAGTAGATTGTACTCAGAAGTTTGTCTCCACAGCAGCTACTGCTGGCAAGTCATCACAGAGGAGAGGACATGGACAAGACTGAGTGACAGTTCACATAGCAGGTACCCATTGGCTTTTATGTTCTAGTTGTGTAAAGAACAGTATATACTAGTATTCTCAACTGGGGGCAACTTTGCCTACTACCCCATTAACACCAGGGAATATTTCACGATATCTAGAGACTTTATTTGTTGTCATGACTTGGTAGAAAGGGTACTACTGGCCTCTAGTTGGTAGAGACCAGGATGTTGTAGAAGGATTAAGGGGTCTCTCTCAGGCCTCTTTCATGAGGGATCTAATTCCACTCATGAGGGTTCCACCCTCATAACCTAATTACTTCTCAAAGACTCCACCTGCTAGTACCATCACCTTGGGTGTTAGAATTTCAGCATGTGAATCTGGGGAACACAGTAAGATCATAGCACAGTAAGTTGCAAGGAGCACAGGAGAGGCTTCTGGGGTGCTGGTAAAGTTTAGTTTCTTGATCTAGGTGCTGGTTTCATGAGAACAATCTATGAAAATGTATCACACTTCACAATTATGGTGTGTATTTTTCTTTATATAACTGGAGACATATATAATTGTATATTATATATAGTTGAAAGAATATGTTATACACACATATATATGTGTGTGTATAGATATGTATACACATACTATAAATCAATAAAAGGGAGCAGAATGTGCATGACACAGTGTTGAGTATTTATAATCTTTATTCAAAGCCCCCATAATTTAGGTGCTATTACTTCCACTCTAGAAATGAAGAAAATGGGACTCCAGGATGATAAGTGGGTCACCCAATGACAGTAAGTTAGTACCATAGTATCAAAGTTTAAATTCCAACCTCTATTTTTCTGGCTCTAGGTCATTGTACTCACCAAACTTCAAGCCAGTAACAAATGCTAAGGAAAGGTGGTTGAAGAAAGGAGAATTGGTCTTCATTACCACATAGTCCATGTTTGAGGTCAACCAGAACTCTGGGTTTTGCTTTCTTTTCAATTGTGTTTTGTTAAACATGTAAAAGTTTTGTTGCCTCTGTATTAGAAAATGGAAGCTGAAAAAATGGGTGAAACACAGATCAACTAAGGTTGCAATTTTATAGCATATCAGAGCATTGGGAGAGATGTATAAACTTACTAAACTTTAACACTTAATGGGAAGTTTTAAGTGGAATTGCATTTATGCATATTCCCACCAAACTATGAATAACCTAAATCTAGATGAAAAATAGGGTTAGTTAGGGTTAGGAGAAAAGGGTATTAATTACTAAAATGAATGAGACACTATTTTGGAAATCTTTCACAGGAGCAGTCAATGTGAATGCTAGATAAAAATGGACAGTGAGACCACATAACTGTTTATAAGAAGCAAGGGAAAAGACTCAGAAAAGCTCTTCACTGAAAAATCAATCATTCTAAAATTGCTCAAACCTGAGAGTATTCTCAGGTTGAACTAATTTACACTCCCACTAACCGTGTAATAGTGTTCCTATTTCTACACATCCTCTCCAGTAGCTGTTGTCTCCTGACTTTTTAATAATCACCATTCTAACTGATGTGAGATGGTATCTCAATGTGGTTTTAATTTGGATTTCTCTAAGGACCAGTGATGATGATCTTTTCATATGTTTGTTGGCTGCATAAATGTCTCCTTTTGAGAAGTGTCCATATTCTTCACACATTTTTGATGGTTTTTTTTTCCCTGTAAATTTGTTTAATTTCTTTGCAGATTATTTGTAGATTTATTTGTCAGATGGGTAGACTGCAAAAATTTTCTCCTATTCTGTAGGTTGCCTGTTCACTCTGATGATAGTTTCTTTTGCTGTGCAGAAGCTCTTTAGTTTAATTAGATCCCACCTGTCTATTTTGGCTTTTGGTGCCATTGCTTTTGATATTTTAGTCATGAAGTCTTTGCCCATGCCTATGTCCTGAATGGTATTGCCAAGGTATTCTTCTGGGGTTTTTATGGTTTTAGGTCTTACTTTTAAATCTTTAATTGATCTTGAGTTAATTTTTATATAAGGTTTAAGGAAGGGATCCAGTTTCAGCTTTCTGCATATGGCTAGCCATTTTTCCCAACACCATTTATTAAATAGGGAATCCTTTCCCCATGGCTTGTTTTTGTCAGGTTTATCAAAGATCAGATAGTTGTAGGTGTGTGATATTATTTCTGAGGCCTCTGTTCTGTTCCATTGCTCTATATATCTGTTTTGGTACCAGTACCATGCTGTTTTGGTTACTGTAGCCTTATAATATAGTTTGATGTCAGGTAGCATGATGCCCCCCGCTTTTTTTTTTTTTTTTCCTTAGAATTGTTTTGGCTATGCGGGCTCTTTTGTGGTTCCATATAAAATAAAATTTAGGGTTTTTTCCCCCAAATCTGTGAAGAAAGTCAATGGTAGCTTGATGGGGATAGCATTGAATCTATAGATTATTTTGGGCAGTATGTCAAAGTAATCTATAGGTTCAATGTTATCCTCATCAATTTTTACAATATTGATTCTTCCTCACCATGAGCATGGAATGTATTTCCATTTGTTGGTGTCCTTCTTATTTCCTTGAGTAGTGGTTTATATTTCCTTGAGTAGTGGTTTATAGTTCTCCTTGAAGAGGTCCTTCACATTCCTTGTAAGTTGTATTCCTATGTATTTAATTCTCTTTGTAGCAGTTGTGAATTGGAGTTCACTCATGCTTTGGCTCTCTATTTTTATTGATGTATAAGAATGGTTATGATTTTTGTACATTGATTTTGTATCCTGAGACTCTGTTGAAGTTGCTTATCAGCTTAAGGAGATTTTGGGCTGTATATTTAGTTGGGGTGGTCTAAATACACAATCATGTCATCTGCAAACAGAGACAATTTAATTTCCTCCTTACCTTTTGAATACACTTTATTTCTTTCTCTTGCCTAATTGCCCTGGCCAGAACTTCCAATACTATGTTGAATAGGAGTGATGAGAGAGAGCATCCTTTTCTTGTGCCGGTTTTCAAAGGGAATGCTTTCAGTTTTTGCCCATTTGGTATGATATTGGCTGTGGGTTTTTCTTAAATAGCTCTTATTATTTTGAGATACATTCCATTATCACCTAGTTTATTGAGAGATTTTAGCTTGAAGCATTGTCGATTTGAGTTGAAGGCCTTCTCTGCATCTATTGAGATAATCATGTGGTTTTTGTCTTTGGTTCTGTTTATGTGATGGATTACATTTATTGATTTGCATATGTTGAACCAGCCTTGCATCCCAGGGATGAAGCTAACTTGATTGTGATGGATAAGCTTCTCGATAAGCTGTTGGATTCAGCTTGCCATTATTTTATTGAGGATTTTCACATTGATGTTCATCAGGGATATTGGCCTGAAAGGTTTTTGTTTGTTTGTTTTGGTTTGGTTTGGTTGTGTCTCTGCCAGGTTTTGGTATCAGGATGATGTTGGCCTCATAAAGTGAATTTAGGGAGGATTCCCTCTTTTTCTATTGTTTGAAATAATTTCAGAAGGAATGGTACCAGCTCCTCTTTGTACCTCTGGTAGAATTTGGCTGTGAAACTGTCTGGTCGGGACTTTTTTTGATTAGTAGGCTATTAATTGCTGCCTCAATTTCAGACCTTGTTATTGGTCGATTCAGGGATTCCACTGCTTCCTGGTTTAGCCTTGGAAGGGTATTAGTGTCCAGGAGTTTATCCATTTCTTCTAGATTTTCTGTTTTATTTGTGTAGAGGTGTTTATAGTATTCTCTAGTGGTAATTTGTATTTCTATGGGATTAGTACTTATATTGCCTTTATCATTTTTATTGCATCTATTTGACTTTTATCTCTTTCCTTCTTTGTCTGGCTAGCGATCTACTTTCTTTGATCTTTTCAACAACAGATTCATTAATTTTTTGATTTTTTTTGTCTCTATCTCCTTCATTTCTGCTCTGATGTTATTTCTTGTCTTCTGCTGGCTTTTGAATTTGTTTGTTCTTGCTTCTCTAGTTCTTTTAATTGTGACATTAGAGTGTCAATTTTAGATCTTTCCTGCTTTGTCTCGTGGGCATTTAGTGCTATAAATTTCTCTCTACACACTGCTTTGTAGTGTTCTAGAGATTCTGGTATGTTGTGTCTTTGTTCTCATTGGTTTCAAAGAATATCTTTATTTCTGCCTTCATTTCATTGTCTTTATATAAAATCAAATCATCAGCAAAGAGGGATAATTTGACTTTTCTTCTCCAGTTTGGAGGACTTTTATTTCTTTCTCTTGCCAGATTTCTCTGCTAAGAACTTCCAGAATTATGTTAAATAGAAGTGCTCAAAATGGCATCTTTGTCTTGTCCCAGTTCTTATGGAGAAGGTTTTCAGCTTTTTCCTTTTCTTATGACATTAGCAGTGGGTGTGTCAGATATGACTAATTATGTTCAGACATGATCCTCAAATGCCTAATTTGTTGAGAGTTTTTATCAAATATTGCAAACTCTCAACATTCAACAAGAAATGTGGTATGTTATCAAATGCTTTTTTTTCCCATCTATTGAGATAATAACATGGTTTCTGTCCTTCAGTCTGTTGATATATCACATTTATTGATTTGCTTATGTTGAACCATTCAAGCTCCCTCAGATTCTGCTTGTTACTGTGTATTATCTATCTGCTGTGCTGTTTGTTGGGTTTGGTTTGCTAGTATTTTGTTGAGGATTTCTGTATCTATGTTATTCATAAATACTGGCCTGTAGTTTTGTATCAGGGTAATCCTAGCCTCATGGAATGAGTTAGGGAGAATTTGCTCCTCTTCAATTACTTTTGGAATTGCTTGAGGATAATTGGTATTAGTTGTTCTTTGAAAATTTGGTAGAATTTGGCAGTGAGGTCAGGCAGTCCTGGACTTTGTTGGGAGATTTTTGTATTACTGATTCAATCTCATTAATCCTTTTGGTTTATTTGGGTTTTCTATTTCTTCTGAATTGAATTTGGAAAGTCATGTGTCCTGGAATTTTTAAATTTTCTCTAGGCTTTCTAGATTGTTAGCATTTAGTTGTTCATAATAGTCTCTGATGATTTTTATTATTCCTGTGGTATCAGTTGCAATGTCTCCTTTTTCATTTCTGATTTTGTTTATTTGGGTCTTTTTCTCTTGGTTAGTCTAGCTAGTGGTTAATCAATTTTGTTTATTTCAGAAAATGAATTTATGGTTTTGCTAATCCTTTGTATTTTTTTTTTTTTTTTGGTCTCAATTTCATTTATTTCTGCTCTAATCTTTACAATTTTTTTCTTTCTTCTAATTTTGCTTTTGGTTTGTTCTTGCTTTTCTAGTTTGATGGGTATTGTTAGACTGTTTATTTGGAATCTTTCTCCTTGTTTTTATGTAGATGATTATTGCTGTAAGTGTTCTTCTTAGCACTGGGAAGCACTTTTTACAGCTTTTGCTGTATCCCTTAAATTTTGGTATGTTGTAGTTCAATTTTCATTTATTTCCAATTTTTTTCTTAATTTCTTCCTTGGCCAAGTGGTCATTCAACACCTATGCAATAATCCTGCATGATCTGCACATGTATCCCAGAAACTAAAGTACAATTTTTTTAAAAAAAGCATGTTTTTTAAGTATTATGTATTTGTAGTTTCCCACATTTTTCTTGTTATTGATTTCTACTTTTATTTCATTGTGGTCTAAAAAGATACTTGATATAGTTATGAGTTTAAAAAAATTATTGAGACTTATTTTGTGTCCCAACCTATGGTCTATTCTGGAAGAATGTTCCAGGTGCTGATGAGAAGAATGTGTATTCTGTGGCTGTTGTGTAAATGTCCTGTAAATGTGTGTTAGGTATACTTGTTCAAATGTGCAGTTTAAATTCATTGTTTCTTTGTTAGTTTTCTGTCTAGATGATTTATCTAGTGCCGTAAATGGGGTGTTAAAATCCTAAACTGTTTTTGTATTGGAGCATATCTCTCCCTTTAGATCTAATAATATTTGTTTTATATGTCTGAGTGCTCTGATGTTGAGTACATGTAATTATTTTGAATTGTAATTATTTTGAATTTCCTTTTGATGAATTGAATCTTTGATCGTTATATAATGACTTTGTTTCCTTTAATAAATTTGGTTTTAAAGTCTGTTTTATCTAACGTAAGTATAGGCACTCCTTTTGGTTCTGGTTTCTGTTTGCATGAAATGTCTTTTTTTATATCCCTTTACTTTCATTCTATATATGTCTTTATAGTTGAGATAGATTTCTTATAGGTAGCATGTAATTGGTCATTTTAAAAATACATTCTGCCAGTCTATATCACTTAAGTGTAAAATTTAATCTCTTTACATTCAAAGATATTACTGATATGTGAGGGATTATTCCTGTCAATTATTAATTGATTACTGGTTGTTCAGTATATCGTTTGCTCCTTTCTTTCTCCCTTAATGTTTATTATTGTGGCTCGATAGTTGTGTGTAGGAGTAATATTTGCATCCTTTCTTTTCTTTATTTTTGTGTTTGTGCTATCATTTAGTTCTGTACTTTCAGGTGTTTTCATGATTGGAGATGGCGTCTCTCCTCCTAGGTAGGATTCCCTTAAGCATTTCTTGCCAGGCCAATCTAGGGTGATGATTTCTGTCTGCTTTTGCTTATCTTGGAAGGATTATTAAAACTTCATTTCTGAAGGGTAACTTTGCTGGGTATAGTATCTTTGGCTTGATTTATTTTCTTTCTTTCAGTACTTTGAATTTATCATCTCATTCTCTGCTGGACTGTTAAATTTCTGAGGAGAAATTCAATGTTAGTCTGATGAGGGTTCCCTTATGAGTGACTTGGTGCCTTTCTTTTGCTGTTTTGAAGAGTACTGTCTTAATCTTTGACTTATTACAATTTGATTATAATGTGCTAAGGAGAAGATCTTTTTGCATTGCATTTGTTTATGAATCTCTAAGCATTCTGTATCTGGATATCTAAATTTCTTCCTAGACTTAGGATGTTTTCAACTATTATTTTATTAAATAGGTTTTCTAACTCTTATTTTTCCTTTTGTCTTGTAGACCACCAGAAAAATTGATCACTATAAAGTATCTCATATGTCACAAAAGCTTTTTTCGATTTTTGTCTGCCTAGCCTATTTCAAAAAATGTGTCTTCAAGTTTTAAAATTCTTTCTTCTGCTTGATTTAGTCTATTGTTGAGCTATTCAAAGTATTTTACTTAATAAATGATTCAGTTCTAGAATTTGTTTTGTTCTTTATGACATCTATCTCTAGAAAATTTCTCATTCATATACTAGTTTTTCTGATTTATTTGTATTGTTTTTATGTATTCTCTTGTATTTTATTGACCTTCTTTAATGCTGGTATTTTGAATTCTTTATCCAGGGTTTCACAGATTTCTTTAGTTGCTAGATAATTATGTTCCTTTGCAAATGCTATCTTTGTGGGTTTTTTTTTTTTTCATGTTTCTGTGTCCTTACATTGTTATCTGCACATCTGTCATGACAATCACTTCTTTCCATTTTTACATTTGTTTTCATAGGGGAGGACTTTTTCTTGAAGATGTGTCTGTGGTGCTTGTTGGGTATGGAAATTTGGCTTTGACTCTGGGTGCATGCAGTAGTGTAGCTCTCAAGATTTCTTTGCTGCTAGTTTCATTGGTGTCTACAGTTTTCCTCAGTGGTCTAGGTTGTGGTTATTAGGGAATACTGTGGTAAACTTTTGCTTGTGACAGGGACACCAGATGGGCCTGTCCTTGGGCCCCAGTGGTGGCAGCAGCATGCTAAGCATGCCTGTCCTTGGGCCCTAGGACATGTGTGCTGGCACTGGTGTTAGCAGACCCAAGCAAGCCAATTCTTGGGCCTCTAGGCAGCTTGTTTGGGTGATAGTAGTGGCAGTTGTGGGCTGCTGGTGAGTGTGTCCTTGGGCACTTGGACAGTTGGCATGGGATGGGTGATAGTACTAGTAGTGGTGGGACCAACCTCTGAGTCCCAAGAGCTCCCCGGTGGTGTTGGAAGTGATTGCAACAGGCTGAGCAGGCTAGTCCACAGGCTCACAGGTGATGTGTGTGTATGTTGTTGCCCACTGTGATGGTAGTGGCAGGTTCGGTGGCTCCAACTTCAGGCCCCTTGTTGGAGTGCTCGGTGACAATATGGAAGGCAGGGGTGGTGTGACCCCAGGCCCAAAGCAGAATGTTCATGTTGGGGTGGCAGCAGCTGTACTGTATCCCTGCAATAGGGGAGGATAGAGTCACTTTCAATGGCAGCAGTTGTAGGCAAATGGCTGGCAAGTGTACATTTCACTTGCCCTTTGGCCCCAGTTGAGGCATCCCACTGCTATGGCAATCACCTGGCAGATTTGTTGTCCTACGGGAGATTAAAAATGCACAGTAGCTTCACTGTTGGGAGCAATGTGGTAGCTGCCAATGGCTAACACTACAGTCCTAAAAGTAGCAAGCAGCTGCAGTCCTGACTGCAGGTGGGGCATGTCATTGGGGCTCCAGGGATATGAAGATGCAGAGGCTGTTGGGCCCAGGGAAGAATACAGTCTGATGAGGGCTGAGATATCAAAATGACAACTTGCTGAGCTGCTTAGGACTTGGGGGTTGTGTGGGATTATGTGTGCTCTCTCTCTGGGGCAATATCATCACACGGTCTTCAGGTAGCTGCCTATGTTGATCTGTCTCAAAATAGCCTAGGGGCTTTCCTATGACTGGAGGGAGTCTAATGGGAATGCTGATCACTAGGAGTCACCCACGTACTCTTTCCTTATACTGGGGAGACTTTCCTGTCTCCTAGCCTATCCCATCTAAATAGACCGTATTGCTTTCTTCCTTCCCCTTCCTTGCTTTAGGTGTTTCCTAAATTCTGTACTTCCCTGTAGAATTTCAGATATTCTCTCTTACATGATATATTTGAACTGTGATTATCTACTCATTATTTTGGTTCTCCTTCATGGAAGAGAATATAAGATGTCTCTGGTCAGGCATCTGGAAGCATCACTGATTTTTTCATAGAGACCCTTTTGTGTATCTTTCAGAGTTTTGTATCCATCTTCATAAGGGATTTTGTTAAGTAGTTTTCCATTCTTGTAGGACTTAGTTTTGAAGGAGAGTTATGTTGGCCTCATAAAATGCATAAGAACGTATTTTTTTTCTTTTGTTATTGTCTATAAGAGTTTGTATAAGAGTGGCAGCGTTTTGTTTTTTTTTTTCCTGTAAGTATTGGAGAAATTGCAATGTTTAGAATTATTTTGAATGAGCAATTATATCTAAAACACTTAGAAAGTAACTAGCATTTGATAATGGCTATAAAATATTAGTATTCTTGTGTGCATTAAATATCCATTTTCCTGTGTAAATCATTACATTAAAATGCTAGGAGAGAACAGCTGTGGACTTTACACAGTAGTAACGTTCTTGAAACCATTCCTTTAGCAGTCACCTTTCAGGATTTCAGCATTTATTCAATTATCAGTTACTACTCAATGTATTTTCAGAAGATTTTTATTTTAATTTTTCAACTGTTCTGTTGCTGTAAGATTCCCAATACATAAATGAGAGGCAGGTTTTGATAGAACATAGCTTTTTTAAAGTTCATGGGTATGTGTGCAGGTTTGTTACATCAGCAAACTGTGTCATAGGGATTTGTTGTACAGAATTTTTCATCACCCATGTATGAAGCCTCGTACTTATTTTTCCTGATCCTCTTCCTCCTCTCACCCTTTATTCTCCAATAGGTTACAGTGTATTTTGTTCCCCTCTGTTTCCATGTGTTCTTATCATTTAGCTCCTACTTATAAGTGAGAATATGTGGTATTTGGTTTTCTGTTGCTGCATTAGTTTGCTAAGGATAATGGCCTCCAGCTCTATGCATGTTCTGACAAATGACATAACATGATCTCATTCATTTTATGGTTGCATAGTATTCCATGGCGTATACCACATTTTCTTTATCCATTCTATCAATGATGAGCATTTATATTGATCCTGTATCTTAGTTATTGTAAACCGTGTTGCAATGAAGATGTGTGTGCATGGGTCTTTATAGAATAATTTATATTCCTTTGGGTATGTACGCAGTAATCGGATTGCTGGGTGAAATGATATTTGTCTTTAGGTTTTTGAGGAAACGCCATCCTGTCTTACACAGTGGTTGAACTAATTTACACTCTGACCAACAATGTATAAGTGCAGAACATAGTTTTAAATAATGAGTATGGCTAACTCATCTCATGCCCATGAAGAACTCTTTGCAGCTAATAGGGGTACACTGAGATTGTGACACATCTGTTTTCTTACAAAAATCATCACAAATATCTTCTTTTATTCCAAATTCCAGCCCTCTCCTTTTTCTCCACAGTGGAACTTTTCAAGGGTTACCACCATTCAGAGGCTCCATATTTTCACATCCACTTACTTCTCAACCAAAACATGGTTTCCATTTCTACCATTCCACTGAAATGGCTTGTTGCCAGGATGCCTCCAAGCTGTCACATCATTAAGTAAAGGTCATGATTCTGCCCTCTGCTTATGTGATCTCAGTGGCACTCAATATTACCACATCAGCTTTCTTGAAGTATGCTCTGCCATTGAATTCTATGACAGTCTATGCTTGCTGTTTTTCTCCTCTGTATTTACCCATTTCTGTTTACCCTCTTAGCTGACTTGCCTTTATATATATGACACTGACTGTTAAGTTCCTCAAGTTTTGATTTCTTGAAGCTTTTTATTTCAATCACTTTGATATGCAGTGTTTGCCCTTAAATGTGCATATCTCAAGTATAGTGTGTCACTTGCCTGGAAACCATATCCATATATTCCATGATCTTGCTGACATTCAAATTTGGAGGCTTTTCAGGTTTGTGAGATTTCGCACCATCTAAAAGTGGGCTCCTGTGGTCCTCTCACAGCTGCTTTTACAGTTCTCTCCCTCAGTGAAAGGTACCATCATCTTCCTAGACCTGGAGACACCTAGACCAGGGTGACCAAGAGCCATCCTTGACTCTACTCTCCCTCATCCCAAAGTCCAGCAATGGTTAAGTCCTGCTCACTTTATCTCTTCACCATCTCCCAATTCCACTTATTTTTTTTCCCCATTGCCACTATTTAAAAGTCCAGGGTATCATTCATTTATCAGGAGTATTACAAAAGGCTAATATTAAGAACTGTTCCCTAAACTTTGAAAATTGCTAGGCTATCCATTGCAGTCAGAATAGTTTTTAAACTTAAACCTGAGCATGCATGCCATTGCTTGAAAGTATCTGTTTAATGTCTGCTCTACCAAGGGAATGCAGTCTGTTTTGTTCCAGAAAATTATCAGCATTCAATATAGACTTGTTAATTATAAGTTACAAGTAAAGAAAAAAACCAAAAAAATTGTTTTATCACCTAGAAATAAACATTATATTTTCCTCTGATAAGTAGGTAAGAACTTCAAATATAAGACATCATTTAAAAGTTTATAATTGACCTAGCCAGGGATTAGAAATAATATCACACAAAATATGCTCTTAATGTAAGAAATTATTCTCCAGGATAGACCATACTGATTTATCCAGTCCAGCCCTCTGTTCTGAAAACAACACATGAAAAAGCAGAGAAAGAAAAATAATCTCTATGACCTGGCCTGTTAAACAGGTATTTATTTCCTGAGTAATGATGAGGTGCCGGCTATAATGGGCTACTGAGTGGAGGACAGCAGTCAAACCCTCTTATGATGTATGCCAGAATATGGCAGACACCAGAAAGATATGAAAGATGTGAGGGTACAAAAAAGGAAATTGGAGTCACATCCAGTCACAGGACTAAGCCTCTTTGGAGCAGGAAACTTGCAAGTTTTGCAGGAGAGTAGAATCTATTCAGAAAGAAATTGCAGGGAGGTCCTTCCAGTCTGAATGAAGATTAACTTGGCATAATGTAACTGGCACCATGGCCATGACATCTGAGAGGTTATGAAGGCCTCCACTTGGGTGGTGGCAATCAGAACAGAAGTGGTTAGCACACTGACACTGGACCTAGTAGGCTTTATGGGTTGGGAGACGAAGACAAAAGCACGAGGAACAAAAAAGAGGATGACTGAGAAAATCCGAGCCCAGAAAATACCCGTGCCAGCAAGGGAAATATGGAAGCTGAAAGGAGATGATAAGGGTTGGAATTCTGAAGACAGGGAGAGACAGATGCTGTTTAGTTTCTGACCTGCTGAGGTGTAGATGCTTGTAATACAGAGAGACAAGGCTAGAAATGGGAGGATGAAGTTTGGTAAAAGAACCAGGAAAATTTGGCAAGACTTCAACATCCCTACTTACTTATCATACTGTGAATCGATAATCCATAAATTTTATCTAAAGCATTTTGGAATCTTTCTTAAAAGTTTTTGATTATTTGTATAAATCTTAACATGTCCTTTGCAAACAACATTCCTTTTTAATATCCAATGTCTACTTAATCAACTAACAATTGTTTTCTATGTACAGTTTATTCAAGGTTGATTCGGTCCTGCTCTTACATCCCAGCTAGTGTTGGGTCCTAAACTTAAGTCTGAGAATTTCAGTTGGGCTGCAGAGGAAATAAGTCTAACTAATGATGCCTTCTTGTCGGTCACATAATTTCATTTTGAAATGCTATAGGAAAAGAACAACAATAAAGCATTGGTTCCACTTTTAAATAAATAAGGGGTTATTTTGCTGCTGAAAGTTTTCATTCAAATGACTGATCAGATCTCACATGCCTGTTTAAAAATGTCTGACTTAGGTCATTACAAAATGACAGACTATGATAAACTAGATGATAGTTAGAAGCAAGACAATGAGGCATTGTTTACACAGAAGATTGAGTAACTGGTTTAACAAAAGAGGTTCTTGGATATCTATTGTATGTACAACTATGAGATTTACTGGAGCTTTTATAATTTCTGCAAGGCGCTTTTCCAGCCAGCTTCATTAACTTGAAGTAAATCACATCATGCAGAAATCTGGCTCAGCCAGAAAGCAACCCAGTAAGATACAAGATGAAGAAAAACAGACACGGGATGATAAGATTTAGAATCTTTGGCATTTTTCACAAACATTTTGTTTGAAGATTATTAAATTACAACCCAGAGACAAAAAATATATATGTATAGTAAACTCACTATTAAATGAGATCTTTTACCTTAACTTTTCTTTATAATACATACATATATAAAAACTGCACAAAGTATGTGTCAACAAAATACAGTCTTTAAAACTTAAGTATCATTTAAACAGTTAATTGCATACATTTTATATATGCAGAAACTCAGGATTTTTACATGGCAGGGGAATACTGTCAAATGATGGGGTCTGCAGAAGACAGATGCTATCAAAGGAGGACTCCAGGGTGGTATTTTCTAGAAATGGGGTTATGAAATACATTTTTATTGTATGTAGCTTATTTTGCTTCTAAGAGGAACAAAAGATACATTTGGGCAGCCGAAGTGTTTTTACTTTCTGCTTAAAACATTCAAGCAAATGAAATGATTATAAGTAAGCAGTCTTATTTATGAGTCCCTTTGTGCCGTTATCTTTCTAAATATCTGGAGAATTCATTCATTCATTTCTCCCCTCCCCCCACCTGCCTTTCTGAAATTACACGTTGACATTTTATAATGTTTTGAAAATAAGCAAAAAGTAAAGTCAGAAGAGGAGACACTGTAAGGCGACCAAATACTTTCATTAAACCATCATTTCTCAAGTGAGTGATCTCTAAGGGTCTTCCTAGGGCATCCATTGCCAGCAATGGACCATGCTGCAGTCTGGCTTCCAGCACCGAGAGGTTTCCCAAAAATTCACATACATATCCTTAATAATCATGGCAGAAAGATCCCTAAAGGTTTGAGCTAATTCTGATAATTATTAAAAATGCCTTTTAGTAATACAGTATTTGGACAGATGATGGCTATCAAAGACTTGTTAACTTGGAGAAAAGACTTATGCCCATGAACAATCATCTGAAAGGAGTGTGGGGATGGGGAGTGGAAATCTTAATGAGACTCTTTTGGAGGTGTGAAAACAAGTTCAAAGTCACTCTTGAATCCAAGTGGGCTCCTGGCTGTTCTCAAGGAAGGTAGTGTTCAGATCCATGGCAGCCTGGCTTTATCTCCTATTTCAGAATGGAGGTTGGTCTTTCACAGTCTCAGGATTTCTTTTTGCTGGGCTGACCACTCTATGAAACTAGGACACCCATAGGTGGGGGTGTGTGCACATGTGTGTATGTCTGTGCACGTGAAGGAGGAAGAATACAGAGGGTGCCACAGGGCATGCATTTCAGAAGAACACTGTGGGTACCACTGAAACAGCCATAACATTGGTCTAATCAACCAACCACAATATTGGGTGCTGGTCTCCAAAGTTGGTGTGTGCCCTAGAGTGCGCTGCGCTTCTTCCTCAGGGGGCTGTGACTGCTGCAGAGTTTCAATTCCGTGTACTGCACCTGTGAAAACAAACAGCCATGATGCTAGCGGTTAGGTAACCCTAGCTCACCACAGTGTGTGCTAATGGCTCCCCAAGGACAACCCAAGGCAAAGGAAGGAAGGTTCAAAGGTAATGAATCATTTTCTAAACACAGGAACATGGAGGGATTAATTGCAGGAAGGATTTGAGAAGTCATGCATCATTTCTTGAAACCAAAATATTAAAAGCAGATTTTTTCTAATGAGATGCATGGGTTTCTACCTGCTCTGGGCACTGCTGGAGGATGTTCATTTTGTGTGTGCCAGTTTTCAACCTTAAGTAAGCTTCATAACTGCCTCTTGGGAATGTTTATCTTAGTATATGATACAGTAACTTACTGAGAATTATTCATTTAAAAATATCTAAAATCTTGGGGGAAACATCTCAGAAAATTGTATACATTTACTTTGCCTGAGAGGGGAAAATGCTGATACTGATCCTGGGCCCCAGACTTTTATACAGATTTCTCTTAGAAATTAATTTCATTTGCAATGTAATGGCTAAAACATCTGTGATAGATACAAGTACTCGAGAGTCCCCAGTGGCAAACTGTCATTGTGTTATTAGAAAGCGCCCTTGGCGATACACGGAGGATCTTACTAGTGTACTGTACATCTTCCTGGAATGCTCTTTTGTTGAATCTCTCTGTGTTCATGCCAACTCCGACTGGAATGGCCACTTTGAGGGCTAGTGCCTGGACTGTGCACACAGAATCCTTGGGGGCTTAATGGAAATTTCTATTCTTCAAGGATACAGCGTGAACTCACACTGCGACCCAAGTGATGGGATGTTGCATACGTATTGCTTTGGTGTGTGGGCTTTGATAGGCTGCTGGTGGAATGGCTTTATTTAAAATATTGCATTACAGACCACATGTGTTCCCTATTTTTAGCATTTGTGCCCAATTCCCCAAGGACATTATGCCTGATCACAGAAGTCAGGCTCTACAGTTTGTCAAAGGCAGATAAACGAAGAAAGCACCCCATTCCTTATGGTGTTTTGCCAAGATGCCCTCAGGGAGCAGAGGATGACATACCTGTCAATCTTCAATGCAAAACAACAGGCACCAGGTTATTATTTTTAAATTAAGAAATCCAAATGTTAGAGAGTAAATTCATCTTTGTAGACTGTATTTTCACAGCTAACTAACTATAAAGTGAAGTTTAAAGAAAGACAACATCACAGTACATTTTAATTTATAGAACTTGGAATAAAGGGGAAAGAAACTCTAAGGCCTTTCCGCCCCAGATCTTTGCAGTCCTCCCTGAGCTGCCAGGGAACAAATTATGCTGCAGTGGTTCAAATATGAAAATCGATATTTGATTTGGGATTCTCTAAGATATTAAAGGATTGTGTCTTTGATCATCTTGATGATATTTCTCGCCATGGTCTCCCCATCTACCTATTCAGTGATCTCTATTCTCCATTTGAGAAACTGCCACCTGCCCTCCTTCCTCTGGACTTATAGCAGGCTGATCCACAGGGGCCAGGATCGAGCTACTCTACACGACTTTCTAGTATTGTTGCCTTCGTTAATCTCTGCGTATCCACAGAAACAGGACGCTGCTGGACTAAGTGACCATTATCTGTGAATAATACTTGTGATTGATCTCATATTATTTCACACTGCCTCTGCCTCTATGTGTATTAGGTAAGCAGGGGCTGCGCCCTCAGCATCCCTAAATCTTCAGAGGGAAGGGAGGCCTAGGAGATAAATCGGAGCAAATGAGAATAAAAAGACTAATCCTCTTGTCCCCTACTACCCCTAAAATGCTTGCCACCCGGAAGAAGAAGAAAATAAGCAACACTCCCCGGCTTTGGATCTCATGCAATTCTACTCACTGAGCCCATCTTATTCTCTTCAGGGAGGCAAGAAATCGAAAGGGGACAAGCATTGATGCACAGTAGCCACGCAGTGTGAGTTCCAGATCATTCTTAAGTAGCTCTTTTTCAAAACAATTTCCCCCAGTCACCTCATGCTTTGGACAAAGATTTTTCTGCCACTTCCCTGCAAGCCAGGCCTCTTTTAAGGATTTTCTGGTTCCTTATCTCGATTACTCACACAAGCAAAGCAGTGTGCTCCTCTGGCTCCTGGGCTGGCCAGATTTCAGGTTGGGGCCCCGTTGGTGCTGACCATTCGTTACATACCTTTTGAACATCAGATGGTACCCTAGAGAGGAAGTCTAGCAGCTCATTATTGTCGATGGAATAGGGATTTCGAAGCTTCTTGGTAAATTTATTTATGCCTGAAAAATAGAAACACAGGAGATCTTTTTATCTATCGATCCATCCATCCATCAATCAATCAGTCATCTATCTATCTAGCATCCATCTTCAAAAACTTGCCTGACTAGGGGGAGGGGGGATATTCACAAGTAAAAATTAGTGTGAAAACAATTACCAGACCTCGAGTCATGCACATGTTGCTGTCATGTGGAATCATTCACAAATGCCTTTTCCTGAAGGCAGGAAGCGGGGGCTGTGGAAGAGGGGCTCTGCCTTCTTCAGCTGTGAAAATCCCATTACAATCCCAGCAGCAGGGCGACAGAAACACACGCTCAAACTGGGGAGCACATTGGCTTTTTTGGAATACACTGATTAACAGCCTCCTCTGCTATGAAAACAAATGTCCCAGATGGGAAAAGGCCTTCATTAGCCCAAACAAGTCCCAGCTTGGAGGCTCTGGACCAAACATAGCAGTGGGAGGTAGAGGGCGGGAGTTGTTTTTTTGTTGTTACAAAGAAAACTGCAGCCATTTGTCTTTCCCCACCTCCAACTCATTTTCACAGGTTTCTCTCCTCTCACAGCGGAACAGAACCTGACATGTTGATTGTACTTTCATGCTGCAGGAAACTGTGAAAAGTTATTATTGGAAAATTATCTTACTATGGTTGCTAACTTAATTTATGGATCACAGCACTGGTGCGTGGGTCTGTCTGGGCAATGGAGAACATGCTAATTTAGGACAAGGACAATGATAATTAGAAATAGGCTCAATGTTTAAGATGTCAACATCCTATAGACCGTCCCTCTTTGGTAGCTGCCCCTTGGGCTCCTGAGCATATCCAGGACACGCCTGGTTTCCTCTTTAGAGGGGAGTTCCTCTCAACCACATTTTGTCTTCTACTCTGCTCTTTGGAGCTGCTTTGACTATATCCGGAGCTCATAAGCTGTAGTCTTTTCACCAAATGTCAACCCGTTTTTCATGTTGAGTTTTAGAAGCAGAAAGACTAGGTGGCCTTCTGAAGTTTTGCCACAGGGTGCTTGTTTAACAAGGATCATATCTGAAGGGCTGTCAGTCCCAATGACGCTGAATGAATTCTTAGCTTCGTTGTACTCTGAATGGCTCCTACTCAGAAGTCGAGGTAACATTTAACTGTTCAGTAGTCCCCAACACACAAAGGGTCTGATTTTTTTGTTGTTGTTCATTAAATATTATTTTGCTTTCATCTGAGGACTAGGCTTCCTGCATGGCATTATACCTGACACAATGCCAACCTCCAGTCATTTCTCTGGAGGGTCAGATTTACATCTGCTTTGCAAATGGGAGCCAGCCATTGTGCCCGAGTAAATGGTGGCTTGGCGGTTGGGCTGGTGAAGGTTCCTAGCAAATGATCCCCTTTCCCTCAAGTCAAAGCTGCACTCTGCCTTTCTTCCCTCTACCCCCACAGCAAGCTTCATGTTTCCAGCTAAAATTTCCCCCAGTGTGCCTTTACACTAAAATACTCTCACTGTGTTATTCTAAAGACATTTAATTGTAGCATGGGCTTTTTGGCAAAAGAAAATAGACAAGGCAAAATGATGAAGGGAGACAAAGATGTATTGAGAACAGATATATCTTCTATTGTTAATTATATATGGTGTGCGCATCTGGAGTCTTTACAATGAACAGCAAGGCAGGGATAATATCACAGCCGATCAAAACACTGCATTCTTAGTCACTGAGAAGATTATAAACCTGCACAGTAGCTCAAATGCACCAATAAGGGCAAAAGTATTCCACAATGCACTGAGACTATGTTTGAAATAAAAAAAAAACTTAATAAAAATTATAGGGCACTCAGATTGCATGTTTCAAATGCACACCTTGTTTATGAAGGTGTCCAGGCTCAAATGTTTCAATAATTTGCCCTATTAACAACTGTGTAAGACTGATTGTCAACAGGAAATCGGACTCCTTGGTCTTTTTTTTTTTTTTAAGACGGGGTTTTGCCATGTTAGGCTGGTCTCAAACTCCTGACCTCAGGTGAGCCACCACACCCAGCCACCTTGGCCATTCTTTAAGGGACAAGAAAACAAAGGCTATGGTGTAGGAATACCTGGGCCCCCAGTTCTGGCTCCATCATGTATTAGCTGTATGATTTTAGAAAAATCACTTAATCTTCCTGTACTTCACATTTTTTACATGAATATTTGAATAATGGAGATCTGCCTTATAGAGTTTCTTGAGTAGACAGGAGAATCACTTTGGGCAGTATAGGCAAAATGATATGGTAATCTGAAATTCTGCAACAATGCAGAGAGCTGCTATCATTACTGTAGATGCCAACAAGACAACACAAGCTAAGGAGACAAAGGAAGTAAGTATGGAAAAGAGTCTTTCTACTATTAAAGACACCTATGATCAAGCAGACAAATTTGGAAATTGTGGCTGTTATCTATTAGCATGCTAAACATAATTTTTTTAACCTAAATAATACAGACAGAGGGTATATTCGTTGTAAAGTTATTTTGAGCAAAATAAAAAGGGGGGGGAAGAAAAACAGAAGAAAAGCAAATGGGATCTAAATACTGAAGAATAACATTTGTTGGGAAAGATGCTATCAGGTGTTGGTCCTGGATCATAGATTGAATTGATCAGTGGGGTAGAATGTTGAATGAACCCTACAGTTAAAAAAAAAAAAAAAATCACTTGGAGAAAGAAGAAATAAAAAATTGCATCGCTGCTTTGCACATTTGCCACTTGAGAATAACCACTTGAAACACAATTATAAATATCTGAAAAATGGTGTTATATGAGTGATGGGCAGGTAGTTCCAACTGTAGTACACTGGTCGGGGTTGGGCCAGGGGGTCCTTTCCTGTTCATTGATCAAATTCTGAGTGTCTTCCATGTAAGGGAGATTGTGATATCAAATGAAGATACAAACTTAAATGAGGCATAGTTCCTTCTTGCAAAAAGCTACAAATTTAGCTTGGAGAATTAATATCTACCTTGAAAAAACAGAAGTGGTTGCAAGTAGAACTGAAAAAGTATAATTAAAACCTCTACGAATAGAAGGAATATGGGAAAATCTCTCAAACCCACATGGGATCTAATCTTAAGAAATGCTCTGCCTTCTGGAAAGACATACTTCATAGAAGTGACTAAAACTCATTAGGTAATGTTTCCTAAAGAAAACTTCAGATATCCTTAAAATCCACTTCTCACTTAATTCTCAAAAATCACACTCCTACACAAAAGAGGTCATGGGCCTAATACAAGGTCATTTATATGGAGCACAGGTATTAAGCTTGCAGGCTCATTCATTCATAAAATTATTTAATTACTCATTAAAGATCTATTATATAAATGTGGTTGCACTAGGAATTATCAGGCTAAAGAGGAAATAAAATATCTCACCTGTCAAAATAATTTTGGTGTGTCCAAAAAATACTCTGCCTAGCTAGTATGAAATTAGGCTGTTTTTATACACTTACATGAAATGATTCTGATACTAATACACTTATACAAAAATATGATGATATAGAATATGGAAATCTAGCATATACAGTTTTTCAGAAAAATTATAAACAGAACAAAACATTTTAGAATATTATTCACCATTTTTACCACTCAATAAAACATGAATAAGCAACTTAAAGTTTTCTGATCCTTAAAGTTAGAAAAACCACTAAAACTTTAAGACATGCAAGGGATACAATCATATAAGAAATTTGTAAAATAAGTCCTGGCCCATGCTAGCTAATAACTAAGTCCTAACAGAACTGCAGAATATATTCTAGGATGGCTTGGCAGTTTTTACATGATGAGAAGAGACATAGATCATGTGGTGATTGCCAAGGCTTTTGACTACATTGCCTATGGTAAACTCATCAATAAACTATGAGCTCCTGTTTAAAATGTAAAACCAAAGAACCAGACGTAGCGTACAAAGCTCAGAGGGTTACTATCAGCCCAAGAGAGCATAATAAACTCCATGCCATTTAATAATTTTATCCATAAAGTGAATAATAAATAGAGCAATATTTGATTAAGCAGATGCAAAAAGTTGTTGGAAAGCTGCCAAGATCTTGCAGAGTAAGATCAGAAGTCAAAGTGATGTGGGTATAGAGGAAGAGGGGCTGGAATCCTGAAATTGCTGATCAAAAGAGAAAATATGGTATTAGTCGTTGTCTTTTTTTGAGACAGCCTTTCTCTGTTGCCCAGGTTTGAGTGGTACAGTGGCTCAAACTCGGCTCACTGCAACCTTTGCCTCCCGGGGCCAACCAATTCTCATGTCTCAGCCTCCAGAATAGCTGTGATTACAGGCTCCTGCCACCACCCTGGCTTATTTTTTGTATTTTTAATAGAAACCGGGTTTTGCCGTATTGGCCAGGCTGGTTTTGAGCTCCTGACCTCAGGTGATCCACCTGCTTCAGTCTCCCAAAGTGCTGGGATTACAAGCATGAGCCTCCGTACCTGGCCAGTATTAGTCGTCTTTGTGGAGGGAAAGATGCGTAAAAGCAGATCAAGCAAGCATCAGGATGATGAAGAAATCAAAAAGCAGCAGTAACAGCTGGCCATGGCACTCATCTTACATGAACTTAAAAGTGAACAAACCACTAGCCAAATGATTGCAATATTTAACCACATACTTGTTAGGGTCAGAAAACAAGATCTATATTCTAAAGGTTATCAGTAAATACATTAAGATAGTAGTACTCATGAAAAAATAATTGCAAAATATGATATTGGTTGATGCAAATAACATTTAGTATATAAAGTATTCCAGAAAATACTT
The DNA here is from genome assembly GCF_009761245.1 of Sapajus apella. Lineage (NCBI taxonomy): Eukaryota > Metazoa > Chordata > Mammalia > Primates > Cebidae > Sapajus > Sapajus apella. The sequence goes on along the minus strand of NW_022437020.1, from coordinate 3,489,274 downwards.
TTGTGTGTGTGCAAAATATGCCTTCTTAATTAGTGGCCCTGAAGAGCTCTATGTTCTTAAGGATCAATTATTGTTGCTACGTAAAAAAAAAAAAAAAAAATTACCAACAAGAACTAAGTACAGATTAGACTTTCCTCCGAGAATCAGGATCATCAAGTATTTAAACAGACCCCTGACTAGTTAAAGGATAACTGAATTATACCTCTCAAAACCCCAAAATCATTCTACTTCTGTAACTGTATGCGCTATTCTATTTTTCCCATGACTTTTCCTATTGCCAAATGCCCAAGTTGGGCTTTTCTTGACGGCAGGATTCTACCTTTGTGGGTGCTCTTTGAAAAAGTCTGTACTTAATGGTTCTTAGAAAGGTTGTAGCTTTCATCCGGCATTTGTACACTCTCAGCTTTTGCTTAAGGATGAATGCATCTCAACACAGTCTCTTTTCTTTGTGATTTCCCCAAACATCTTAACATCTGATGATCCCTGAAAGTGATGATCATTGAGAACTCGGTGGCAGTCACAGCTAAGTCATGGAAAAAACCAGGGTTGACAGACCCTTTATAAAGAGGGCTAATTGCTTCTCCAACATTTAAGTTAGTGCAATTTTCTCTCCTTATATCAACTCAGAGCCCACCCAGCAACAGACACAAATATTCACAAACCTGCTTTCATTTTGTCCAATCTCTAGTTTGAGTATTAAATCAAATCATGAAATTTATTTCCAGTTTGCCACTTTTGTTTCTACTTAAAAAAGAAAAAGCAAGCAGCTAAACGTTAAACAGACACACCATTTCCCCTGGTAAATAACTTCCTCTCCATTCAGGCACTTGTTGGGTAGTCACAGAATGCCCCCTCTCCTCCCTCTCCCTGCTTCTGGATTTAAAAATGGGGTTAGGTTAATTTTTTCCTTCAAGAGAGATGAAATGTCAGAAGCAACCTGGTGGTGGCCAGATCTACTTTTATATAATATCAAGGGCATGATGCAGGTGTTTGCTCACTGTTTGAACAGTGTTTCCATAACGTTACTCGGCCACAGCAATACATTATTCAAGAGGATTTATGACTGGGAAAGCCCAAAGGGAAATGGCATGTACAATCACATTTTTATTTGATTGCAATTATGCAAGAAGCCTATAAATATCTACCCTGATCGTTCATGCAACTGGCCTTTTCAGGGAGGTCCTAGAAGTTTTTGTTCCCCAAATGCTTTCCTTAATCTCATGTTTAATTGCCAACAAGAGCACATTTAAAGTTAATAGTCGCACTTTAAAAATGAGCAATTGGTTCTTACCTGGAATTGATTGCTAGCAAAAGGACCATGCCAAACTTACCCCAGATTAAAATGATGTACCGCAGTGGAATGAAATACAAAATGATGGTGGCTGCTGCCAGAATCAAACAGGCCAGAGATGAAAGGAAGGGGACTGTCCAGTTAAATGTGCTGTAGACAAACCACATAAATATAATTTCCTCTGATGTTCAGCAACTGCCACAGAGTCATCTTGTCATGTTTATTTCATGTTCATAATTACAGAAAATTTTTTAAAAGTCTATTGGAAAAATTTCTTTACAAACCTTGAGATGAGAGTCTGCCAAAATGACTGGGTACAGGAAAAACATTCTTAAAGACATAGTCACAAACCAATTGCCATTCGATTTGTCAGAATATTGCTGACTTCACTTCTCTGGAACCCACAGTTCCTGAGAAGACTTATGTCTCTCAAACATGATTAAAAACTGCAATGTTGTCACAATGGCTCTACCTAGAGATCTTCAAAACTAAGGGTTAGGTCACTTTTAAGTCAACAATTGTCTCTCGATGAACACATGGTACCTGTAAATACGGTAACTTTTTCTTTACCAGAAGAGGGAGGATTTTTTTGTTGTTGTTGTCTTTTTTGAGACAGGGTCTTGCTCTGTTACCCAGGCTGTGGTACAGTGATGTAGTCATAGCTCACTGCAGCCTCAACGTCCAGGCTCAGAGGATCCTCCTGCTTTAGCCTCCCTAGTAGCTGGGACTACAGGCAAGAGACACCGCAGCCAGCTAATTTTAATTTTGAAAATTTTGTAGATTTGAGGCCTCCCTATGTCACCCTAGGCTAGTCCCAAACCCCTGGGCTCAAACAATTCTCCTGCCTTGACCTCCCAAACTGCTGGGATTACAGGTGTTAGCCACTGTGCCCCATGAGGAGAATAATATTACAGGGCAGTGGTACTTTTGTGTTTACTAATAACTTAGAATTCCAGACTTGGTTACACTATAAATCTAACCGTGCCTTGAAATAAATGGGGAAGCATTTGACTATAAGTCATCACACCACCATTAATAGATAATGTAGGTGATTACACTATGTATTATTTTCACAGAGCTCCTGGCTCCTTTTGTTGTATCTCTTGCCTGCTTTGACTGGCATGGAAATGGAGATCTAGAAGATTAAATGTGGACTTGGATATATTGTAGAAACTGATGTGCAGTCCTAGAGATCAAACAACCTACTGAAGTGCCTGACGTATTTCTTTTTAATGGTCTTCATCTTCACAGAATTAACCATAGAGCCTTGTTGCCTTGTGCTAGGAATACAGAAAAGCAAGATGTTTTTTATGGGAGGTGGGCGAGAATGCAGGTGGATTTTAGAGGGAATAGCATGTAAGTTATTAAGCACTTTATATGGGCCAGGCATTGTGCTAACATTTTTCACATTTAGAATGTAATGTTCTTAATAATTCTGCCCCATTTTATAGATGAGCAAATTAAGGCTGAGAGAAATTGTCTAGCTTGTATAAATAATCCCAGTTCTATCAACAGTATAGGAGAACTATAGTAACCTCATCCTCTGGTTAAGACTGAGGTCGGGCAAGGGGGCTCACGTCTGTAATCCCAGTACTTCGGGAGGCCAAGGTGGGCGAATCACTTGAGGTCAGGAATGTAAGACCTGCCTGGTCAACATGGTGATATTCTGTCTCTACAAAAATACAAAAATTAGCCAGGCGTGATGGTGGGTGCCTGTAATCTCAGCTACTTGGTAGGATGTGGGAGGAGAATCGCTTGAACAGGGGAAATGGAAGATGCAGGGAGCTGAGATTGCACCACTGTACTCCAGCCTGGGCAATGTTTTGAGAGCAATACTCCCTCTCAAAAACAAAAGATGGAGTGTTACTCTTTTTAATCTGCATATTATGAGGTATAATATTGTATAATTGCAAGCAAATTGGAATACTTTTTAATAAGCCTGTTGGTCATTTTAATTTGTTTCTCTATGATTTCTAACTTTTTTTTTTTTTTGCACTCGGACTATTATTTAGGAAAGTGCTTAAGAAAAATAATTTATAAGCAAATTGACTTGGGTTCAAGTTCAAGCTTTGTATCTTCAAGTTAAGTAATTCCCAGAAATTGATTCAATCAATCTCAACCATAATTTCCCGTCTGTAAAACTGGAATAATAATAACACCTATATCATAGATTCTGCTACAATTAAAAAGAACTTGCAAAATAGGTAGTTCAGCGGCACATTGTAAAGACTTAAAAAAAAAAAAGGTTACTATTTGCCAGTTTTCTCCTGAGCGGTTTTGCTCAGCTTTTTCCTCAGTGGTGTCCAATATCAGTTTGGATAGTAAAAAAATCAGATGTTTCTCATGTTTGTTATATATAACATTTTTCTAGTTTGTTGCTTTCTTTGTTTATAAATTTTCACATGACTAAATTTGTCAGTTTTTCCGATTAATCACTATTTTCCTCCCTTCTTTATTATGACATCTTTGTTATTCTGAATTTCTACATGTGTATGGGTCCATTCCACAGTAGAACTTGTAACAGTACTTTCTGGAAGGCAATTTTACAATATGTGTTGAAATGTTATCTAAATTCCACAAAGGATCCAGTTCAGCATGGCAAGAAACTTAACTTGCAGTTCCTTGCCCAAGGGCACAGGGGCAGTACATATGTCTTCCTCAGACTGGTTGGTAATATTTAAATAAACTCAGTAAAATAAATAGATAAAAATCTCTAAAGAAAAAATTAGATTTATACTCTGCAATACTATGCAGCTTAAAAAAAAAAAAGATGAGAATACGCTAAGAATGCTCACTCAACCCCCACCCCACAGACTCAAAGCTACATACAGTAAAAAACTAAACTGCAGAAATAATGTACATACATAAGATAATATAGAGACTTTATATTTCATTGGTTGTATTTGATTATTTTTATAATAAATATATATGATACTTAAAGTAAGCAGCAACTATATCAGGTATACCAAATAAAGAAGGAAAAACAAATTTATCACCTTTTAAATTTTTTAAGGTGGAAACACAATGGATGTCAGCCCTTGGACATAAATCCATAGCTACGTGGCAACAAAACCGACTCTGCTTCACCCTGGAAGATTACTTATTAACTTTGTACCCTATAATGTAAAAATAATTCCTGTGCAAATTTTGTTAGCTGTGTGGCCTTAAGTAATTTACTCCACCTCTCTGTGCTTTCGTTTTCCCATCTGTAAAATGGTAATAATAACTGCATCTACTTTATAGAGTTGGTGAGGGGATTCAATAGTTAATACATATAAAGCATTTATAAAGCTATATGGCACATAGTCATTATTTAGTAAGTGTTAGCTACCCTTATTTTTCTCATTGTTATTGCACAAAACTGATACCAATAAGGAAAGAAAGTTATTGCTATCAGGTATAATTTTGAAAATAATAAGAACTATAACAATAAAATTACTTTAAAAAAAGGAACATACGTTATCGTTCCTTTTCTAGCAATGCCATTCAACTTTGAAGATAAAGTAAAATACTAGATCAACAGAAAAAAGCCATTACTAGGCTGACATGAAAATTAAAATATATTTGAGTATAAAAATAAAATAAATTGCAAGACGTCTTAGACATAACTAAGCTCCAAAGTTAATTTTCACTCTAATATTTTCTGCTAAATAGTGGGATTTTGAGCTTTTCTGTTGTCCGCATGGTATGATGGGAGGCTGGGGGCAGAAAACGAAGCCTAGGACCTCCCCATGGAGAGATTTTAATATGAGACCATCGTATTAGAGCTTACATATTCAGGCTAAGAATAAGGAAGGAGGGACACATTGTACCATATGTGAGTGGACATAAATCATGACCTTGGTGCCAAGTGGAGAGATTTATCATCTGAGTTTATGCTACCAGTGTTGCTTGAAAAGCCTCAAGCAACAAAATTTAATTTAAAAAAAGGATCTAGACTGGTAGTATCCCAAGGTGACTTAAACAGTAATCCTCTCCAAAGAAATGCATCATCAACTCTGATGTCTGGGTACTCTCCACATGAAAATCCAAGAATACAAGTGTATACTTAAAAATGCAAACCACGAAAGGATGCATGACACCATGAGTAACAGTCAGCAAAAGTGACAGCAAAATCTGAAACAAAAGACTTGAAATATTGAGATCTAATCCATTTAATCATAATGTTTAGTATATTAAAAATCACGTAAGACAGGCTTGAAGATATGATCAAAAAGAAAATGAAAAACAAGAAAAATTGATACGAAAGCAAGTAGAACTTTGAAAAGTGAAAACTACAATAATTGAAGTTAAAAACCCAATGAATGAATTAGACAGGGCTTTAAACTGCAGAGAACTAATATAGTCCAAGAGTATCCAAAGAAAGTAGTTAGAAGGCATCACAAAGAGCAAAAAGATGAAAGATACTAAAGAGAGGTTAACAGATATGGAATATAGATTAAGAAGGTTCCTGCACTGACTGGGAAGACATTAAAAGTGACAATATTAGACTGTGGCAAATAAAGCTGTTAACTCTAAGATGACAACTAAAAAATAGCAAGTGTGTTTGAATTCCTAGCAAATGGAGGGAAAATATGGAAGAAATAAAAAGACACAGAACAAGCAAGTAAACACCACTATTAATAAATTACAGATTTAAACCTAAGTGCAATTGTAAACTTCATTAATTTTGCAGGGATTACATGCTACAATTAAAAGATAGATTGAAGGAAAAGTACAGAAAAGAAAGGTGAGACAGTAGTCATCCCTTATCTACAGTATGGCTTTCTGTGACTTCAGGTAGTCAGAGTTCCAAAATGTTACGTACAATAAGATACCTTAAAAGAGAGAGAGAGGAACACCATCATGTAACTATTAAATTATTTTACCATAAGTGTTCTATTTCATTATTACTTACTGTTAATCTGTTACTGTGCCTAATTTATAAAGTAAACTTTATCATAGGTCATGCATGTACAGGAAAAAACATCGTATATACAGAGATCAGTATTACCCATGGTTTCAGACATCCACTGGGGGTATGAGAACATATCCCCCATGGATAATAGGGGACTACTGTACAGCCATACCAATATTGATCAACAAGATATGTAGGAAAAAACTGTATTAGCAAGAAATATGTTGCTTCATATTAATGCTCCAATCTACCAAGAAAATATGATACTTTTAACATCTACAAACCAAATAACATAGCTTCAAAATATAGAAAGGAAAAACTGACAAAATTAAAGGGAGGACCAGACAAATTCACAACCATAGTGAGAAAAGTTTTAACACATCTAAATAATTGATAGAACGAACGAACCAAACAAAAATCAGTACAAATGTAAAAGGCTTGAATATAATGACCAAATTTAATCATGAATATATAGAGAGAACAATGCATCCAATGATCTACTTTTCAAGCTCACATGGAAAGTAGTCCATTGCTGGATCAATATTTTCTAACCAGAAAGCAATTAAGCTAGAAATCAGAAATAAAATGATAACTAGAAAATCCCAATATACTTGGAAATTAAGCAATACATATCTTAGCCAAGGAAGAAATAAAAATAGAAAACAGAAAATAGCTTTAACTAAATTTGAATGATAATGAGAAGACAACATGCCAAAATGTTTGGCACGAAGCTTGAGTTGTGATTACAGGAAATTGTAGAACCTTAAATGTTTATGTTAAGGAAGAATAAATACTGAAAATAAGTGATCTAATTTTCCATCGTAAAGAGTTAGAAAAAGATATGAGTAGCAATTAATGAAAAAACAAGCAGGAAATAGTGAAGATTGGAGAAGCAAATGGTGGTTATTTCTAAAGACTGATGTAATTAATAAATCCCTGTCTAGAAGAAGATAAAAAACAGTATCAAGCAACAGATCTTACTATTAAATAAGAGGATGTTATAAATAACTTTAAGTCAACAAGCAGAAAATTTATCTGAAAGGGATTACCTCTTTGAAAATTAAAATTTACAGAAACAGATGAGAAATAATAGATTGGCTGCCTATTATTTTATAATATATTTTATAACATTCTATTATATACATTACATAAACAGAATATTTAATCCAAAATCATCTCCAAAGGAAAACTTCAGGTCTGGATGCTTCACCAGCTAATTCTATAAATCTTAGAGGAAGTAATCACATCAGGCTCACATACACTCTTTCAGAAAAACAGACAGACAGAAGCAACCTGACCTTGTATTATGAGTTTAGAATAACCTGTCTGCAAGTAAATTTCAAGAACAGAAAATAAGTCAGTCTCACCAATGATCATAACTGCAAAAATCCTAAGCAAGAAAAAAAGATCCAAGCAGATATAAAGGGACTATAGAACAGCAATGTTGGGTTTACTCCAAGAATGTAAGATTGGTTTACCATTTGAAAACCAAAGTAATTCACATAAACCAAAAATAAAGCAGAAAAATAACATAATTTCAATGAATGTAGGCAAAAATATTAGGGAAAGCTCAACTTGCATTCAAAATAAAAACTCTTTGCACACTAGGAATAAAAGGAACTTCCTTTATCTGATAAAGCATATTGACAAAAACCTACAGCAAACAACATTGTTAAGGGTGAAATGTTGAAAGCTTTCTCTCTTGAGATTCCATGAGAAAAGGATGTCTCAAAACACCAATTCTAATCCACTTTGTACGAGAGCTAATAGCCAGTACAGCAGGTCAAGAAAATGAACTGGGTAAGGGCTGGAAAGATGAATATAAAATTATTCTTACATGATACATTCATCTAAGGAAAAAATTCAGAATAATCATCTTCACACAAAAATAAAGATAACTAAGTTTACCATGGTTATTAGATACAAATTAAAGCAGAAAAATTAATTTCATGTCTATACATGAGTAACAGCTAGAAAATGACATCTGAAAAAATATACCATTTAAATTAACACCAAACTATCAAGTACTTAGGAATATATCTCACAAAAAAATGTCAGACTTCCACAAAGAAAGCTCTAAAACAATGATGAGATCGATTAAAGAAAATCTAAAGAGATATTACACTGGAATATAACAAGCTGATATATTAGAAAACTTACACATCTGGGTATCAGTTCTTTCCCAATTAATGTAATCCTAATAAAGATCCCAATAGTTGTGCATGCACAAGTGTGTGGTGTGGTGTGCTTTCTAGAAAGGGAGTTGTGTGATACACTTACTTTCCCACATAGCCTGTCAGATTTGCCTTCTAAGAGCCAGGGCAGTTGACTAATGCCTTTTCCCCTCAGCAACGCACAATTTTAGTGTTAAAATGATTTAGAAGGAGGGCAAGGGACATTCACTGGGTCTGTTTATTTAACACACAGAGGAGGAAAGTCAATAGCAAAAGAATAATACTAATAATAGCTAATATTTTTAGGTGATCACTACCTGCCATCCACTGGTCTAAACTCTTTATATGGACTAATCCATTTAAATGTTATGAAGCAGAAATTATTATTGTTATTCCCATCCTACAGATGAGGATTCTGAGTCCTAAAAGTTAAGTAAGTTGCATAAGATCATTCACTCCCAGTTATAAAACTCCATGACAAAACTTTGAACTCAGAACATTGGCCTGCGATCCCATCTTCACTGCTTCTGTAGTAGGCACTTTAAAAAATGCAAATAAGCACATGTGACTCATGTAATCCAGCTGAATATTCCTGTTTATAACGCTGAGGATTTAATTCAAAGACACTAAGTAGCAATATCCCTAACACTTAAAACCTTACTAGACTCTTTCCCCATTTATCATAAAACATCTTTCATAGAAAATCCAAAATTGGAGAAGCTTGGTAAATCAAAGCTTTCCCATCTCAAAATCAGACACTTTGTAAAGCAACGTTTTCATAGATTTCTCCAGTTTTCCTGAACTTGGGAGCTCCCTAAATGCTCAGAAAGTAACCCTGACTCAGGCATTTATAAAACAAATTACCTTAACTTTTCAATTTCTGGAAAAACTCAAGGAATCCTCTTCATACAACCACATGGGCTCAGTAATACAGAAGAACATCATCTTTTAAATTTCAACCCACTTAACAAAAATGATTGTGACCACATCCCAGAAGGTGGGTGCGGGTATATTCTCTGGGTCCTCCCCCAACCGACTGCCCCACTGCATTTAACCTTGTGTCAGTGGTACGATTTCCTTGTTTCAAAGCCTTGGACATATGAGGTCCTCTGACTCTTCTCCCCAGGGAAATGAAAACTACTGGTCATATACTATTGTAGGTTCTTATTTTGTCCTGTTGTCTACAAAAGGCTTTCCTTCACAATACATGGTTCTACACTAGCCTATTATTGCTTCCCTTACACCTGCCTCCTGCCTTGATCTTTCTGTCTTCACCCTTTGTTCCTTTAACATGTCACTCTTGAATTAAACACAAAATGCATCCATCTCTCATTCCCCAAAGGATTCCAGCCTCACTTAATCTGCTTGCCCATCTTCATTGCTTAGTATTTTTCACATCACTTCCTGGCCAGGGCAATTCTACTTCTTATAAAGGTGGCTTCTAAGCTTTATCCTGAAACATTTTTAGGCATAACTTGCCTAGTCTAGGTGTATCTGAATCTCAATATCTCCTCTGTGGAGATTTCCCTAGCCACTCAAGGGCACAAGGGTTACAGCCCTCACTACATAATGATGCAATGTATGATATGCTTCCCTTTCCTGCATCACTTTGCCTGCTGTCTAGCATAAATGCTGCATGTTTTTTTAGTTGGTTTTTTGAGACAGAGCCTCGCTCTGTCGTCCAGGCTGTAGTGTGGTGGTGCCATTTCAGCTCACTGCAACCTCCATCTCCTGCGTTCAAGCAATTCTCCTGCTTCAGCCTCCTGAGTAGCTGGGATTACAGGCACATGCCACTATACCCTAAAAAATTATGAATTTTTGCATTTTCAGTAGAGATGGGGTTTCACCATGTTGGCCTGGCTGGTCTTGAACTCCTGACCTTTGGTGATCTGCCCGCTTCGGCCTCCCAAAGTGCTGGGATTACAGATGTGAGCCACCACACCTGGCCAAATGCTACATGTTCTGTAAAATGTTAAATTTTGTGTAATATTAGGGAAGGTAATTAGAGAAGGTAGAGAAGAGTAGGAAAAAAGGAATACAGTTCATTCCACATAAATGTACACCATTGTCCCCACCCCCATCAGTGTCAGAGAAGCTTTGCTTCGAGAGTTTTATGTATTTTTTTTTTTTTTTTGCCAGTTGCCAAAAGTTGAATAAAAGTTGTCCTGGATCTTAAGCACTGAGTTACAATGGAATTCCAACAGAGTTACACATGACATCCCACTTGAATGCCCAGCAGGGACTTTAAGGTCACTGTAATAATGAATGGCCGAGAATTAATAGGAGTCGAGCCTTAGGAGCCTTCCTGTGTTGCAGCTGGGCAGAACAGTACTCTGGTTCATGGGCTGAAGACACATCTCAGACATGACCACCACAGCTGTGCTGGGCACAGCTGCCCCGCAGAAGCACTGGGGAGTTGGGACCCTATTTAAATCACTCTGCCCTCTTCTCTCTTCAGCCACATTTCCTTTTACATTTTCAACTGCACAACAGCCACATTTGTCTTTTAGAGATGTTCAAGAATGGAGACAGTTTTACCAAACAACATGATCTTCCTTCCCGGGTGTTGACCCCACTCTGTCCTTTTACCCTCCTGACTGCCAACACATCCCTCACTGAACTCTCTTCCATTGACTTTTTCCATCTCCTCAAGCCGCTGCATGACATGCCTCCTCTCTAGGCACTGCCAAATGCACCTCCATGGCACGGATGCACTAGATCCCGTACATCTCCCTGTATCTCCCACACAGTCTTGGCCTTTGTGCTTTTGCACAAGGGCTGTCTACTATTGAAGCCCTCATTCATCAGTTCTTTGCCCAGCTACCTCTTCCTATTCTCAGAGATGCTGATAAGTTTCGGCTGCTTCAGAATTGACGTCTGTCCTTCTCCTACATCCCTTCCTGGGCTGATCAGACCTCTCCCTACCACTAATGCTACTGAATTCTAATCAGCTATTACTTTATCCCTCATTGAAATGTAGATTCCTCGAGGATACTGATATTTTAGTATATTAATGAGGTGGTCAGGTTCCAATCCAAGCTACACGGCTACTAGTTGTGTGATCCTGGACTTTAAATTTTATCCCTCTGTGATTCAGTTTCCTCATCTATAAAATGAGGATATTAACCATCCTTACGTTGTTGGAATTATTTAATTCTCCTTCAAGTAGCTCCTCAACGGAGCCAGTGTGTTTAAAAGGCTTAGAAGACTGCCTGGCTGGCATGAGATAACAATTCGGTTTGCTATCATTATTGTAATTAGGGATGTATTTCTCATACTTAGACCAAGTCAGTATCTGAAACTCAATAACTGACAGTTGAATGAGGAAATGAATAAAGAATCATGATGCCCTCCTCATTTTAGTATTCATGTTTACTTTCAAATGTTTATATGAAACATTTTAAGGGTGAATTCAGCAATCTTTTTCCAATTTATATGAAACCTACAAGAATAAGGCAAATAGGCATCATCTGTGTGGCAAAAATGTTTTTTTCTTAAGATAATAATGGAAATAACTGTAAATTCAATAAAAACTCACCAACTTTGTTTAAAATCATCCATAACTTATTTTTTAAACAAAGTTTACATGTTTACTATGCTTATAATAAGTAGGCATTCAAGGGTAATTTCATTGGCTATGCAACTGAGAAAGAACGTTGGTGTTTACATAAAGTTGCATGTTAACTACTTATATTTCCTGATGTCAGTATCATTTATTGATTTTCTTGCATTTTAATGCATAAGATTTGCACTTGGGTTCCAGCACCACTTATAATCTCTGTTTACCGATGTAATTCCAAAACAATATACTCTTTAAAGAAACTAGAATGATCCACAGAGACATCACCAATAAAGTAAGAATTAATCCTTGGAATATGGGTGACACAATTCTACATTAAAGGGGGAAATAAGTAGTTCAAAGAAAATTAAAAACCTTCCTATTTATTGGTGCCAGATGAAAACTAGGTAATACAGAGTCAATAATAAAATAAAATATATGAATCTATAGTCTTTCTTAACTGGGGTTCCACTAGAGAGTTTAGCTACTATTTCCTAAGATAGGGGGTGGCAAGCTGTGGGTAGACTGTGAGCCCAATCCAGGGCATTACCTGTTTTTATAAAGTTTTATTGGAGTGCCTATCGCACCCATTCCTTTACATATTAACTGTGACTCCTTTTACACTTTAACAACAGAGTTGAGTAGTTGGGACAGAGACTATATGTTCCAGAAAGCTGAAAATACTGTCAACTTTCTCTACAAAGGGCCAGAGAGTAGTATCCTGTCCTAAGACATCCATATATGTGGTGAATTAACTTCACATTTACCATCAACAATGCTACTAGATATGTACCATTCTTTGGAGAACTGAAGAGAAAAGTTCACTCAAGGCATTTACTGAGTTCTGTGGTTCAGATAGAAAAGGCTCCTTTATAGCACATGTGCTTGTTTTTATTTCTGAATAGGGTAACATTTTAAATATAATTTATCACCCAAAATGATGTATTTTTGAGTGAAAGTGGACACTATACATAATGATGCTGGGGCGACTGGAAAAAACTGGGCCATATGGTCACCCCAGTTCTGAGACACCATCCAACTGTGAAGTTAAGAAGCCTACTGAAGTCAGACAGGGCTAATCCAACTGTAGCTTTGGTTTTTTCATTTTTGTATTTTCTGACCGCCCTTCCTCCAACCCCACTGCCATAACCCCACTGTCCTTGCAAATAGCAGGTCTACTTCAAACACCACAACACAAATTTAGAACTTACTTTTTAATCCTTTCTCCAAAAGAAGCTATTTCCTCCAAGATGTTTTGAACAGTTGAAACAATATCCTGTACCATGTAGATTCTTTCAATCAGCCCCTTTTTCTCAGATTCCTAGAAAACATAAAAGCAAGATTTAACTCAGTTACTTCATTTTTTTATCATGCTGATATAGAAAATATTATAACATTATAAAAACATGGCTTTTACCAACAGTCACTACAAAAGATGAATCATTGTTTTATAACTTAAATGTTGACTCCCCCCTACTGACCCAGAAAAATCTGTTCACTCACTCAGATGCTACCACTCCTAATGTGTAAGCCTCAGTTTCTACCTCATTGTCATGAGATGATAAAGGGAAGCCCCACAGAACCAAGGGTTTCACTTCGCTGTGGAGGCTGCTGTGTCCATCACAGAACTCTGCAGTCCCGTCAGTCTGGCTAACTCTGACTTCCTCTCTGTCTTCACATGGTTTTCTGCAAGCTCACCCTATCCCTCTCCTATCAGTGTTCTTCAGAGATATTCCTGGCGGGTAATGCCATGGCATGTTGGAGACAGAGGTAGTATGAGTCCTAGTATTGGAGCATCTTAGTCAAACTCTGCTGCATTTTTAAGCATGTTTTAAACATTCCCAGATTGATGGCATTTCATCCATCCTTTGGCACCCACCTCAGAAACAAAGGGAGCAGCAGGATTTGGACACGCTATAAAGTAACCCCACAGTGTACTGCTGGGGCTGCAGCCCACCCAGATCATTCCCTTCCAGGATGATCAGCAATTGATTGGAATCTCCTCATGATACTGGAAACAAATATTAATTCATCTTGCTTAATTTCCAATGCTTCATGTGAGATGGAATTCAGCATTCTAAGATTATCTTCCTCCTGCTTATAGAAAACCTTACATGTGTTTTACCATGCTAGGTAACTAACAGTTATGCAAGTTACTCAGAAATCACTCAAATGTCAAGATTCCCAGAAGAGTAGTATTTTTACTCTATTTTTAATATTATGATGCTATGTTCTAGTCCCTTATGAACTTTGCTGTAATTGAGATGTAGCCCATGAGCTCTCAACTCCTGCCTCTCTGGGTCATTGCAGCCACCACACCTATTGTATGAGGCCTAAAACCTCAAACAGCTCTTACAGAACATTTTTTCCTATATAGAATTTTAGTTGGGTTAAAATTGTACTAAATCATTGAGCGAACACTTCTAAATTTAAGAGGACATTCCTATAATACCATCTGCGCTGCAAAAGAAAAAAAAATCATTTTCATCTCGTATCCTTTGTTCCATCGAACTGGAGCCGTGGATGGAGTGAAAGAGAACCCACTATCCATAGGGATTGCTGGTAAAAGCACCAATATGTCAGAAATGTTGAAAAGCACAAACCTCCCTTCTTATATCTGTCCTTGTTTATGAAACTACTTGGCTGAAACAGACCAAGGAAGAACAGAAGCTAGAATGCCTCACTGCCACCCCCTCTCCAGTAATGGGTGCTCAATGGTTTGAATTAATTCTTACCATCAAGACTTACTCTTTTATCCAATCATTCTGTACAGAATGAAAGCCAGGTTCATTGCTTCCTTTCGCAACATCAAACTTTCAAGACACATTTACTTTTTTACCCTAATTTGTATTCTCTTTTTCCCTTACTCTAATTCTTCAAGCAGTTTGTGTTAAAAATTAGTTATGCTGCCAGAACATACTAATTCATGCATCTACTGACATCTATTAATGGGCACAATGGTGAAAACCCATCTCTGTCTGCCACATAAGTATTCATGTTTATAAAGGAACATTTGAAAGCACGAGGGAACTTGACCCAAAGGGCCAAAGTGGCTTCCTCTTTTCGGCAGCATCCAATTTAGGTCAAAACAATTTCTTAGAAAATGACTCAAGTTTCCAAGTCATTCAATTTCATAAAAAATTATTTCAATTATCTAATTTTTTTCTCTATGAAACACACAAATAGTGAGGTTCTGGTTATGAAGAAAGGATGAGTTAGCATGCCAAAATAACGATTTTCACAAGTCCTTTTACTTTATAATAAATATGATGTTTGGAGTATTAAATATCTAAAGACTAGGCTACAGAGTTTTACTACATCTTGAGTAACAGAATAACTTATCATCTGGACTTGTTTACTTTTAAGAGTAGAAGTAGTCAGAATTAATTTTTGAAATGCTGATCAACTGATAACTTGGTTTTATGATATTGGTGGACCTATAAAACTATTCCATTTTTATTTCACAAATACATTATTTTCAAATAAAGAATAGATTTTTTTATATTAAAATAAAATCTGGATATTTTAAAATGACACAAGAAGAATGATTATATCTATTCATACACTTGAGTTAATTACTAGCTATATCTGTCTATATACCCATGTCAGGATTACTTTTCAAAAGAATGTACTTTTTAATAGCATCTTTGGATTTCT
This sequence comes from Sapajus apella, assembly GCF_009761245.1. Classification (NCBI taxonomy): domain Eukaryota; kingdom Metazoa; phylum Chordata; class Mammalia; order Primates; family Cebidae; genus Sapajus; species Sapajus apella. The sequence continues at coordinate 3,473,696 of NW_022437020.1, read as the reverse complement.
AATATTTCACTAAATTGTTCTTAATCATCTTCAGAGTTGCATTTAATGGTCACTAAATTGACACCTTAATTGACTCCACCGTAGAACATAATTTTTATGAATAACACTTTCTACAAGCACTTAGGTACCTTGAAAACTCACAACAAAAATGTGATACATGGAGAATATTCTTGATCTATTTTTAAAATATTGAAATCTGTATATACTTCATCCCAAATATTTTCAAAGGCACTGAAATTTTGTATTCATTCACAGAAACTTTTCCTGTCAAATATTTTTTCAAGACAATAGGTTAGAACATTTAACAAATGTATGCTGAAAAATAAATGGCATCTAAATTTCTTTCCTTAATGGTTCAGAATATATATTTATTGTACTAAAAATCACAAAGATTCTTCCCACAAATTAAAATAATCTAGGCCAAGAGCAGTGGCTAACACCTGTAATCCTAGCACTTTGGGAGGCCTTGGTGGTTAGATCACTTGAGGTCAGGAGTTCGAGACTAGCCTGGCCAACATGGTGAAACCCTGTCTCTACTAAAAATACAAAAAATTAGCCAGGTATGGTAGCACACACCTGTCATCTCAGCTGCTAGGGAAGCTGTGGCAGGAGAATTGCTTGAACCCAGAAAGCAGAGGTTGCGGTAGGGCAAGATCGTGCCACTGCACTCCAGCCTGGGCAACAGAGTGAGACTCTGCCTCAAAAAGATAAATAATAATTTTTAAAAACCTAAAGTATAACTTCAGAATTTAAAAACTGAATCATGACTAGCATATGACCTTATATATGTTGCTTTTATACAAAAATAAAGTGGTTTTTGGCCACTTAAAAAAATTGACTCCCATTCAGAAAAAGCTTCCAAAAATAAAGTTAGTACTTCAGTCATAAAAAATTTTTGAATAAAACTTTTCAACTGATTATGACCATAATTTAGAGATATGTTTTCCACAAAAGTGTCCAATAGTTTTGGAGAATGTTTAACTGAGATATCTTCAAAGGTTCAAACCTTCCTAAGATAATGGGTAAAGAAGAGAAAGTTGATGTTTATTTTATACGTGACATAATTTTGTCACATAACCTTGTTGATATCCCAACTGTGTATACAAAAATCTTGTTTAAGTGTGGACACTACAACTTCTAATTCAACTGGTGGAGCATTATCACTTGTCTGGATGCAGTTATGAATAATTAGTGCATCACAGCCAATACCAAGTACATTTCTGCCTCACATATTTCTTCATTTTGGAGGAATATCTTATTGTGATATTTGCTCCATCAAAATTTGCATTCATATTATTATAAAGTTAAATAATTCTCAGTATTAAGTGTTTAAATTTACAGTGGCATTGTTGATGTTACAAATTACAGTATTTGTAGAGTTAACTTGCAAAAGATTTATTTTGTTTTCATATATTGGATGCAAAAAATCAAAATAATTTCACAAAGTCATCTGATATTGAGTTTGCATCCTTTGATGGCAGGAAGATTAACAGCCACTTGGTCATTTTTCATATATGTATAAATTAATGTGGAAGAACAGTCATTTGATCTAAATGAAAAGTCATGCTCTACAGAGAGATATGTCAACATACATTCTCAGCTGTATGCATTAAAATAACATTTTTGGAAACAATTTTCTCGGGTACTTCCTCTTGAAGTAGCTGTTGAGACTTCTGTGGCAGGTTTGTGACTTGGGGTTTACACATGTCAGTGATGTGATCAAGTCAAGGCCCCAGGGTAGAGAGGAAATGTGAACAAAACATTTATCAACAACTCTCTAAAGAAATGTACTATCTATCTGTACATGATCATTCACTAAATATGTAATCTTTGTATTTTTATTATTTATATATTGAAAAAGTAAAAAAAGGTAAGTGCATATTTACTCACTACAATGAGTAAAAAAAATATGCTAAGAGTGTTCAGACTACTTTTTATTCTCTTATCAGCAGGAAGGCTTAAATTTTGCAAATATTTAATGTACACCTACCCTATCATTTCTCATGTCTCCTTACCATTCTGAATAGGCAGTTTGAAAGCTTCCTGAATCTTATAGGCCCTGGCAGTGGCCACAGCTTAATGGGCCAGTAGACATCACATGCTTTCTACTACTGCCTGAAACAAGAAGGGATTAGCTTATCTGAGAGCAGTTGTATTATGGTCCATGCAAATGCTTTCCTTTAAAGCTGGATATTACTCACTCAGTCCCTGAAAAGAGTCAGGAAAATAGAGATGGGTCATTCCTGGCTGTCGGAGTTAACCTGGTGTTAGTCTTTGATAACCCTGGTCACTGTGCATGCATCCCATGGGCTACTAGAAAAGACCACAGAGGATGATGAAAGCTTAAATTGAAAGCCAAAACAATGTATCCCACTTTGTTATAGTGGAAATATTAAATACAATAGTTTAAAAATGAGGATAATTAGTAAATGAAAACTTTCTGGGAAAACAGGGACCTGAGATTAAGCTGAATCACTTTTCTCTAAAATTAATTAGAAAACAAACCAGTTATTTCCAGAGAATCTTCTAGACAGTGAGGAGAAAAAAAAAAAAAAAAAAACTTTTTCACATGTTTCCACCCTTTCCTTAAAATCCCTGCACCAGGCATTTGCTATTCATGTGAGAGAGGAAACTGAGCTCAGGTATCTTAATGATTAGTAATAAATGTAGTTTTTGTTCTCTGAATGGCTTTAAAAATGGCCTCTGGACAATGTATATTTATTAAGGTACAGTACTTCCATGCTACAAGATTACATTTTCATAGCTTGGATGTTTCATTAATATCTTTCATTAACCTCTTTTTGGCTGTACCCTGCTTGAACTAAGGGATCGATAGATAAGACCAGGCTGTTTTATCTGACCCTGTGTTCTTAGCACCAACAATTGTGGTGGGTACATCCTCAGTGTTGCTACAGTACTTATTTGAGGGAGAAATGAATGTATACAGGAAAAAATAGTTTATCAGGTTTATCGTAGTATTAAATAATTATTTACATTGACCCAAGAAATAAGCAAGCGCTTTGGGTTTGAGAGAAGATTCTAGGCCTTATAAATAGAATGACTGAAAGGCCCAACTCAAGCTTGACGACTTTTGTGAATCCTCTTCCTAAGGATGCTAGTCTATGCTGACTACTGTCTTTGTTCTCTCAATTTGCATTATACCTCTATCATTTTAATCATCCTATAGCAAATGTTCTTTTCACTCTCTGTACTGCAAAATTTATCTCTTTTTAAATAAGATACTATTGATTTTATGGTCTTTTCTCTTTAATTATATCTAGCACTATACCAAGGGACATATTACAGGATATATTACATAGTCTTCAGTATTAGTATTTGTATTATAGGAAACTTAGGTCCAGGGAAGTTAAATGATGTGTCTATATACACCAGACCATGGAGTCAGACCATGGGTTCAACTCTGGTCTTGTCATCTAGCTTGATGATCATGGCAAGCGCTTTATGCTTTCTGAATTTTAAGTTCAATGTCTGGAAAATATAATCATTACTCTAATTGGAGTGTGGAGAAAATTAAATATTATCATACATGTAAAGTACCTAGTATATTCCAGGTGTGTCATAGACACAAGTTCCTTCCCTTGAAGAAGGCAAAGCTACAAAAGAAGGAACAACCTTTCATCTAGTTTAAAGAATACTGGGGTTAATTTAAGTTTCAAAGAAAATGATCTTCCAGGACAAGTCTACTCATGTTGCCCTGAGTTGCATGAAAGATCATCTGCAGTTCCATCTGCATCATGCTGGCTTTATTTACACATTTCAGATTGAACCAGGAAATGTGGCGATAACACAGTTTAGAAAACACAGCATTACATCTGCTGTTGCTACCAAACTGCCTAGGAAGAGTAACAGTGATTCATTCAGAAAGACAGAACTGCTGTCACATGTGCTTCTATTTTCCCTTAACATACAAGGCTTCCAATTTACACAGGGAAATGTGTAATAAAAATAGTGAAGGCCACTGGTGTGATTAAACAAATGAACAAGGTAATTGTGGCTAAATACATAGATTTAGTTTCCTATATTTGAAAAAGAAGGGTATCATTTCTCACTACAAATGTGAAAAAACGTGGAGGCATAAGTAAAATTCATATGCTTTAGGGTTCCACTTTGTGAGCAAGCATGCATCACCAAATAAAGAGATGAAAGCATGGACTTTTTCAAATCCAGACTTCAAATTTCATAAGGTTTCCTTGTTTTTAAGCACACAATAAAAAAAAGAGTGACACTCACTGTAAGACAAATAACAAACTAACTTGGTAACCTAAAAATATATATCATATGAAGATGGGTACAAGCCCACCATTTTTTCATTATTAATTCATAAAATGTTAAAAGGATTGAGTATTTTTGCTAACTTTTGTAAGGAGTTGAACTACAAACAAATAATGTGTCTATGTTGTAACACAATTGTTCTTTTTTTTTTTTTTTAAAAAAAGAAATATAAAAAATCAGAAGGCAAATCTTTCCTTCCTTAAGGCCTTGTTGTGTTGTGTCTTCAGTGAACATAGCACTGTAGGTGCAATAAACTAGCTTTGAGCCTCTGGCAGAGAATTAACACCATCAAAATGAATTTACAACTAAGAATTATATAATCAGTATGTTACTTTAAATCTTTCCAACATGTTCTGCTTTAGAAAACTTCACATTTCTATATTAATTCCCTAAGCAAAACTAGAGACAAAGTCCTGAAAATTGACCATGTCAGAAAAAATCCTTTTGACATGCTTAAAAACTGAGTAATATGCCACAGGATGAACGAAATTCTCAAAAGAGATTAATCCAATTTTTTTAAATCTCAAAATCCTCTTAGTAATTTCAATCATCTAGACTAAAGATGCAAAAACATACCTTTAGACTTTAAACAAGAATATGTTTAGTCTGTTTCATCCTACAGAATAGTAAAAGCCTCAAATTTGAAAACTTGAAAAATTGTAAACATGAGAAATTGATTGAGTGGCATTTCGCATGAAAAAAAAGCTCAGCATCTGTCATAACAAAGAACAAGCAGCAATATTTCTGATACATAAAATTAAAAATTCTTTGGGAATCCCAGCAATGCTCCAGGAACTGTCATTTAGAATTTCTTCCCATGAGGCATTTTATGGGCATGCAGGGACACACACACACACACACACACACACACACAGTCAACTCCACAGCTCATGCTATTAAAATGGAGTGGGGAGATATGTACTCTTTCTAGAGTGTACTTCTCTCTCAAGTAGTTCTTTTGCTTTGGGAAATGAATATAAAACAGTATTTGGATTTTGAATCAATATCATTTCTAAGCGGTTTTATATTGCTCTATCTGTTCATTACATAAAGCACTTACACACTGCACTGGTATTTACCAACACATTTTTTTTGGGGGGGGAGGGTCTGCAACATGAATCTCATCTAGTATCAAATAATAGGGTTGAAAAAGTATAAGGAATAAACAATCAGCTTAAGAGGAAGATACTCATAAAATATAACTGAATTGGCAACAGTTTAAGACAAAAAAAAATTTGGAACTTAGACCCTTGAGAGACTGATTCCACTAAAAGTCTCTGCACTGAGTGGCAGAATGCCATGCTACCACAAGGTAAACAGGGCTAATGGTTTTCCAAAACTGTAACTAATGTAGATAAATATACCATGAGTGGCAGTTGCTGGTTTAGCTGTGGGAAGCCTTAAGTTTTCTCCAAGGTACAGTAAAGAAGCAGGTATAAGATAAAATATTTACGTGATTCAGCAAAGGAACAAGTTAAGTAATTCCTATTACCTTAAGATTCAGTTCAAACATCACCTCCTTTTAGCAGTCCTGACTCACCTAGCATTCCTCCTCTGTTTCCCAACAGAGCGTATACAACAACATTGGAAACTTGATGAAAGCAGCAATCTTAGGGCACTGGGATTTGTTGAATTTTTGTATTCATAGAGGTTCTGGTACAGAAACATCAATAAATGTTGCCAAAATAATGCAGAAAAATGAACCAATAAGTTAATGACCAGTTTCCTTCACAACAATGGAGCATGGTCAAAATAAGCAAGATTTAGACCAGAAGATATGGGTCTGAGTCTTGCCACTATCCTGGCTGAGAAATCTTAGATATGTTACTTAATTTCTCTGAACCTTTGTTTGTTCATTTGTAGACAAGGTAACATACCATGAAACTGAATATTTTAAGTACTCAATGAGCTACTGCATATAAAAGCATCCTGCAAACTGAACACTCTAATATTTTTATAAATCTAATTGCTTAAATTCCTACTCAAAATGGCCTTGATTTATTACTCTTGTTTTATTTTATTAAATGCTTTATTTCAGCGAGTACTTTTCTGTTGAGGAAAAAAAGTGGTATCCCCACCTTTCTATTATCTCATAAACTCAATGGATAATTGGGTGAGCCACACTAAAACCGATGGGGGATTTATTTTTAAATACAAAAGACAGAGCTACTATTTTTAGAAAACCAATCACTGGTAGATTGGTCCAATGTCTTCTACCTTCTCGTGATATAACAATTTTAAGCAATGGGAAAAGAAATATCTAGATGCAGTACAGGTTGCATATCCTTTATCCAAAATGCTTGGGACCAGAAGTGTTCTTGATTTTGGAATATTTTGGGATTTGGGAATATATGCATTATTCTGGTTGATCATCCCTAACTTAAAAATCAGAAATCCAAAATGCTCCAATGATCATTTCCTTTGAGAATCAGAGCTCAAAAAGTTTCAATTTTTGGAACATTTGGATTTCAAATATTTAGATTAGGGATACACAATCTATATAAACTACAAAAAAATCAGAGTCCCTGACGGTATCTGATCAGACAATGCACAGTAGCTAAGAGAAGGATAGGTAATTCATCCGATTGAGTCTGGCATATCACATTTCATAATATTTGAGAATAACATACTAACTACAATCCTTAGAATGGAAATCAGAAAGATATACATGTACAAGGAAAATTAGCCTGACAATAAGTAGGATGCTCTGAATAATGTTCCAAAAGGCCAGAATGATAATATCACTGGATGACTTCTAAAGGTTATCAAGTCAAAACATTTTTAAGAATGAGAGTTTGATTTTTAAACAGAGTATTTGAGCAACTGATTTGCCAAAGGACTACAGGAAATTGGGAAGGTAATCCCCTCTCATCCAAAACATGCATAAACTGATAATTAAGAATTGGCTGGAATCCACTTCATTATAAAAGGCTTGAAAGATAGTATGATAAAAATGTTAGCAATTAAGTCATTTCATCACTAAAAACCGTATCAAATCAAGTTAAAAGGACTTAAATCAGAATGACCATGCACTTTAGTCCCCTGAAAATTATCCATAAGCAGGTCTTTTACAATATGCCCTATATATAGAAGGTGTGTGCACATGCAACTACTGTTAACCATTCAAAGATACTCTCTGGCTTTTATTTTCTTAAAAATACAACACTTTATCATTTTAAGTATCACTGCTTGTGCCATAGTTTAAAAGATTACTTAAACCAATTTAGTATATTTTGACATCACTTCCTTAAGAAAGCACAAACAGGCTGGGCATGGTGACTCATGCCTGTAATCCCAGAATTTTGGGAGGCTGAGGTGGGCAGATCACATGAGGCCCCCATCTCTAATACAAAAATTGCCCAGTGTGGTGGCACATGCCTGTAGTCCCAGCTACTCAGGAAGCTGAAGCATGAGAATCACTTGAACCTGGGAGGCAGAGGTTGCAATGAGGTGAGCTCGCACCCTACTGCACTCCTGCCTGAGCAACAGAGTGAGTCTCTGTCTCAAAAAAGAAAAAAGAAAAAGAAAGTACAGAACTACTCTTATCGTTAGAGTGTAAGACTTCCTCCATGAACAGCAGTTTTCTCTAGTTAGTATATTATAGATAATCTCATCTCATCTCTCTGGAGCAAGGAAACACAGGGAATGAGGCATGGTGGACTTAACCATGTCATCTAAAGGACTCTGAAGGTTAATTCACAGTGAGAACTGCTTCTAAATACATGTCATGTGCTCTTCCACTAAGAAGACCTTGCCTGGGTAATAAGGAAGGGACTAATCAATTTAGAGGATGTAAAATCATTTTAAACACTGAAATTAATGGTTTAAAATGTACTTAAATTTTAATGATGACAAACTAATTTGTGAAAATAGAGTATAAATACAAAATCCATTTGCATCCTTCCATTATACTATGCTCCTCAATCAACAAAAATGGATTAGATGTGTCTTATTTTCTTAAAGGAAAATGTCCATATCTGTTTTTCATCTACAACTGATATAAAAGGGTCATATTGTTTTTCATAAACACTGTGAGGCAATTGTGACCTCAATGATGATCCTAAAAGAACAGATCATTCAAGTCCTATTTCTGACAACCTAGTTACAAACAAACCAACCCACAATGCCAGCCTTAGAGCACAGTTTCTTTTTGATAGCATTAAGCAGCGCTTTTTTTTCTTTTATTACATGCCCTTATTATTCCTTCTTCCTGATGTTAATAGAAAATGCTGAGATATTCTATGTAAGCGATTGTTGGACTGGAAAAAGAAAGAAACTCTACTGCAAGTATTTATACCTTCTGTAATGAAAACAAGATATTATTGTCTTGCATGACCTTTCCTAAGTATGGGATACAGCATTTTACACAATAGTTTCTTGGTTCATGCTTCAATTACTGACCTTTACTGTGTAGAAAATTAATGCAATTTTCATTGTAATCCATCCGTACAAATAAGGTCCACATGGAAGGATTCCACATATGGAATCTAATACAAATAGGAAATGTCAACTGATTGCTGTTGGCTGAACTTAGCTATTATCTGTTTGTTCTGGAGTCCCTAGAAAACCAGACTTGTAACAAGCAATTTCTTACATGAGCCATCAGGTATTAGAAAGGAGGATTTCCTCTCTTCAAAGTTTAGCTTGTACATTTCATCTCCTAAAAGGCAAAAACCGAGTTACCTGAAAGTTCTATGTTATCACTGAAAGTCCACAAAAGAAAAGGCAAAATTGTGAAGTCTAATCTGGTTTCTAATACAAGTTACTACCATGAACATTTCACGATGCTAAGGAACAAGAGGTTACAGTGATGTCATTTTACAACAAGCCCTGTTCCAGACAATAAAAGTATGACAGACCCCAGACTGTGTCCTGGTCTGTACATCAGAGACAGGCAGAACATGGCAGAGCATTCATCTCCCGGGGAAGCTGTGCCAACAGGCCCCAGCACGCTTTTATCTTCTGCAGTCGTCCATGATGGTATTTGGTAGGAAGGAGAACTGGCAATTAAAGAGTGTCACCTTCAAGACGGATGGTTTGGGTAGAAAGGGGTTTATCTCCTCTTCTGGTTTTGAACAAAATGGCTGTGTGTTTATAATTTGTAAACAGTTCATCTCTCACTGAGTGTGTTACAGTTCCCAGAAGCATGGTCTGTCATGACTAACACACAACAGAAGCCAGAAGGGCTCAGTGGATAAGACCTTTCTTCCAGCTCACTATGATGGGGAGTCACCCAGTGACCGTGTGCCCTGGTCTATGACAAGCACATCTCAGTGGTAGAAGCTGATCCACACAGAAAAGAAACCAAGTATCGTAATACATATGTGGATATGCCCTCAAAAAGTCTGAAAGTTGAAAATCCCTCTAGTTTATAAATCCCTTATAGAAGGAAGGAATGAAAAGAGATGGACAGGATGAAAAAATATGCTGGTCTTCCCTAACAATAGAAGGGTGTGTAAAGCAGAAGAGGCATAAATAGAAGTCAAAGTATCATTTTAGATTTATTCCTCTAGAAGATTTCATAGAAATATAAAATTGGGAAAGCAAAACCATGGTTATACTTGTATATTAAAAAGTGCTATTAAAACACTATAATAAAAACATGTTAAGAATACACTTTCCCTGGAGGGAATAAGAACCCTAATGCCACCACCCTCAATGTGGGGCAGGTTGGCACAGCTGGTATGGGTTTGGCTATAGTGGGATGCATCCAACAGCTCACAGGCTTATCCTTGTGGATGCTGCCATTCCAACTCTTTCTTTGGTCATCCTTGCCCAGAAAGGTTGAAAGCACAGAGCTAAGGCCTGTCTCTTCAGACCTTCAGGTAGCTCTTGAATTATATCAGCGGTAGACCAGAACTTAACAACCACTAGTCTAGACTATGGCCTGATTTTGTTGATTGCCAGTCACTGAACACCATTTTTTTATTCATCATCTTGTTGGACACTGTCCTTTATTAGATGGGCCAAAGACACATGGTCATAGTTATTCCTAAAGGGTGGAGGACATCCTTTTTTACTGGTGGCTCATTTAAACAGGCTTGGCCAAACAGGAAGAAATCTTCCTTCCATCCAGACCTTGGTTTATAAATATTTAGAATTTGCTTAATGTGATGTTGTGATATAATAAGAAATGTATGTTTGTTCTTTGTCCCTGGTTACTGGCACAAAGCTCCCAAAATTCCTGGAGTTTCCTAAGTGATGAGAGAGATACAAACATCTTTTTCTGCAATATTTGGTTTTGTCCCCAGTTCTGAAAATAGCTCCAGAGCTACAAAGGTGAGAAGAGCATCTTTTCCTATTCATAACAAGTCCCTAGTGTTTTGTTGTTGTTGTTTTCTGAGATGATTGAGGCTAACTCTGTCACCAGGCTGGAGTGCAGTGGCATAATCTCAGCTCAGTGCAATCTCCGCCTCTCAGGTTCAAGCAATTCTCCTGCCTAAGCCTCTCAAGTAGCTGGGAATACAGGTGTGCACCACCAGACCCAGATAATTTTTGTATTTTTAGTAGAGATGGGACTTTACCATGTTGGCCAGGATGGTCTCAAATCTCTTAACCTTGTGATCTGCCTGCCTCAGCCTCCCAAAGTGCTAGGATTACAGGTGTGAGCCACCACAGATGGCCAACTAGCCCCTTTCAACCACACCTGAGTTTGTGTTAATGAGGTGATTTTTGGAACGCCTCTAATGATAGAACTGGTGGCTAGGGGAACCAACCATATGATTAGAAGTTTGGAACTTTCAGTCCTCCCTAGCTCTGACCTGCAGGGAAGGGAGAGGGGGCCAAAGATTGACTTAAACAAACACCAGTGCTCAAAGATTTAATCAATTATGCCTATGTAATGAAGCCTCCATGAAAACAAAAATACCATATTCAGGAAGCTTCTGGGTTGATGAACACATGGAGGTGCTCTAGGGTGTGCCTAGAGAGGGTGGGGAGACTCCACGCCTATTCCCCCATCCACTGCCCTGTGTATTTCTTCCATTTGGCTGTTCCTGAGTTGCATTCTTTATAATAATCAGTAAATATAAGTAAATATTTCCCTACACTTTGTGAGCCATTCTAGAAATTTACTAAATCCAAGGAAGGGTTTGTGGAAACCCCTACCTGATGGCTGGCCAGTCTGAAGAGCAGGAGGCCGGGACTTGCAGTTATCTCTTCATACAGGTTTAAAATAATTTCATTAATACTTCTCTTTTTTTGGTAAAGCATCCCATTATAAACCTTATTTACTTAGCTTTCCTTTGGCAATCAATATTCAATAACTTAATCACTCAGAAACTGCTCACATCAAGAAGAAACTTGCATCTGTGAGACCCTTTTCTGAAAAAGGTCATTTTCCTTTAAAAGTATTATACTTGATTTTATTATTTTACTATTAATGAGCCTCTTAACAAAACAAATAAGATTTACTTTGTAATCCACCCCATTTGCTTCAAATGGGCAAAACCATCTGGTCCAGTCAATTAATTTTAAGGCTCTTTGTATCCCAGAGCCAGTGTCTTTTGAATACATTTCTATTCATTGGGCATTTACCCTGGATACTGACTCTCAAGGCTTCCCCTTTTGCCCTTTCCTCTCCACAAGCCTCCGACATGTTACCATCCCTCGCCCCAAATACCCACAGGTTAAAGGGACTGGAAGTCCATTAAGCCAGTAGCATCTCATTTGGCAATTCACTTGTTTCATTTTATTCCAGAAGGTTTGTCTGAAAGCGTAATGACAACAAAAGCAGCAGATTTGAGAGATTCTCCCAGGAGAAGGAAAAGGACAGATGTACACAGACATATAGCTGAAAATGCTGCCAGCAACAGCTGGGAAAGTGACAAGCACGGAAGTGGGTGACCACCCCACAGAGTGCAGACAGGAGCCTGAAGGAACAGCAATTTCACTTGATTTACTTTTGACTTCCTAGGCTACCTTTTATCTAGAAAGGGAAAGGCTAATCTTGGCTTGCATCCAACGAAAGGACTCCTATAGATATGCTTTTTATAACATTTCAATTATTCCTATTTTACTCCTTTCAGCCTCATTTTAAAAAATCTTAAAAAGGAATATCCTTTTTAAAAGTTACAATAATATTACTACACTGCTAATGCCATAATACAAAAAGGAGAGAGAGACTCAAGCTGGAGGAGTCCTATCTGTTGACAACACTAGTGTTTTTTTGTGTTCTTTCTTGAACATACGCACCTTGTCATCTTCATCCTCCTCGTCATCTACGTCTGTGCTCTCCTGAAAGGAAATCCCACAACGTGTTTATGAAAACATCAACCGAAATTAACAAATGCAAATTAAACTGACACATTTTAAAGCTTGCCTACAGACTTTAAGCATTCGTATTTTTGAAATGCATTATACCCTCTTAAAATATAACTCTTTTAAAGTTCAGGGACGCTGTGGCAAGACTCTAAACAATATGCACAATCCACATAAAACTGTTAACTATAAATAAAGCTATTAGGCCAGTGCCCTTTGAAGGCATCCAGCTTTAAAAATGCATTGCTGAGTTGTACTTTCCGTAAACACTGTTGTTCTTATTCTGACAAATGAACCAACTGCTACGTTAAGGCTGAGAATACCATACTCTGCTAGTGCTAGGCTCATTGTTAGAATGACTGCTCTCTCCCTTTGGGGCCATTACTGAAAATTAGACAGTACAAAATGTGTTAGTGTAAATATAATCAATCTGAAGAATAAGTTACAGGTTTTTCTGTGGCGTTATTATTTTATCCTGGGTTTAGGGTTAGAAGGGGCAGGTGAGGGAAGGAGACTCATGGTTCAGATCTGGACTTAAGGGTACCTGGCTTTAACTCAGGTGCCACAGCACCAACTGTACCACTAACAGGCTTTTTTACAGGATTTTTACTAATGTAAAAATCTTGCGTATTTAATAGCCAGAGTTTGATCATAGCACTTTTGATCATAGCATTGCAACGTTTAAAAACTAATATCTGTCAGTGTACAATCAAATAGAGTCAGCAGTTCAGAAAGGAAACTCAATATTAGACAACAGGGTCTATTTTCAGCTTGAACACCTGCATTTCTGCTTAACCTTGCAAAGGTCAGGCATGCCGTTCAAATGTTATTGTTCCAATAGTCAAAAGAATTGTCAGTATCACACTCTTAAAAGGGAGTAACTCAAGTATCCAGAGAATACTCTGCTACATTCCATAAAACCACTGAGCAGTCAAGAAATTTCTTCAGGGCCAGTATGGCCCTACCTCCTAGAATTCTCACAAGATTCAGCTGGCAGTTTGTGTGATGCTCATGGGTCCTCTGGGGAACTAACCAAGTCACAATTGTCTGCAAACATGTCTCATGAAAGCCAGTGGATAAACAGGAATGTAATGGAAACAGGTTATGGGAGAGAAAAACACTGTAATTAGAAGTCTTTAGCTAGGGAGATGGTTCCAGTAGTCTTTGGTTTGTGACTTTGGCAAATCACTTTGCCACTATGCACTGTAGTTTCTTCAGATATAAAATAAAAATAGTTTTTGTCTCCCTCATAGTTATGTTATCAAACTAAATTAAGTAATTATTTTCAATTTTTATAAAGGTTTTATACACACATCACACTGATGTGCACATGGGTATATTACACACGTGCATCAGTATATGTACATGCTTACACACATGCACATGTATGCACATACTATAAACATACATGATATACATGGTGGCCAAATAAAACAGTAAACATTGTAAAAATGTTAGTTAACAACGTTGATATTAGAGATGTTTCTTTGTAAAAATTTCCCTCATCTATAACTCTGTGAAACCTAGTCCTTAAATGGATCTATTTTTAAAGCCATTCATTTATTAGCTGGTTCTATTTTCTCACTGATTTGTGTTCATGCCTCTTGCGTTAAATAATTAAAATCAAACAGAATAGAATTTTGCAATCTCCTGAGGTTTTTCCTTTTGCCACAACACTCATTTTTTCCCACCTTTCTTCCTTCTTAAGTGAAACCAAAAACTTCCCTTAAATCCATTATGAGGACATAAGGAAAAATAACATAAAACAGTCAGGATTTGACTGACTCTTGGGAAACCCAATGTGAAGGTTATCTATCTAGAAAGGAAATTAAGCCTTAGAACTTTAGATTTTTGTTTTAAAAACTTAGTTCTTCAATCTGGAATGCCTAGATTGAAGGGGCATTTTTAAAAGGGGTCTACAAATACAAGTTCCTGGCCACCTAGAGCAGAAAAAGATCTTATGGGGTGCAATGAGGGGGCCAGGAGCAGGAGAGTCAGCATGGAAGTGAAATGAGTAGATCTGGAGAGATGCCTTTGAGAAAGGGTCTGCCTTTCTTCAACAGGACAGGAAGTTTGGGAATTTTCAGACAAATATGGGAACCTGCAAATAGACAGGTCTATGCCCACCCAATCTCTGATTGACCTCGGAGTTGACAAGCCTCTGGGAATCTCCTGAGCCTTCAAGCCAGAGAGAATAATACATGAAATGCCTTCATGGAGAGGCCGGAGTTAGCCCTGCAGAGCTCTTTGCATGCCCAGCAAGGGCCCACAGAGCCAGCAAAGGTTTCTTGCTAGTGAATGAGAAGGTTGTTCACAGGAACCCTACAGAGAATCAGATGAGCACACAGACATGTGCCACCAGCATGGAAATGGTAACCATGAACCAGAGGCTCCCCCTCGTGCTAAGGCTTTATTCAAGCCAAGACTCAGGAACATAAGATGCCACAGAAAGAAGGCTCCAGATTGTACCTGAAAGACCTCCACTCAAAAATAAGTGCATTTGCAGGGCTGCCCCTTAAGTAATCTCAAAGAAAATGGTCTTGGGTCATGATACGGTGGCGGTGGTAGTTTGTTGTTGTTAGCACATTTTTCAGCAGTCAAATGTCATAACTCTGAATCCTTGCTTACCTGGCTGTCCTGGATGCTGCTGACCTTGCCTTTCACAGGTCTGATGAAGTTGTAGATGAAGATCAGCAGCAATGCCAAGGGGATCATATATAGCTCAAAATTCCAGACAGTGATCAAAAATACCTGATTGGAAGACAAATAAGAATGATGACTGCTTGAAAAAACAGTAGAAGAGCAATCAAATTCCTACTCATTGACTTAAGGAAATTCAATTAGACTCTCTCTAGTCATTTTCAGAAACAGTTCCAAACAGGTACACAGACAAAATGATCAACTCAGTTTTAGAACTGGTAGTATAGAAAGAGCTGGTAAGTCACACTCTGGAAGAGACACAGTAGCTTCATATCTGAAAACCTCATGGGTTTTAGTGTGCAAGAATTTACAGAAAGCAGTATGAAAAAAGTCCAGGGTCACAAAGAGGCATGCCACAGGCCAAGTTTTGCCAACAGTGAGGTTTATTCGAACAGGAGAGAACCATTACTTTTTCAGTTGGCTGCCAATATTGAAAATTCCAATTATTTCAGAGAAAGATTTTGGATTTCCAGACTCTGGTTAAAATGCTTAAAATCTACCAAATTTGAGACTATATGGCCACAAGAAAATGATTGGTTAGCATTGTCTAGATCAGAAAAGGTATTCTCTTAGCTGTGCAATTTCTGTCAATCTCTGAAATTTGTGACTCCTCACATAGAAAGGCAAGTGACAGTTTGAGACTTGAGTCCAACTGTCTATACTGCAATAATTACTGGAGACACGAGATGGTTCTACTTCCAAGAAACACACTAATTAGGATGAATAAGGTGAGAACACCTTTTAATTAAAACATGAGGCAGGAGTGAAATCTTGGGCAAATTACTTCAAAATTTAAGTCTCTCTTCAAATGCACAGGTAGTCTAGAAGATGAAATATGATAATTTGTGGTCTTCAGCTGTCTGTGCTTGAAAAAGTCACTGCTATAAGGAGAGGCAAACTATTGCATCTTAAATATGAAATTTTGCTTTCCAAAAGCAATATTGTTTTATTGCTAAAAAAAATATCTCTTTCTGGCTATCATATATTGCTTTTTAAATTTTTAGTCCTCATTGTAAATAAAATCACTTCTTCCATTATGTTTTTCAAACCTGTCATTATTTACATATAAAAGCAAATAATTTACAAATATGTTTTTTAACATTAGTAGTCTTACTGAATATTCTTTATTGTATCAAATAGTTTATTTCATTCCTGCGAGGTTTCTAAGAATATAGTCACGTAATCTACAAATAAGGATTCTCTCTCATTTCCTCTTTTATATTTGTAACTTCTTTTTATTCCTGCTTGATTTAATTACTTCTACAAAACAATGTTAAACTGTTCAGAGAGAGATCATTGTTTAATTCTTGGCTTTAATGAAAATGCCTCTAGATTTTCATATTTTTACCATTAAGCATGATGTTGGCTTTCAGTTTGAACTATATAAATCATATATTAAGAACACACACACAAAAACCATTTTTAATACCAGAAAATTTACATATAGGTGATCATGATGCTATATATCTTTGAAATGTTTTATACTCTTTCAAATCTGTTCAAAACTTAATAAAAACATGTTTTAAATAAAAATTTGTCCAACAATTTTCACAAGGGTATAATTTTTAAAATCAGGAATGGTTAGTAGCTAACCAACTGTTCTTTCAGTATCTTCTGAGATAAGGATGATTTTATCCTTTTCGTTTTAAGACATCAATATGGTGATGTATGGTATTTATGATTTCATAATTTGAAGGAATCTTGTATTTCTGGGAGAAACTCTTTCGCTGAAACAATGTTTTTGTATTTTATTTTCTAATACTTAAAAGATGTTTTGCATAGACACTGGTGTTCTGTCAATCTTCCTCACTCCTGTTCCTCTCATTTCCAAAGGCAACCTTGTCCTAAATTTGATGTGAATTATTCCCACCCGAGGACACCCTAGGTTTATATTAGAAATAACAAAATAAAAATGTTCCTATCATTCTGCAAATTATTTAACCACTAGTATGTTTTATATTTCTTTTCATGGTGTATGCATAAATCAAGTACATTTATTTTAATTAATATAGTGCCCATTGAAATGAATGCTCTGCAATTTGTCGACTATACTCCCTTATCAATGTAAACATGGGCTGAAATAGTGCTTTTACATAATCAAGTATATTAAGTCTTTTACATTACAATTTATGCCTTTAATGTTCAGTGTTCTACTTAAGTCATATTCTACCTTGAGTTAATACAGCTATTTCTTTGTGTTTTCTTCTAAAAGATAACTGTGTATGTGTGTATGATCTTTATTCTGTCTCAAATTTGTTGTTTTTAATTATTTCTTTAACTCAGGCATTCAATGTGAACTTTTTCCTTATAGATAGTCATCTTTTACAGCTAAATTCCTATGACGATCTCCGTTTTTCTCCCTGATCTACATTGCTACTTCTGTCAATATACCAAGTTCCCACATGAGTGTGTCTATTGTTTCTGAGCCCTCTAAGTTCTCCATTGATATATTTTCCTGTCTTTTACCAAGACCACATGTTTAAACTATAATGTAGTAATCATAGAATATTTGAGTAGGCAAGTCTCTTATTATACACTCAAAATTAGACTTTTGTTCACCCCTTACTCTTCCACATGTATTTCAGAATTAATTTATAAACTTGTATACAACTGAGAAAAATTATGACTGAGATTGTCTTGATAATTTAAAAATAATTGGTATCTTGATATTGATATTTCATGATTATTCTCTATATTCAGGACTTCTTTTATGTATCTCAAAATATTTTATTACTTTCACCATACTGATTTTCCATTTTTTTAAGTAATGTGGAGTTTAACACTATTATAAATAGCAATGGAGCTATTTTAAAGTTTATCATTTAATTGGTTAATGCTGGGTATAGGATTAATAATTTTTATGCATTCACATTATTTCTGAGCCCTCTTATTAGCTGTAAGAGATTGCAAATATATTCTTTTGTAGATCTAATGTAGAAAATCATATAAACTGCAAATCATGACAATTTTCCTTTACATTCTTCCATTCTATATGTTACTTTTCTCCTAGTGCTAAACCTCTTTGATTTTTTAAAAATATGTAAGTGTGAAATTTTTGAAATACTTTTTGTATTCATAAAAAAAAATCAAACCACACTGATTTCCTCCAGTGTGGCTTGCTCCATCAACTTTCTCTTATTAAATGTTTTATAATATCAAATATATAATCTTTTCCTATAATTTTCTATCTTTACAAATGTCTCTTTTTTATATAAAACAAAACATAGCAAAAAGTAGAGCAAACAGTAATTTCTCTGCTAGGTAAAGCTAGAGATGTTCCTATTTGTTACCTATTTCCCTTTCCCTGTTAAGTTTTTTTTGGGGATTAAGAGTTTTAACTGTACACTAAATGTTGGTTGTTTCTAAATGCCTGTCTACTGAGTAAATGGGGTTTTATTATTATTTTACATTGCTAAGTGTAACTTCAAGTAAGAAGAGGCTGACATAAAACTATGGAGAAAAATCAGGACATATCATTTCAAATTTATTTTCTTCATTACAAAACTGTGTATGTCTTTGAAAAAATTACTTGAACAACCACCAGTATTAAGGAGATGGTTATGTTAGGTAAACACCTCATTTGCCATAGCATTTGCCTCTATCAGGAATAGTTAAGCAATCCTAGAAATGTTTTACAACAAAAATTGAATTATTTATCACATTCAAATAGCCTAAAACTCTTTTAGAGACCATAGTGCCTTCAGATATATTTTTTAAATCAATGCATAATTACAACTTCTGTAGTGAAGTACTGATTCTTAACAAATGTATCTTTCAGGAAAAGCAAACATAAACCCTAGGAAAGATACACACATCTATACATATATACTTATATATCTTGCTTTATATATATATATATATTTAGGAAAAAATGCACAATTATCTGAGCATCTGCAAAGAAAGACAGTTGTAACTTTAAAAGAAGGATCTGCATGGAGTTACTTAAAAATGCTTGTATCTTTGATCCAAGAGCACCTATAGTCACTCTGTGGTACCAGTTGAATAAAACTCCAATGGAAAATTTACGACTACTTCTGAATGGAGGAAAAGGAATGTACTCAGGGACAACCAGGGACACTGGACAGTGCAGAGGTACACTGAAAGGAGAGTACAAGCAAAGGTAAACCCCAAATTCAGTATGTGAATGACACTAAAGTTGCTGGCATACATGCAGAGCACGCTCAAAGTAGTCTAAGGTCAAAGCTATCACCATAAGACACGCAATGAAGTGTGCATTGAGTCTAGTAAAATTAAATGCCTTAAAAACAAAACAAAACAAAAAAAACCACCTTTAGAAGAATGTGGCAGAATTTAGAGCCTCCACAACATAACATTGCTGATTGTCTAACATGCAATTCAAAAATCACTTACAATACAAAGAGTCAAGAAAATGGAATCTATTTTCAAGCGATGGACAATCAAAAGACGCCAACACCAAGGTGAACTCTATGTTGAAATTATCAGAAAAGAACTTTAAAGCACTTATAAAAAATATGTTCAGTGAGGTGATGAAAAATAAATCACAATTGGTAAAACAATAAATATAAGCATGAAATGTAAAAATTAAATAATTGCCAAACTAAAAAATACAACATTAAACATTTAAACAGTCAGTGGGTATTTTTAGTAGCAAAATTAAGAATGAAAAAGTCAGTCACTATAAAGATAAGAGAAATCATCAAATCTAAAAGACAATATCAGAAAAAAAAAATTAATAGAAGGTCTGGAGACCATCAAATTTTTAAATGTTCTAACACAGGTATTTGGAATTTCACAATAAAATAATATGTAGAAAACTATTTAAAGAAAAATTGGCAAAACACTTTTCAAATCTAGAAAAAGACAAAATGTACAGATTAAAGAAGTCCAGGGGATGTCAAGAAGAGTAAATTTAAAGAAAACCAGTCTTGGGGATAAATAGCATCTGGAAAACAGACATAATATGAAAATGTTGAAAAAACTAGAGACAAATGACATTATCATAATCACAACAATTTGAATCACCATAGATTTGTCATCAGAACCCATGGAGGCAAGGGGATAATACAATAGCATTTTTAAAGTGAAAACTGAAAAACAAAACCAAAAACTTTAGACTGAGAATTCTATATCCAGTAAAAATATCCTTTAAGAATGAAAGTTAAAGATTTAGATATGAGAAAATTAAAATAATTTTTTATCAGTAGGCCTGCACATCAATGAATACTAAAGGAATTCTTCAAGGTGAGAAAAAATGATACCAGATGGTAATGCAAACTTCAGGAAGAAATGAGTATCAGAAGTGGCAGATACATAAGTTAAAAAAAAAATCATTTATTTTTTTAGAATGCTTACAAATGTTTAAAATAAAGCTTATAGCATTATCCTAGTGAGGTGTGAAATGTATTTAGGTGTGATGCCCAGGAAAACTAATATAAATGAGGTTAGAGGTAGATGGACATTTAGACTTATATGAGATGTAATGTTTCTATGTTTCAGGTGACGTGATATAAATTAATCTTAAATTGACTGTAAAAAGTTAAGGGAAAATACACACACACACACATACACCTTAATACTCAGAGCAACTACATAAAAAAGGCATGGATGAATAAATTGTAAAAGTAAATAAATAAATTAAAATAGAAATCTAAAGGGCAAAAGAAGAGAAACAGGATTAATAAACAGAGTGAATAAATATAAAATAATGATACTTGAAATCCAGCAATACAAAAAAAAATTAAATATTAATGGAATAAAACACTATAAGCAAAAAGCAAAAGGCAGAGATAAAAATATAATGAATAACTGTAGCAAAAAAGGCAAATGAAGGAAAAACATATGGCAAAATATGACCTAATAAAACTGAACAATATATAAATTGATTTATCAAAAATGTCTTCACTAAGAAAAATTTAGGTGCAAATGGTTTCACTGTTGAATTCTATTCAACAGTGAGAAAAGAAAGAGTCATGTTGGAGAAAATATTTACCAACTGATTTTATGAGGCCAGTATTAACCTAATATCAAAATCTGACAAAGCTATTACAAAGAAATAAAATTACAGACAAATAAAAAATATGAACTTAGATGCAAAAATCTTCAAGAAAATAGTCAAATCAAGAAATAAATGAAACTAAATTATGAAGTAGAATACATTCCAAAAATGAAAAATTAATTTCATATTTAAAAAATATATGTAATTCACAATATTGACAGGATAAAGGGGAAAAGGTGATTATTTAAATAGATACAGAAAAATCATTTGACAAAAAGTCAACACACTTCTACTCTTAACAAATAATCATTGGAAGGAATTTCATCAGTTTGTTAAAGGACATCTGTAAAAATTTTATAGCTAACCATATTTGGTCATATTTGGCAGTGGTTTACAGTACATAAATTATACTTTGAGAAGTTGGTTAAAAAGATCAACACAAGAAAGAAATGACTCATGCATGCAACCACATAAATCTAAAAAACAGAGTAGAAAAAGCTTTCTACAAAATAGCACATACTGTTTGATTCCATTTATATCAATTTCTAGAACAGACAAAATGATTTTATAATGGGGAAACTTGCATGTACACCTTAAATTAGGAATAAGGCAAGGATGTCTGCTTTCACTACTTCTATTCAGTATTGAATGGAATGTTTTAGCCATTACAATAAAGTAAAACAATGAAACAAAAGGCATAAATATAAGAATAAAAAGTACAAGTGTGTTTTTGCAGATTATGTGAATTTTTTAAATGTAGAAAATCCTAAGGAATCTACAAAGCAAACCCTGGAAATGACAACTAAATTCAGCAAAGTCACATGGTATAAAATTATTAAAATATTAAAACCATTTTTAGCTATTAATACTAGCAGCAAAATATTAAAAAATAAAATTTAAAAATTTCCATTTATAGTAGCATCAGAAAAGCTACACAAAATTTTAGAATAAAATTTATAAAACATGAGCAAGATACCGTCATTAGAAACTATAAAATATTATTGAGAAACATTACAGAATATGTAAAAAGCAAATAGATATGTCTAGTTCACGAAGTGGAAGATTTGGCATTCTTAAGGTGGCAGTTATTCACAAATTGACCTACAGATTCAAGCAATCCTAATTTTACAGAAATGGACTACCTGATTCTAAACATTATATAAAAATGCAAATAACATGCAATAGAGAATTTTAGCAAATAACACACTAGCTGACTTCACAAGTTATTATGAAGCTGAAGCAAAGTAGTAGTAGTATTGGTGAAAAGACAGACTTGTAGATCAATGGAATAGTAGAGTCCCGAAATAGATCCACATAAAAGTGGTTAAAAGCCAAAATAGACAAATGGGACCTAATCTAACTCCACAGCTTCTGCACAGCAAAAGAAAGAGTCATTAGAGTGAATTGGCAACCAACAGAATGGGAAAAAATTTTTGCAATCTACCCATCTGACAAGGCTGATACCCAGAATCTACAAAGAACTAAAACAGATTTACAAGAAAAAAAGCAAACAAGCCCATTCAAAAGTAGGCAAAAGAGATGAACAGATATTTTACAAAAGAAGACAAACATGAGGCCAACAAACATGAAAAAAATGCTCATCATCACTGGTCATTAGAAAAATGCAAATCAAAACTACATTGAGATACCATCTCACACCAGTTAGAATGGCGATCATTAAAAAATCTGGTGACAACAGATGCTGGAGAGGATGTGGAGAAATAGGAACACTTTTACACTGTTGGTGAAAGTGTAAATTAGTTCAACCATTGTGGAAGACAGTGTGGCGATTCCTCAAGGACCTAGAAACAGAAATTCCATTTGACCCAGCAATCCCATTACTGGGTATATATCCAAAGGATTATAAATCGTTCTACTATAAGGACACATGCACACGAATGTTCATTGCATTACTGTTTACAATAGCAAAGACCTGGAACCAACCCAAATGCCCATCGATGATAGACTGGACAGGGAAAATGTGGCACATAGACACGATGGAATAGTATGCAGCCATCAAAAACGATGAGTTCGTGTCCTTTGTAGGGACATGGATGAACCTGGAAACCATCCTTCTCAGCAAACTGACACAACAGAAAATCAAACACCACATGTTCTCGCTCATAGGTGGCTGTTGAACAATGAGAACACATGGACACAGGGAGGGGAGCATCACACACTGGGGTCTGTTGGGGGGAAATAGGGGAGGGACAGTGGGGGGTGGGGAGCTGGTGAGAGATAGCATAGGGAGAAATGCCAGATATAGGTGATGGGGAGGAAGGCAGCACATCACACTGCCATGTGTGTACCTATGCAACAATCTTGCATGTTCTTCACATGTACCCCAAAACCTAAAATGCAATAAAAAAAAAGTGGTTAATTGATTTTTAAGAAAGTTGCCAATGTAATTCAATAGAAAAAATGGAATTTTTTTTTTTAAACAATGGCGCTAGAACAACTGGATACATGTTTAGGGAAAAAAATCACCAACTCTTACCACATAACATATACAAAATTTAACTCTAAATGGATTATACATCTAAACATAAATTCTAAAATTTTAAGACTTCTAAGAAAAAAGCATAGGAGAAAAACTTGCCATCTTGGAGTGGGCAAAGATTTCTTAGGACACAAAAAGTATAAAGGGTAATATGAAAATAGAAAAAAAAAAAAAGGCTGGGAATGATGGCTCACCCCTGTTACCCCAGTGCTGTGTAATGCCAGCACTTTGTGAGGTCAAGGTGGAAGGTCTGTTTGAGGCCCGGAATTTGAGACCAGCCTGGGCAACATCGTGAAAAATGAGCTGGGCATGATGGCATGTGCGTTTAAGTCCCAGCTACTTGGGAGGCTGGGGCAAAGAAATCACTCAAGCCCAGAGGCTAGAGGCTGCAGAGACCCATGATTACACCATTATATTCCAGCCTGGGTGGTAGAGTAAGACACCAAACCCTTCACCACCAAAATAAAATAAAGGAAGAAAAAAAAACAGACTTCATCAAAGTATACTTTTTGCTCTTTGGAAGGAAATGAAAAGGCAAGTCACAAAATGAAGAAAATATTTTCACTACATATACTGAAAGTGAACTTGTTTCCAGAAGACAAAAAAACTTCTTACAATTTAATAAGGCCACTCATTATAAATGGGCAAAATATTTGCCCAAATCCTTCAAACACAAAAAAGCTATATGAATACCTACAAACATAAGAAGATATCCAACATGATTATGCATTAGGAAAACACAAAACCACTATGAAATGTGAAATGTGATTTCACATGTACTAGAAAGGCCAAAATGTAAAAGACTGGTATTATAAAGTGTTGACAAAAATGTGGAGCAATGGCAGCTCTCACACATCCTTGGTAAGAAAGCACAAATGGTACATCCAATTCGAAAAACTGTATGGCAGTTTCTAAACATTGCACATATATTTGTAATTCAAAGCCTTTCTAATTCTGTTTATTATGCCTCACAAAAGTCTTGTCCACAAATGTTTATAGCACAGCAGCATTATTCTAAATAACAAAACTGGAAATGGCCCAAATGCCAACAAAAAGTAAATATATCCATACAATAGGACAATACTCAGAAACAAAACAGAACAATCACATATAAAATGTCAGGACCATTGCTTAAAGCTTGGTTTCTCTGGCACCAAGGAAACTTCTTACTCTAGCATGCATGTTTCCCCAATATGTTCCATGACACAGGTGCAGAAGTGACCACATGTTCTGGGGAATACCTTCCCCAAAAGTGAAATTTCAAAAAATTGCCTTAAATTTTCAACTGAGAGTATTTCTTTATTTTCTATCTTAAAATGTATCTGCAATAGTTTTTATGAAAATATATACATGCTACATCTCAGATAGAAAAAAGTAACTAATGAAAAGATTATTTTTTTTCCCTAAGGAAAACCCTGATGATCAAAATACCTTTAAGAGTCCATGGTTCCAAGCTAGCCGTGACTGAGCACTTAGCCAGCAATGCCATAGACACTTGAACAAATCTCTCTAACAAATCCTCTATGTATTGTTTCTTTAAGTATGACATGAAAAGGATGTTATCTCATGTCACAAAAAATTTAAAAGAAGAAATCAGGTTATGTCTGTCAGGTTTCATAATGAAGTGGTCTGTAACCAATTAAGTAATCAAGCCATTAACTATCTTCTAAACATCCAACAGAATGCTTCTACTAAAAAGTAGTTATCTTTAGATACCAAGTTCAATGATTGACATGTCTGTTCTCCTATAATGCTTTGGGATCTCCTCATTTGAAATTATCTTAAGATTCTGTCCTTTTGTCCTTTGAGAGTGAATTTGAGATTAGGAAATAGCCAAAATTACAAGAAGCCAAGTCTCTGAGTAATTCTCAAAAACACTGCTTTTGTTGAAACAAAGTATGATTATAGAGATTAGAGTTTGCATTTTATGGCTTACACACTGTCCATGAAAGCAGTGTTTAAAGAAACTGAACAATGAAATCAAGAGCCTCATTTGAATAAATATATTTCATTATGGTTGCTCATTCAAAATCATGGGTTGTTTTATACTTCTATTTTGTAAATTGCACAGACATTTGGGGATCTAGTTAACGTGGCCATTATTTAGAATAGAATTTTGACCCAACATTGGTCAGAGTCAGGTGATCTTAAATTCCTCTTCTGTTTTGTAGTCACCTAAGATGACACAAGTACATTAAGTATGTAATAATAAAATTAAGTGTTCTTTTGTGGTAGAAAATCATAGAGAACTCTGTATGTTCCCTATATTTGTCATCATATAAATTAAGTTTCAGCTAATGAAAAATCTACTTTCTGTTATGTTACCCATTCCTATGCCACAAACCAAATTTAAGAAAAAGAATACATAGGTGCAGTATCCTTGCCAGGTCCAACATCCACCTTCCTTTCCACCAACCCAAACTCCAATCTTACTAAATTCCTGGGTTAAAACTGAGACAAGATCAACATCCCAGGAAGTCCAAGGAGGGGCTAGTTGATTTCTTCTGGTGTAATGTATGGCTAATTTGAAATCTAATGACTCTGTATGAATACTTAAGGGGATTAGAAGCCAATTCATCTGAAAAGTACTGAAGAAGGTTCTAAATTTCTTTAAAAATCACTGGAGTGGTCCTTGAGACAAGAAAATAAGAAAGGGCAGCAAACATACACAGATACATACACATACACTCTCTTTCATAATATTGTGTACATCAACTCATTTGTTGTAATAAAGATAAAATCTAGATATTTAAAAGCAGTGTCTCCTTAAATAAC
Source organism: Sapajus apella (assembly GCF_009761245.1). Classification (NCBI taxonomy): domain Eukaryota; kingdom Metazoa; phylum Chordata; class Mammalia; order Primates; family Cebidae; genus Sapajus; species Sapajus apella. Next base: position 3,447,192 of record NW_022437020.1, on the reverse strand, counting down.
CACACAATCTTTATGAAAAACCATCCTATAGTACAGGGCATAATTTAGAGGGGGAAAGATTCACATAAGCACGATTATTTTACAATAAACATATTGGGTAAAGATGAAACAAAGCTGTGTTAGTTCTGTTCAAAAAAATTCCAGGGTTAAATTAGAAAAACAATTTGTAATTTCACCAGGTGTACATTCATTTATAAGGTAACAAACTAATAAGTAGCCCCTTCTCAAGAAGGTGTAGCTGCTTTTTTTTTGGTTAAAGCAGGAAAAACATGTCTTATATATATCACTATACCAAAGCAAAACAACAGCAAAATACCACTAGGTCTTATCATATGCATCAAACTGATTAAAATATTCCATTTTCCCCTGGCCAACATTGAGACATCCAGACTTCATAATTTAACAGTTAAGAACTTTCACAAACTGGCTCATACTTGGCTGTACATCATAACCCAACTATACCATCCATTCTAGGTTCCTAATCACACTGCACCCTTTGCAAATCCTAAGACATGATGTTCAGTACTTTGCTTTTGAATATACCTTTCTCTAATTTAAAAAGCTATTTTCTCAACTCCTTGACCATGTCTTCACTCATATGTTCTATCCCTGTGCCATACAAACTAACTTCATCTTCCTGTCACTACTTTATTTCCTGCATTAATTCTTAAATCATTTTTTTTAGTACTGATTAAAACAAACTAAAAACAGCCTTTATGTTGCTTACATGGTATATGAGGATTGAAGATGAGATAGATAGATAAATAAACTATATGTATCAGGCAGTAAAAGATCCACCATGAGAAAACAAAACAGAAAAAAGGAAGGGAAGGAATATCAGGCAATGGGGCGCAGTTTACAATTACAAGTAAGGTGGTTAGGGAAGACATCACCGAGAGGGCAATAAGTAAGCAAAGACCTCAGAGGAGCTATGGGTTTCTAGGTGAATAATGTTTCCAGGTAGAAGAAATAACGAATGCAAAGGCCCAGAATTGGATGTATGTCTTCTTCTAGTGTGTTTGTTTATTTGTTTTTGAGACTGAGTCTCACTCTGTCACCCAAGCTGGAGTGCAGTGGTGCCACGTGGGCTCACTGCAACCTCCCTGCCTCCCAGGTTCAAGCGATTCTTCTGCCTCCGCCTCCAGAGTAGCTGGGATTACAGGCACCCACCAAAACACCTGGCTAATATTTTTTGTGTATTTTTAGAAGAGACAGGGTTTCATCATGTTGGCCAGGCTAGTTTTGAACTCCTGTCCTCAAGTGATCTGCCTGCTTCAGCCTCCCAAAGTGTTAGGATTATAGGCATGAGCCACTGTGCCCAGCCTTCCAGTGTGTGTGTGTGTTTTTTTTTTTTTTTTTTTTTTTTTTTTTTTTAAAGGCAGCATGGACTCCTTGTGTCTGAAGCAGAGTGAGCAAGAAGATTGGAAAGAGAAGTGAGGAAGGAACAGGAGTTGGCCACAAGGGGCCTGGTTGATGGCTATAAGGTCCTTGTCTTTTATTCTAAGGGAGCTGCTAGATTGGCAAGAAGGTGGGAAGCAGAGCAATATGATTTGACTCATATTTAAGAAGAATCACCGTGGTTGCATAATGAGAACAATGTGGTCGCATAAAGGGACAACACAGATTTCATTTATGAAGCTACTGAAATGACCAGTTAGAGTTAATTGTGGCCTATAATTAAGGTGACAGTAGTGGAATTAGTAAGAAGTGGCCATGTTTTGACTAGTTAGAAATTAGGGACAGTGGAGTTGCAAATAGTTCAGATGAGAAGATAAAAAGGGAGTGATTGAGAATGATTCCAAGATGAAGAGCTTGAAAACTTGGATGAATGGATTTGTTCATGCATTAAGATGAAGTCTGCAGGAAGAGCAGCTTTGGGGAGGGGAGCATGAGGTGCCAATTAGATGTCCATGTGGAGACACAGAGTAAATCTTAGATATATGGTTTGGAATTCAGGGTAGAGGATAAGGTTTGATACATAAATTTTTGGATTATCAGACTCCAGATAGTGTTCAATGATATCAGACTAGATAACCTTAGCAAGGAAGCAACTAGAAAGAAATGGCCAAGAAGTAATCTCTAGAAAAATCCAAATTCAGTTTGAGAAGGTAAGGGATCAGAAAAAGAGACTGAGGGAGTGTCAGAGAGAAATGGATACACTATGAGATGTTTGTATTCTTGAAAGCACATAAAGTATTTTAAAGAGGATGGCCACAATATATTTACAAGTAAGATGCTGAGAGGTGGTCATTGGTGGCTTGAAATGAGCAGTTTAGTGAAACGATGAGGCAAAAATTAGATAAGAGTGAGTTTAAGAGAACAGGGGGAAAAATTGTAGACAGGAGACATAACTCTTTGAAAGAGTTTATTAGAGAAATAGGGTGATAGCTGGAAGGGACTGTAGCAATAAATGAGGAGAGAGAGAGAAATAAAATTATGAGGCAGGAGACAAGAAATAACAGAGCACTACTTTTGCATCAGTGGTAAGAGTGGAAACCACTGTAAAATAGAGGGTTGGTCTTAGCAACAATTACAGGTCATCCATAGTTACAGAAGGAAAAGCAGATGACACAGGCATAGATGTTGATGGGGGATAGACATAGAGAGGATGGGGTAGCAGTAGAGGGGCACTTATGTCAATCATGGTCATACAATGAGAGTGAGGATGAGGAAAAAAGTATTAAAAGTTCAAGGTGGAAGAGATGTTATGAAATAGTCTAGAAGAGTGAAAAGGAGAGTGGATTATAGAAGTGTAATAGAATTGTCAGGATGCACTAAATATGTTTCTCTGGAGCCATGCTTACCTGAGGTTCTGCTAATCAAGTTTAATCAAAGTAGAGAAGGCAAGAAAATTATTTTAAAGATGGACTATGTGATCTGAGCTATTGTTGAGGAATAGTATAAAGGAGAGAAAATAAAATGTAAACACAATGGGTATACTAATTAACAGATTAAAAGCAGCTGGACAGAAAATTAGTGAACTAAGAGATAATTCCAAAGAAATTATTGAGGATACAGACAATTGAAACAGGGTTGTAGATATACAAGTGAGGTTAAGACACATGGAAAGTAGAAATGAGAAGGTCTGATAGGTGTTTGGGGTAGAGAGAGGGGGTTAAAGAGAAAATGGAGAAGAAGCAATATATAAAGAAAAAATGCCTGAGGATTTTCCAGAAATGCTGAAAGATTAACATAGGAAGTCCCCCTTCCCCTAAAAATTCCTTGTCAGAATTAAGAAGAATCTATATCTAAAACTACGATAGTAGAACTAAAAAAACAACTGGGGAAAAGAGGAACACTTAAAAGCAGCTAAAGAGAAAAAATAGTTCAACTACAAAGGAAATGTAATTTAAGTGACTTTATTCCTCAAGGCAACAGGAAAAGCAATATGACAGTAGAATAATTTAACATATATATTCTTTCAGTCTTTCAATTTAGAATCCTGTATGTCATAAATTATCTTTAAAGGAGAGCGAAGCAGAGACATTTTCAGAAAAACATGAGCTAGGAGTGCTTATCACCAGAAGACCCTCATGAACTTAAATATCAAAGATATACTTCAAACAGAAAGACAACTGCCCCAAGCATAAAGGCGAAATGCAAAAATGTATGGTGCTCAAAAACAATGGTAAATGTGTATGCCACTGTAAATAAACATTGACTTACAAAAAATAAAGTCTAATTTGTAATAAGACTGTCCAGAATTTAAATAGGTAAAAGCAAAAGCCTACAAATTGGGAGAGAGATGGTTTGATCTAAAGAATTCTGATACTATCGTTATTAAGCTGGTGTGTTAAGTAAAATATAAACTTCAGCTCTTTAGTATGAAGGAGAAGATTTTTCTCAATATTCCTTGTAAAAAAAATGCTGTGAAAACTGCTTAATATACACAAACAAACTATTTGAAGAAATCTGAGAATAATCAAGACTTCTAGGACCTGAGGACACAGGATCAAAAACAAATGCGTTCCCTTAGTTTGCTATTGCTTCATCTCTTTCAGGGTTGGTTTCATTCCTATCTGTTTCTTTGTTGATATGGTTTGGCTCTGTGTTCCCACCCAAATTTCATCTCCAACTGTAATCCCCACATGTCAGAGGAGGGGTCTGATAAGAGGTGATTAAATCATGTGGGCAAACCTCCCCCTTGTTCTCATGACAGTGAGTGAGTTCTCATGAGATCTGGTTGTCAGAAAGTGTGTGGCACTTCTCTCTTCTTTGCTGTCTCTCTCCAGCCCCACCGTGGTAAGACATATTGCTTCCCCTTTTCTTCACATCATGATTGTAAGTTTCCTGAGGCCTCCCAGTCATGCTTCCTGTTAAGCCTGCAGAGCTGAGTTCGTTAAACCCCTTGTCTTCATAAATTACCCAGTCTCAGGTATGTCTTTATGTCAGTTTGAGAATGGACTACTATACTTCTTTTTGTCAATTCACTGTGCAGAACACAGCAATCAACAGAGTTCAAAGTACTAACCTAGAGTTTGCTTCAACCTTAAAAATCTAGGGAGGCAAAAAACTGAAGTGCATGCATGGTAACTGCAGCAGCTAGCACTTAAAAAACAAAAATACAGGGAATTAAAAAAAGAATAGCAGAGAGTCAAGCTAGACATTTTACATTCATTTCTCCTTAAAACAGTTACTAATTCTTAAGTCACGCATGCTTAGGATGAAGGTTGAAATCAAGCAGAAAGTGGCTGCTAAAATCTTCTGGCAATGTAACAGAGTTGGGAGACAAAAATTGGAGGTGAGGGATGGTCTGAAAAGAAAGCAAATACTTCAGGGTTTTACTGAGAATCCCAAAGGGGTACATACTAGGCATGGGGTAAAACTAGAAAGAGATGAATCCTTAAGATACCTGGAACCCTAACTTGGATCATCTCCATTTCTGATGGTATCAGAGTGACTTGCTATATTCTAAATGCCTACTCTATATCCTCTCTGGTAGAAGATAACATAGTCCAGCCCCCCTTTAAAAATGTTCTAATAAAAATAACCAGGCATTGTCAGAAGGAAAAAAAAATGACCAAAAATGAAAAGAAAAAAGATAACCAGAATAAATGGGTGATTTAAATATCAGAGTTATAGGATATGAATTTTAAAATAATTATAACCCATATGTTCATGAAAACTGGTGAAAACAAAGAATATCAGCAGAGAACTGAGATCTGTAAGAGTCAAATAAACACCTAGAACTTCATACATGAAATGAAGAGCTCAATAAATGAATGTAATAGCAGAACAGATAAAGAAAAATAATTCATGATTTGGAATAGGGAATTAATAATTTAGAGTATTAGTAGAAAATATCTACACTTAAAGATAAATAAGGTAAAACCAGAAATAGAATAAGTATTTCACACTGAGAAAGGTTTAATTTATATGTAAAAATGTAGTATCCAGAAAGAGAGAGAATAGGGAAAAAGCTATAAGTGATATTGAATGAGAATCTTCCAAAATTTATAAAAGACATGAGGTCATAAAGTTAAGGAATGTCAAATAGGATGACTAGAGAATCTCTCTCTCTCTCTCTCTCTCTCACACACACACACACACACACACACACATCTCAGAGTAAAATGCAAATAATCAATGGCCAAAAGCAAGTTTGTAAGGCGGGCACAGGAGTTAAAATGACGCATTGCCTTCCACAGACAAATAATAAAATTGACAATTGACATGTCAAAAAACAGTAATAGCCAGAAGAAAAAAAAAATGAAAGAATTTGTATAAGATTTACCTAATCCATTATTGTTTGGTGAAACTTACCTCTAAATTTGCCTGAGTCTGGTTTAGCTTTCTGGGATGATATTGAACTACTGATTCAATTATTTAATGGGTTTAGTACCTTTTAAGTCTCTTTTGCAGCCACTTTGATAAGTTGTTGTATAAGCTTTATTCATTTTAGTTTCAAATTTTAAGTTTAAAATTAGTCATAATATCCTCTTATGTTTAATCTCTGCCTCATCTGAATATTCTCCACTTCCAATGCCTGTTTGCATCTTTTCTCTTTGTATATTGAAAACTCTGAGCAAAGAACAATCAGTTTTATAAGTGTTTCAAAAAGATAACTTTTAATTTTTTAGTTTGATTTTACAAATAATTTTTGTTCTTATTTTTACTCCTAATCAAATTGGTTTCATTCTGTTGTTCTTTTTATAATTTACTGATTTTGAAAGTTAATAAGTTTGCATCTGACCTATTTTCAATATTGGTCTTGTCCTGTTTTTGTGGAATGCAAAAAGTGAATTCTACCTCTTATACAGAAGAGCAAAGAGCCAAGCTTTCTTACCAAGACATTCTTGAAGAAAAGGAAACTAGGAAGAACTGTGCTAAACTGAAATATTTGTGTGATATTGGTACAGGAATAGACAAGAGACCAATGAAGAAACCAACCTATATACATATATAAACTTGATTTACAACTTTGTAGTAATTTCAGATCACTGAGAAAAGGCGGAATATTCAATAAATGATATCAATTCAAGTGGATACTGTCCAGAACACAAAAATGAAATTAAATCACAAGTAGATTTAAAGATGCAATGTAAAATTAAAAAGAAAAGTAAAGAATAATTTTATGACTTTGGGCGTAGGAAAGAATTCTTCAAACAAGTCATGAAATGTACCAACCACAGGAAAATAATGGGTAAATTTGATATTAAAGATTTTGTTCATCAAAACAGCATGAAAAAACAGAAGTTTCTAGAATATATTTTAAGTAAAAGAATCTATATCTAGATTAAGTACTTCTATAAAAAATAAAAAAAGAGGGGGAGAAGAAAATTAGGCAAAATAGGCAAAATTGGAGCAAAGACGGAGGGATCCAAATGCCCCCAAACATATGAAACGTGTTAGTATTATAAAAAATGCAAATTAAGACCTCACCAAGGTACCCCTTCACACACCAGACTGACAAAATTAATAAGTCAGATAATGCCAAGAGTTTTCTAAGATGCAAAATCATAACTTTCATTTGATGCTGATGGTTCAATAATCACTTGGGAAATGGTTGGCATTGACTAATTAAGCAGAAAGTGTATGTCCCAAAATCTAGCAGTCCTTCTCTTAGGTATATACCCTAAAGCAGTGAGTCTCAAACTTGAGCCTGCATAAGAAGCACCTGGAGGACTTATTTAAACAAGGTTGCTAAGTCCCATTGCCAGAATTCCTGATTTAGCAGGTTTGGAGGGCGGCCCAAGAAACTGCATTACTGAAAAGTTTTAGATGCTGCTGTCCAGGCACCCCACTGGAAACTACTGCTGTAAACTTTTACACGTGTCCACCAGATGACAAGAGTACTTTTGATAATGGCAAAAAGCCTCAAAAACAAAATGAAAATATCCAAACCTGTAATCAATTCAAATGTTTCTCAAGAATAGAATGGATAATTTACTCATACAGCTATATTGTATACAGAATGTAAACGAACTATGAAATGAACACCAAAAACAATACTCAGTAAATAAATGCAAGTGGCAGAATAAGATATATAATTATTTTATGATTTCTTTTCTAAAATCTTCAAAAATCAGGTAAAATTAAATACATTGTTCAAATATAGATACAAAGATGGCAAAACCGCAATTGACAGTGAGTGACATGCAATATTCAGTATTACCATTACATCTATGGACAAAGGAGGAAGGAGGATCCAATTACAAAGAAGTAAAGAGCTTCAAAAAATGTTACTTTTTTGAGCAGGTATGGTGGCTCACACCTGTAATCCCAGCACTTTGGGAGGCCGAGGTGGGCGAATCACAAGGTCAGAAGTTTGAGACTAGTCTGGCCAACATAGTGAAACTCTGTCTCTACTAAAAATACAAAAAAATGGCCAGATATGGTGGTGTGCACCTGTAATCCCAGCTGCTCAGGAGGCTGAGGCAGGAGAATTTCTTGAACCCAGGAGGCAGAGGTTGCAGTGAGCTGAGATTGTGCCATGGCACTCCAGCCCAGGCCACGGTGTGAGATTCCGTTACAAAAAAAAAAGTTCAGTTTTTAAGTAGGGCAGTAGGTACACAGATGTTTTACTTTATTCTTTCAACTGCATATATGTATGCATACATCACATTTTTTTTTACAAACTCCCTTGTACATGTGACCTATTTTACATTTGTTTGTTTTCCCTTACAGTAGATCATGTGCCACTGGAAACACTGAGTGTGATTCTGCACTGGCCTAGGAATGCTTTCAAAAGCCAAGAATTTCAGGGTTCCCAAGCAGCCACTGTCATTGGTTAACAACTGCCATGAAGGACAAAGTGCCGATTTTGAAAGTGATAAAGGCCAGGGTGAGGAAGAAAGTAGAAAAGGAAAACAGATACTACCCAAACGGCACATGTACACACCGGAGATAAAGATGGCTACCAAATTGTAGAGAGATGCTGAGGTCCTGATCTTCAGTTCCCACTGTGATTTGCTCTTTATTGATGGACATGGGAAAAGGGCAACAGTCTCTCTTCCTAACAGCCCCACCCTTCAGCCTCTGACAACCTCCACCCCATACCTGTACAAAATCCTTTGTAGTCTAAAGCACTTGCAAAATAATCCATGGCCTAATAATTGTATAGACACTGCATAAACATAATACGGCATGCTACATTTTTTAAATAATGATGTCATGTCCTACTCTTTGAGACTTTGTATTCTGAACTTACCTGAGAAAGGGATACCATTTCTTTTCTCTATCACATACAGTAAGCTGTGAAACACTGATAATCTTATATCCATTTCAGAAATGTTAGCCACTACGAAGAAAAGCAAATTAAAATGCCCTCAAGGGTCAAGTAGTTGAAATGTAGCCCAGGTGGAAGACTATAGGGCGTGGTGGGGACCACAGTAAGCTTAGATTGCATCCTTTCTCCACGGGGTCTATTTCCTAGTATTTGTGTCCTTTCTTCGAGGGGTCTATTTCTTACTGTTTCTTACTCAGTTTCAGCTGACTGTTTCAGGCAAAACTAGATCTGACATTACCCAGGCTTATCAGTTTTCAAGAGTTCACAATAGGAATGACTATTGATGCACACAACTTGGATGGATCTGAAAGCCATTATGCTGAATGCAAAATGCCCATCTCAAGGGTTATATACGGTATGATTCTTTTTTGTATGACATTCTCAAAGTGAGAGAATTATAGTGAAGAAAAATAGTTAAGTGGTTGCCAGGGTTAGGGTTAAGGATGTGTGAATATTGAGGAGCAACACAAGTGAGGTTCTTTGTGATGACAGAACAATTATGTATCTTGGCTGTGGTAATGTTTATCTGATATGTGAATTACATACTACCACCAGTGAATGCATGTAAAAGCTGATGAAATGTGAACCAGATCCAAACCTGAGTTAATAGTATTGTGCCAGTATGAATGTCCTGATTTTGAAAATGTACTATAGATATGTGAGATATTACTGTTGGGAGAAACTGGTTGAAGGGAGCATGGAAACTTTGTACTATTTCTTTTTTAGTTTCTTCTGAGTTTTAACCTATTTGCAAATGAACTTTTTAAATGTTCATAATGTGAACTCCTTCCATTTTTAAACATGGAGAACAAATTCAATAACTTTACAATAATTTGTTTACTCTTTAATCTTCCCCCAAACACGCCCACACACCTCTCAAAGTTGGCCAAATGTGGCCCCACATTGTTCACAGCCAGGACTCAGATTATGTGAATACACTTCTGATTTGTACACTGCTCATAATGCCTTGTTCCAGTTTCTGTCCATTCACATCAGGTGAAGGGAATCACCCAAAGCATAGGTCTCATCTCAGTGTTCTTGTACTCAAGGCCTTTTATTTTTTCGCATCTCTATACACAGTCTAAAACTATTAGTTTGCAATTCATGGCCCATCAAATCAAAATACATCTGACCTTCACATATGCAATTCCTTCTCACTGTTTCCTACCATAATTCTTAAATTCCAGATATACAAAATTGCCATTCTGAAAAACTGCCTCTGTTTTTCTTCTGAATACCTTAAGTTAAAGTGTCTCTAGGAATGTTCATTTTTTCCTCTTTACTCGTCCCCCTGTCTGAAGCAAACCATTCTTTCTATAAGTACCTGGCACATACTTTGCCTGGCAACAAGATTATTTTTGTTCATATCTATTGAATGCACCAGAATTATTTTGCTCTTTGAAATCCGGAATAATATATAATTCAGCTCTGTATTTCTTGTAAAACATAGCATAGTTTTATGTGATATACTCAAACATTTGTTGAATTAAAACTGAAGTCAAAATTTAAGCATTTAGATAAAGGTCTAACCAAATCTCACTTGTTGTTATCCAACACTGTAGTTGGGTAATGTCACAGCGAGGCAGCTTGTAGAGTGCAGTGGCCTAGGGAGGAAGACTCCTTAAATCAGCATCCAAACTATGACTTTGGATAATACAAATGCAAGAGGACAGAGGTTGCAAGTCTCCAAATGCACAATCCCAAACATTTCCTTAATGCATCGTCAGTGTGCACATTTTTGAGTGGCTTGGAAAGCCTGAATGTGGAAAATTTCTAGAGACTAGTTCATTTCCATTCTATACTCTACATTAATGCCCCAAAAGCCAAGGTGATCAAATATACCACAGTTTCTGAATAAACTAAAACTACCTAATTAATCAACCAGTTAAAACATTCTTTCTACATGCACCCACATGTTTATTGCAGAATTGTTCACAATAGCAAAGACTTGGAACCAACCCAAATGTCCATCAGTGATAGACTGGATAAAGAACATGTGGCATATATACACCATGGAATACCATGCAGCCATAAAAAAGGATGAGTTCATGTTCTTTGCAGAGACAGGGATGAAGCTAGAAACCATCATTCTCAGCAAACTAACACAAGAACAGAAAACCAAACACTGTGTTCTCACTTGTAAGTGGGAGTTGAACAATGAGAACACATGGACACAGGGAGGGGAATATCACACTCTGGGGCCTGTTGGGGGGTGAGAGGCTAGGGGAGGTATAGCATTAGAAGAAATACCTAATGCAGATGATGGGTTGATGGTTGCAGCAAACCACCATGGCACGTGTATACCTGTGTGACAAACCTGCACGTTCTGCACATGTATCCCAGAACTTAGAGCATAATAAAAAAAAAATTCTTTCAACCAACATTTATAAAACTTTTACTACATCTGAGGCACTGTGCTGCTCCTCTAAACCCAGTAAGTGAATAAGACATAGTTTTACCAATCACTGCTCTACAGTGAATAAGGCATGGTTTTATTATCCAGCAGCCACCAATATGAACTCTTACACACACATGCACCTATGCACACTCATATCTAAATTCAAGTCCTCATTTTGCCATTTTAAGTACAAATATCAGGGTACCTCATTATGTATGATTCTATAGTAGTCAAAGGAACATTTCTTTTTAAATAAGGACATAAAATCAGAACTGTTTGATTTGGGGGGAGTTTGAATATGGAGTCAAATGCTTTTAACTATTCTGTTGTACTTTTCTGTATTATTTTCAACAGTGCTGAGGCAATAAAATTTTCTAACAGTAAATATTTATTTAAAGGTGTGTAGAAAATACTCACTTTGAATCTAAATCATGGCTTTTCCATGCTAGCTGTGTGATCTCGGAAACACCACCAAACACTTTTCTTCTGTGAAATGGGAATGGTAGGATTTGCCTCAAGGGCTATCGAAAGAATTAAATGCAATGATGAATTTGAATGGTCGCTGTCATGATTTTATAAATTGGATAAGTGGTTACATCCAAGTGAAAGGACAGAGATATAAATGTGAAGAAAATCACTTGGAAGATCAAATTTGTTAGGCTCTATTTCACTAATTATTTTTGTAAAAAAGCTCTCTGATAATTCATTGGTTCAATTAGAAGACATATATCCAGTTACTACTTTGTGTTAGGCTCATTACTAGGCAATGGAAGTGCTTAGTTAAGACTAACAGCATAGGCTATGGGTTGTGGCTCATGCCTGTAATCCCAGCAATTTGGGAGGCCAAAGCATGAGGATCCCTTGAGCTCTGGATTTAGAGACCAGCCTGGACAAAACAGTGAAGCCCCATCTTTACAAAACAAAAGGATGGTGACTGACAGTTTAGGGGGAGGAAGTGAGTAAAAGCAAAAGATACGACAGTGGTAAAAATTTAAAAAGACTTCACATGCTTGGAGACAGTAAAACATCCAATGGTGCTGGTTCATAAAGCAAACGCTGGCAATCAGGTTGGAGACCTCAGTAGGGACCAGTTTGTGGAAAATCCTTCTTACCATATGTCACAGTAAGAAGTTGAGAATGTGATTTGAAATGAAATGAGAATCATGGACTTCTAAACAAAGAAATGATATGATCAAATGTTTAGGTAAATTAGGTGACAAGGTACCCTTAATTATGGAACTAGGCACGGGAAATGAGAAAGTGGAAAAAAATTCGGAAGAAACTGTGACAGCCAGCGGGCAAGGGTAAGATTGCTTTTGTCTGAGATGCCAAAGGATGTTTTACAGAGAATACAGGATTTTACTCACTTTCAAAATGTGGCTTAAGTTTGACTCACTGTGTAGAGTCATGTGGGGAAACACCATGGATTTAGTGCCCCCTTACACTCACCTGCTAACTAGGAATTATTTCTGAGTCCTACACAACCCTCCAAGTTATTCTCTATTCTCTTTTCCTTTTTGGTTGGCCCCTGGAACTAGCCCATCCATTCCTCTCTCCATGAAGGCTCGGATGCCCAGGACCCACTGTATGGATAGGTACATGACTTCCTCCCAGACTTCCTGTCCTCCAGCCATATACTAGCAGCCACGGTGAAAGGTGACTGAACACACCAAGTATCAAATATCTTTCATGTTGCCCACAACATGTGACCTCTACATATGTCAAATTGCTGTCCTCCTAGACACTCTCAGATTAAAATGTGTAAAGTATACAACCTCTTCCCTTTTCCCAAATTTATGCCTCTCACTGAAACATTTCCTATGCAAGAAACCAGGGCTTGCTGTAGAAATCCTTATCATTCAGAAAGCCACATGAACAGAAGACAGTAATTCAGGACCTCATTGTTGTAGGCAGAATATTGGCACCCAAAATAGGCACCCATATCCTATTTCCCAGAACCTGTTAGATTATGGGACAAAGTGAGCTGAGGTTGCCGACAGAGTAAAGTTTGCTAATCATCTGACCTTAAAATAGGGTGATAATCCAAATTACCTAGGGACAAATACAACTCCAAGAGTTCTTAAAAGTTGAAGAGGGAAGCAGAAGAAAGCCCAGAAAAGACATAAGGGCAGAAACAATGTCAGAGTGATGTGACAGGAGAACTCAACAATCTGCCTTACTGGGTCTGAAGAGGGAGGAATGGCTCATGAGCCAAGGAATGTGGGGGCAGCCTTCAGAAGTTGAAAAGCAAAGGAAATGGATCCTCCCCTAGATCCTCCAGAAGGAAACAGAGCCCTTCCTTAATTTTAGCCCAGTGAGACCAGTGTTAGACTTCCAACCTCCAGCACTATAATACATGTGTGTCATCTTGAGCCACTTAAGTCTTTGATTTGTTACAGTAGCAAAAGAAAATTAATACAATTGTACAGGCACGCCTCTGAGATCTTGTGAGTTGGTTCCAGACAACTGCAATGAAGCAAAAATCATAATAAAGTGAGTCACACAATTTTGGGGTGTTTCTCAGTACATAATAAAGGATATGGTTACACTGTGCTATAGTCTAGTACAGTGTACAGCAACATATTCTATGGTAAGTTGCAGCATTATGTATGCAACAGCATATGTCTAAAAAGGTGAAGCAAATACACTTTAATAAAAAATAGTTCATTGCTTAAAAAATTACTATAATCTGAGCCTTCATTGAGTCATAATATTCTTCCTGGTGCAGGAGGGTCTTGCCTCCATGTTGATGGTGGCTGACTGATCATGGTGGTGGTGGCAGAAGCTGGGTGGCTGTGGCAATTTCTTACATAAGACAGCAATGAAGTTCGTCACATCAATTGAATTTTGCTTTCATAAAAGATTTCTCTGTAGCATGTGATGCTGTTTGGCAGCATCTTACCTACAGAAGAACTTCTTTCCAAATTGGAGTCAATATTCTCAAACCCTTCCACTATTTTATCAACTGAGATATGGAATGTGTTAAGTCTTTTGTTATTTCAACAATGTTCACAGCATCTTTACCAGGAGTAGCTTCCATCTCTAGAATCCACTTTCTTGGCTCATCCACAAGAAGAAACTGCTTATATATTCAAGTTTCATCATGAGACTATAGCAATTCAGTCACATCTTCAGGCTCTACTTCTATTTCTAATTTTCTTGCTATTTCTGTCACTTCTATACTTATTTCTTCCACTGAAGTTTTAAATCCTTCAAAGTTATCTGTGAAGGCTGCAATCAACTCCTTCCAAACTCATGTTAATAATGATATTTTAACATCCTCCCATGAATCACAAATATTCTTAATGGCATCTAGAATGGTGAATCCTTTCAGAAGGTTTTTAATTTATTTTGTCCAGATCCATCAGAAAAATTCACAATCAATGACAGCTACCATTTTACAAAACACATTTCTTTAATGAGATCTGGAAGCTGAAATTACTCCTTGACTCACAGACTACAGAATAGATGTAAGTGAGCAGGCATGAAAACATTAATCTAGTATATCTCCATCAGAGCTCTTGAGAAACTAGGTACATTTTTAATGAGCAGAGACATTATGAAAAGAATTACTTTTTTTCCTGAGCAGTAGGTCTCAACAGTGGGCTTAAAATATTCAGCAAATCATGCTGCAAATAGATGTGCTGTCATCCAGGCTTTGTTGTTCCATTTATAGAGCACAGGCAGAGTAAATTTAGTAGAATTCTTAAGGACTCTAGGATCTCTAAAATGCTAAATGAATATTGGCTTCAACTTAAGGTTACCAGCTGCATTAACCCCTAACAAGAGAGTCACCCTGTCATTTGAAGCTTTAAAATAAAGCATTCTCTCTAGCTATGGATATCCTAGAAGGCATCTTCTTCAAATAGAAGGCTGTTTCCTCTACATTGAAAATCTGTTGTTAAGTGTAGCCACATTTATCAATTGTCTCAGCTAGATCTTCTGGATAAGTTGCTTTTTGGAGAAATGGTGCCAAAAAACTTGTTAGATGCAGGTTTGCACAAATTTTCAATTTGTAAAAAAAGAAAAAAAAAAAAGGCAATATGTGCAAATAAAGTGAAGCTTGATAAAAGGAGATTTGCCTATATAATATAAAAGGGGTGAACATGAAACTATGAAAGGCTATTTAGACTGACCAGAAAACCCAATTCTACCCTTTTGGAAGACACCAGTGGGTACAGGAGGGGCATGTTCTTCCCAGTCAAGGCCCTATGTAGAGAAAGGGAGAGGGAAAGAGACACCAATAATGGAGAAATGGCCTTGGCCAATCTCAGCTTAATGAAGCTCCAGAATAAAAATGTCCTTTCCTGCCCTGACCCTCCCTTTTCTTCTCTGCCCTCTAAATAAAGCCATCATATTTTCACCTGTACCTCTAAGTAATGCTCTCGGTGCCATAGTATAAAGAAAAGTCACCAAATCAAAATTCTTTCACCATTTGTTTTCCGAAGATCCATGGGCAGTGAAATGTACTATTTCTGGTATTAATTTGACACTGTCTTTGACTAATTCTATATGTCATAGAGTGACCTGGTCAGTTAATTAGGGGAACACCAGACTTAGTGTTTTGCTCTTAGAGACACATTTCCATCAAGTAGTTCTAGTTTGGTGTGGTTATAACCCCAACTGACTATTCCCAATGCTTTTGTAGGTAGACATCTGGATTATGTGTTTCTCACATTTAATATCCTCTATGACTATTTAAAGAATGCATATCATTTTCAAGCTGTCGGTTTCATAGTATCACTATACTGAACATTTCTATGAAGAATATGGTTGATCCATTCTAATTTTAAAGAAAATACATATAGAAAATATATTATCTTAATGTTGAATGTAAATTAGAGGCTTTTGGACTGCATTCTTCTAGACATGAAGTTTTTGTTGACTCCATTTTCCCCTTTGGAATATACTAATGGACTTTTTTAAAAAGGGGGGAAAAGGCTTCTAATGTATATCATATATTAATTTCTTATTAAACAGTTTTTCTTCTCTAAATGTGAAGCATTTATTGAAATCCCATCCCTTTAATGTTTGCACCATACTACTGGCCACACTACATTCTACATTTTGTGATGATTTTATATAAATGGACAAACAATCACCTATGACCCAATAAAAATCCCCACACCACTCATAAAGGCAGAAAAAGTAGTTTAAAAAGTAGAAAAGCACTAAACTAAATGAAACAAAAAAAGCATCTAATGTGCTGCACTATTGGCTTTTTCCCCCTAGAATGATCATAATTTCAGGTCTAGAATCAGACAATAAATTTCTCATTATGCATCTTTGCAGAAGCTGGTAATTGGGCAGTTGAAAGTCTGATTTTGGTAGATACATCTTTCAAAGCCATCAGCAAATTCTCTGCTCTGATTAAAGGAAGGGAGGAAAAAAAAAATCTTCACACATTTATTTATTCTCCGTAAAGGTGGGTAGCTGAAGAGGTCAAGAACAAAATTCCATTAAATGTATCGATAAGTGTCTTACTCATTTCAGAAGTGTAATTTTTGGCACTGTGGGACCCTCCCTGGTAGAAGTCCAATGGGATTCTAATTGTACTGTAAGTGGACAAAGCATTCTCTAAGAGTGTTCTCTGACTTTGCTCACATGAACATCAGGCTGCAATTGTGACTAAAAGCTTAAACATAACACTTAACGACTTACTCCTTCATGACTTACTCCTTTATGTTCATAGAAAGATTAGATCAGAATGAACACAGAAAAAATGCTCTGGGTAATAAAGCAAGTGTATCTAATTAGCATTAGTGCAGTGATAGAGTAAAACAGTTCACTGTATTAAGTTACTCTACTTGCAGCTTTATTTCTGGCACTAAAAGCAGGCTTGCAGTAAGTTCACATTAAGCCTGCAATAGCTCTGTACATATTCAATGTGCTTAAAACCAATGAAGGTGCCTTAATTCAGGAACCCTCCAATCGGGATTAGTGAGTGATGCTATTTATAGCAAAGTACAATTCCTTTAGGAATCGTATCAAGTATGTCTTGGATGTTCTCCCGTTACTCAGATAGACTACCTATTTGCTTAATTGAAAAGCAAAATTGTACTTGTATCAGAGCCACACATACTTGCCACTAAAAACAAGAAGGATGCCAAGGCTTGGATCCTCCTTTCCCTTAGAAATGCTGTTAGGAGTCTTGAATTTATTCTGATCAAGAGGAGTCCAAGAAGCTTTCTTACAATGCTGAGACATCACCAGAGCTCAGGAATAAATCCAAAATATGGTCTTAAAGCATGTGTGCACATATACACAAGTACATGTACTAACTCAAACAATATTTTGTGTACCAGGAAAAAAGTTCAAATCCAAACCCAGCAACTACAAATTCAATTTTTGACCTGTTATATTTAAAATCTGCTGCATCTTGTAAATGAATGTGCTCAAAAAAAAAAAAAACAAAAACAAAAAAAAAACGACTGAAGTAATGATTATCCCATTTAAAGATGCTTCTAAATTTTAGTGTCTTTAACATCAGACAAAAATAAAAAGTTTGATGGCATAGATTGAAAATAGTCTTTCTTAGCTATTTTAGGATCAGATCCTTTTAAGCACACAATGAAAATATTTTTAAAAGCCCTTTAAAAACCAGGAGGCAGATGTTCAGGTAAAACCAAAGCCACAGGATTGTTTATTTTAATAAAGCTATTATATGTGTAGCCCCAAATTAGGAGTGGCACTCAGGCCAGGATATGTCTAAACCATCACCACCTGTTTGCCCTGAAAAATCAATTAAAGTCACACTTTCATAGCAGTCCCCTTCTAAACAATAAAACGTAGCTTCATCATGAGACTTGAGGTGCTCAGAGGGAACACGTTTGAAACCTAAATCCTGAGTCTCACATTACTTATAAACTAACTACAGTAAAAACAGCCTTTGGGGCAGTGGCAGAAATGAGAGGGAGAAGGAGATGACAAAGACGAAGAAGGGAAGAAATCCCTCCTTCCACTGATTTCATACTGAGAATCATACCTCCTTTTGGCGAATTCCAATAATTTCTTCAAAGGTTCTATTTTTTTCTTTTTTTTTTTTTTCTCTTTCAGAACAGAATTCTGCACTATATTTTCTGTGCAATAGAAGAGATCCAACTTTGCAAGTTGAAAGCAAGGGCACTAAAGCCATCGCAAGTGTTTTAGTAATTAAACGAATATGCATAATGAACCATATGCCCAAAGGGCCTGTTCTTCATGTGGGCCAGATTTTTGTTTGAATTTTTAATTTTTATATACAGATGAAACATTCAGTGTAATCTACCAACAGTGTGAGATAACATGCAATCAGAGAAAGTGCAAGGGACAGTCCACGCAGAAGCAGGAACAGGAGAGACTACAGAAATGTTCTTCAGAAGATTTTGATTCAAATGTGTTTTCCCCCTCCAGCAATTGTTCTCGTCATCTGCTCAGAGTCTTCAAGAGACACATATAACGAATACACTGACAGCTTTATACAGGATGAGTAAAATACAGTGCCGTCAGCTGAAAAGTGTGAAAATCCCATGGGACAAACAAGGATTTCTTAAAAAAAAAAAAAAAAAAAAAAAAAATCCTTCTACACCCATCAGTCAGACTACCATCTTGAATTACAGGGAATCCTCCCAGGTCTCTTTCGGAAGCTACATAAATATTATATTGCAGGCTCTAGGACACATATATTAGCAATTGGAACTGATCTAAGAGGAATTCTTACTTCTCAGTGACGCACCTGTGCATAGTGGGTAGAAAACGCTCGAGGTGGAATGCAAGCTTGCGCTCTCCACTCCTTCCTACAGCAACATAGGCTATGAATTTAAGGAGTTCATTATGCTCTTTGCAAACAGACAGCTCCCCGATATTTCCTAAATTGCCATCAGGAAAGAACTACTAAAACCTTTCTTTAAGCTTTACAGTGTCATTTAGAAAACACTGAGTTATAATCAAAGCAATGTAAGAGAGAGTCTGATAAAACTGCTATATCAGCTCTCAGACACACAAGATTGACTTAGGATTCTCCAATGCAGAAAGGAGACCTCTTTTTCAAATGTGCCTCTATATCATTTGAAGTTTACAGTGATGGGTCTGGACAAAGTTATCACGTCCTAAGTGTGGGCTGGTCTTGCATATGCCTAATTCAAAGGAAACATTTCAGAATGGGGGTGTCTTGGGGAGAAGGTGTAAGTTGGGGAGATGCACAAAGCAAATGTAAATTTTGCCTATTTTCTACGCATTTAGCTGCAATAACCTAAATGCAGAATGCTGCATCGGGTGTTATGGCACTGCGAAAAGATTATGACAACAAATCTGATCAAAAGTCCAAGTGAAGCCTTGGACCCTTTTCGGCCCCCCTCTGGGACACAGAGATGCTGTGGTTTTCACAATGTAAACACCAGAAATGGAATGCAGAGCATTTAAAGAGCAAGTAACAATGGAACTGTAAATAACATCTCTTACTGCTTTCACTCCTAATTCAGAGTTTATGCCTTTGACACCATCTAGGTTACTTGATCTAGTGGTCTCAGCGGAAAGACAGATAAACTTCAACTGCAGGCAGAAGACAAAAATTGACAAGGAGCGTCACCTTTCTTGACTGTTTAAATCCTTTAAGGAAGTGTCTGAGCAATTAGAGAGGGAGTGTAATCTTTGCAGAGTACATTAACACTCTCCGACCTTCCAGACAATAGATCAGACCTCAGACACATAATGCTTCCCCAAGGCTTTTTAGCCAGTGTATTTGATCTTAGTCACTCCTGTGTTACTGTAGGTATCATCTGTGTAGAAGGCATTATTCATGAGCACTACTGTCCACTGACTCTTAGGCTGGACTGCAGTCAAGCAAAAAGCAGGAAAGACACCATAATTCTCAGCAATATCTCCTGTATCTTTAAGATGGAGTCTGCGAGCAGGTCCAGATATCTGGAAAATATTCTTTTGCATTTATTTTTAAGCTACAGAGTCTGTAATGTAAAAGTGTATTAATCACATTAATACCCCTAGGTCATTAGACAATCATCAGGCGTAAATGAAACCAACCCCCCAAAACGTGCCATACTTTTTGTTTGTAAAATGAACTTCATAATACAGTCACTGGGAAAAATACCATGAGTGATACACAACACTGGAAAATGCAAAATAAAACAGAAGGGGAAAATCAAAGAAAATCCTTGCACTGCAAGCTTTTAAATCTTCATCTATCCTGCAGGTTACTCTGCAGGACATACTAGTCAGGCAATAACCTATTTCCTGATGAACACATCCTGTTCCAACTGCTAATCTCACAGTGGAAGCTTGGCTTTTACCATTTATTATAAACATTTTAAAGAACTGCTTACCACAATATATTTTTTAATGGATTAGATTTTGGTCAGCTGCTAACAGAGCAGAGAACTGAATATTTTTTATATGAAGGCTGCAAAATAGGTTTTCAGAGTGTCTGACTTGCATTCCACTCCTCTCCCTCATGAGTAATTGGAAGAACAATTGAAACAGAATATAAGAAGGCCAGAGGTTTCTTTTCTTTTTCTGCCTCTTCTATTGTATCATAAAAAAAAAATTCTGGATCCAAGTGTACAGCATACAAGACATTACTGGTTTGAACTTTACTGTAAGACTTAGTGAAATGTTCAGAAGAAAGGCAAAGACTGCAATTCACATAATTTGCTCAAGACCATCACAGTTGTCTGCTGATGACACTCAACATCTAAAGCCTAAAGTGTTTAAACCAAAATAATCACATTTTCTTAGAATCAAGGGAGCTCCCCCTTGAAAATGTACACTGCAAGGTTTTCTAAATGAGACTACAAGAAAATAGGAAAGCTGAAAATTAGCTTTATCCTTTAGAGTTAGCATTTTCAGACTCAAAGTTAAAAAATGGTAAATGAATATATATAGTCACAGAAAGCAATTTAAAAACTCTTTAACCTTAATTAGCAGAAAAGAAAGAGCTCCTATCTTCTGAATGCTTTCACTTTGCTTTGACAATCCTTCATGTCCGAAATAACGAAAAGAATTGGAAAAAAATGTTATATTCACTATGTATTTTCTAATGTTATACGTGTGTGTGTGTGTGTGTGTGTGTGTGTACATACATATATATATAATGTTGTGTTTTTATCCCTGGATAAAATAGCTTTCAAGAAATTCGTGATCCTATTCACATTAAAGCTAACTTGAAACAACCAGCTAAGGGAGGAAAAGCCCTCTGGAAGCAACTAGATTTGATATTATGATTTGAAGGAATGTCTATGTGAACACACACACACACACACACTCAGCATCATGCCTAAGCCATGTCACACCCAAGAGCAAAGGCCTTCATAGAAGCTAAACCTAGCCAATGGCATAAGCATCAAATTTTAGCTACAGGTTAAAGAAAGTAAAAATGATTGTTTTAAAAGCCTTAATATGGTTATCTTTTTAATTAAATCTGTACCAACTGGGCAGTAATCTGGATCTTATTTCTTCTGCATAATCTGAATGTGCTATAGAATATCTGAGAAAATTATTATAAAAACAGAACAGAAAATTATACAACATGAAAATGTGATTTTTTTTTACTAATGTAATGATTTCTGCTTGTAGACGATTGTATCAAATTAAAAATAAATTGCTGAAATTAAAATCCCCAAGAAGTAACCCACAGAAATTTACCTTAGGATTTTATCATTTATGAGTTTCTATCGCCACCTGCAGGACTATCTTTAAGTAAACTCAAGCAATTGTCAAGCTATTTGTTCTTTTTTCTTTCTTTTTCCTTTTTTCTCTCCCTCCTATTCCCCAACCCTATTTTTGATTAGATTTCCAGCAAGTCAATTTTTTAAAAAACATATAGATTAATAAAAATGTAAAATCACCAATGAAATGCAAAATCAAATTTGCCCAAAGAGGTGCAGTTAATGAGGCCACAGTCAGCTCATTTTTTAACAGCTGAACACACTCCCATTTTCCTACTGTGAAAAGTAGAATTTGGGGATGGGGGTTAATGAATTAGCCTATAGATGTTTTCTTACAAAAAATGTGACAGCCTCAGTGATTTCCAAGGAAAAGTGCTCTTGCTACGGGCCACAAAATGTTTATAATTGCAAGTACCTGGCTTAATCCAGAGCAGAAGAAATGTGGCTATTAACAAATGCATACTTAGTTTAACAAGCGATATTCTATTCCTTCTTAAAGAGAAGACAATGTAAGACAAAGCTTCACTAAAAGTGTCACTGAAGCCTAATAAAGTAAGAACAAGTTTGTATATAGCAGAAGTCAAAACTTAAACACCTCCCAAACACAAAAACACAGTTCAACATCATCATTCTTGTCATCACTGTTATCATCTTCATTACTGTCATCGCAACATTTTGATGAGGAAAATTCATCTGTTCTATGGGAAGAGTCAGCCAAGTGCGCATTGAAGAAATGATACAGATTTATGTCTCCCTATGGCATGTGACCACTCAGAGTAGCAACTCCAAAGACTCACAAACTATTTTTATTCAAATGTAAGATGAGGGAAAATGTACCTAAAAAAAAAAAAAAGAGTTCAAGGACATTGTATATATGTACACATGAACTATAACCGTAATTGCAAACTTTATGACTATACAAGCTGCACATTGTAAAAACAGTGTAGGGCTGAGAATCCTCTGTTCAAACAAGTGAAGAGACCTTGAGAAAATCACTTTCCCAAAGCCTTTCTTCTTCCCCTCAGACTTAGCATGAAAGCCCCTCCTACCTTATCATTCTATGGCTCCATCTTCTCTAACTAAAACAGCAGCTGCTGGGTCTTGCTTAACCCAGTGAGGCTCAGATGTATATTTCTGTTTTGTTTTGTTTTTTCCCTCGACAAAATGAAGCATCCCAGACAATGAATTAAAACAGAAACTTCAAAGAGCTTGGGACGCAATAGAAAAATCATTTTAAAAGGCCAAAAGCAATATGGATGTAGGTAATAAGAGAATCCCAGCAAGACTAAAACAGTCATTAAACACTGTACAAGAGCAAGGCTTAGATGATTACAACTGAACCTGATTTTGATTAAATATCAAAATCTTTATTTTTGTATAGGTGATATGTGGACAATCGGTCTAATAAAAATGTTTCTCTAAAATGCATTTTATTTAAAAAGCCAATGACTCTCTCTCTCTCTCTCTCTCTCTCTCTCTCTCTCTCTCACACACACACACACACACACACACACACACGCACACAGCCAATGACACAACCCCAGGATAAAGGGAGCAGTAACAAAACACACCTTTCTAAATCATAAATCAGATGGCAAAACTACAACATGCTATAGTAAACCCTAACTAGACCACAAGGAAGGTTTCTCTCCATAAACATCAGATCAGGCAGCTAGAATGATTACTGGGCTCTCTAGTAACTGTCACCTGTGGTGGGTCTAATTACAGGCTACCCCAGCAAGCACGCCCACATCACATAGCAATAAAAGGGCCCTCTGCTTGCCAAGTGCAGCCAGACAATGGCGAGCACACGCCACCTGATGGGGAGCCCCAAAAGATCAGCCAGAGAGACTAATAAAAATGACAGCTTAGAAACAAATGACAAAGCTCAGACTGGGAAAAAAAAAGGCAATATCAAATTAGCCAGATATCTAAATGCTGAGCATCGTTCTTCAACAGGTCAAAACCTACATAGGGAACTGGTTATAACTGTTTTCATACACACCAGGTCTGGTCCTATTTCTAAATATTCTTTTCTGTTTTTTCATCACACAAAATGCTTGCACATCCAGGTGTCACATATAGAAACAAATGAAAGGGAGAAACGGGGTTCAGTTCAGAAAACATCAAAAATAGAATACTCTTAGATTCAGGGGGCATGATGCCAGTTAGAGATTTGCTAGTACTCTTCCTCCTCCTGGCTGCCTTTTGGCCATTTTGCTGCTAATTAGCACTACCCCTGGATGGGCAGGATCAAGAAAAAGCCAGAAAAAAACATGTATCAGACAAGAATATGAAGTTGCTAAGTTGTTTTAGCCACTGATGCGGCCATAGACTGTTATGATCAGGGGAGGTGCAGGAAGGAAAAGAAAGCAACATCTGGTAACAGATGGTTTTCACTAGTTCTAGCACCCTTCCAAGAAGCACTGATTAGATGCCTACTGTGTACAGAACATTATCCTAAGCAGTAAGAATAGGTACAAAAATGAAAGACTGGGCCTTTGCCTTTCTGCAGCTTGCAATATACTAAAACAATCCTTCAATCATTAGGCTGTGTTACACTGCATAACTATTTAACATATGACATTAACCGGAAGTATTAGATCATTGAAATAAAATACCTTCTCTTCTTTTTTCTTTTGAGACAGGTTCTCACTATGTTGCCCAGGCTGGTCTCAAACTCTGCCTCTGTCTCTTAAAGTGCTAGAACTACAGGCATACACCAACTATTTTTGACATGAACTGAATTTATTAGGTCAAGCCTGAAGAGTATTATCATAGCCTTGAGGTAGAACTCTGGCTTTGGCATCTGGTGGTTAAATATACACTTTGTAGCCCTGGAAATGGTTGATTTCTGAATATTAACCACAGCACACAACAGCAAGGTTGGTATTGCCACCCTGTCATTGAACAGGTTCTCAACAAGTCCAGGTCCACAAAAACACTTTGCAATGAATTAGCATGAGAGAGAGCGAGAGCGAGAGAGAGTATGTGTGTGTGTGTATGTGTATGTGTTAGTGAGGCCTTTCTCTGAATTCGAAGAATACCATTACCCACCAATAGTTACATCAGACAGTAATTCCTACCCATACTTGCAGCCCGTTCCATATTTTAAAAATATTTCCATGCTTATGACCTAATTTTATCCCCAAAGAGCACATTTTTCTTATGATATGCTTGAATAATCAAAAGATTACCTTTTGTTTTCAAATATAAGGGAGGATGGTAGAAGAAAGTTAGAGTTAGAGGAATAAAGCAGGGAAACAAAGGAGGTGAGGACAGGGGCAGAGTAGAAGCGATAAAATGGGGTGAAGAGGAGGAAGAGAGAGAGGAAGGGAGGGGGAAAGGAAGGGTGAGTAGAAAATAGGGGAGGAAAGTAGATAGACTTATGAGTGCTCAGTATGAAAATTCATCTTTGCATTTCAATATCTAGCACTGTATTAGATACTCAAACCCATCGCTTCTTGTGGAAAGGGGAAAGGGGAAGAAGGAAGAGGGATGAGGCAAGAGAGGAAGGTACAGGGAGGAGAGAGAAGGAGCAAGCCTGAAGAAGGTGGTAGTCAAGCACCAGTTGCATTAAGGGGCTACAAGATCTCTAGAGTCTTTTCTTTAAGACTAAAGATCGTAAAATCTGATCAAGTTCAAATTAACAGTAGGGTATCTCTGGAAAGCAGAGTGAATTAGACTGAACCACTTGGAATCTGCAAAAGACAAGGAATCTGTATTAGTCAGGGTTTCAGGGTTCTCTACAGGGAGAGAACTAATGGAATATATACATATATATATATATATATATATATATATATATATAAAGGGAAGTTTATTAAGTATTATCTCATACAATCACAAGGTCCCACAATAGGCCATCTGCAGGCTGAGAAGCAAGGAGAGGCAGTGCGAATTCCAAAACTGAAGACCTTGGAGTCCAATGTTCGAGGGCAGGAAGCACCCAGCATGGGAGAAAGATGTAGGCTGGGAGGCTAAGCCTGTTCTCGCCTCACATTTTTCTGCCTACTTATATTCTAGTCATACTGGCAGCTGATTAGATTGTACCCACCCAGACTAAGGGTGGGTCTGCCTTTCCCAGCCCACTGACTCAATTTTGGTAATACCCTCACAGACACACCCAGGATCAATAATTTGCATCCTTCAATCCAATCAAGTTGACACTCAGTATTAACCATCCCAGAATCCTAAACAGAAAATTCAGAGGAGACAGAAAAGCTGTGCTTGCAAGTGCATACCAACAGAAAGCTCAGAAAAGACAGTGGTAGTGACACTGGGTCTCACACAGCGTCTGGACCTTTATATACAAAAGGGGGTGTTAGCCATTTATATATAACAGGCTGTGTGAATATGGCAGGGTGTGCTGTGCTATGATTCAAATAATTGAGAGCTAATGTTTACTAGTCAAAATTGGAATGCTCCAAAAAAGTGATTTCATTCAGTCTCTCTCTGATTCTGTCTGGAATCACAGCTCACTTACAGAGTTGAAAATATAAACATGAAAATAAGCTAAAATAGTTAATAGTGTCCTTTTAAATTTTTTAACAGATAATCTTTTTAATGCAATTACTGTAATTTTATCAAATTGCATAATTAGTTAATGCCTGAGAACTTGCCAATAGAAGGTGCAATTATGTTGTAAAAATTATACTCACAATATGCAATGATGGATTGTTCCTATTTTAAAAAAAAAGTGCTAAAAAAACTTTAAATATTTTGAAAGTATATTATGTAGTCCTTCATGAAAAGAAAGACAGGGAAACTATCTTATATATGTTAAATAATAAGAGACCAAATACTTTAAGCATTTAATATACCTATAAATTTTACATATATGTGTGTGCACTTATATATACACACTTTTAATATGTCTAAAAACCCCTCTTCTTCTGGTTATTATAACTGTGGAATTTCTGTCTTTCAGCTTTAAAGACATACTTTTAATTTTTTTTGAGACAGAGTTTAGCTCTTGTTGCCCAGGCTGGAGTGCAATGGCATGATCTTGGCTTACCACAGCCTCCGCCTGCTGGGTTCAAGCAATTCTCCTGCCTCAGCCTCCTTCCTTAGTAGCTGGGATTACAGGCACGTGCCACCATGCCCAGCTAATTTTTTGTATTTTTAGTAGAGACAGGATTTCACCATGTTGACCAGGATGGTTTCGATCTCTTGACCTCGTGATCCACCTACCTCAGCCTCCCAAAGTGCTGGGATTACAGGCGTGAGCCACTGTGCCTGGCTTGAAATACTTTTTTGGGCACCAACTGCACACACACCTACCAAATGGGCAACAATGTCTGCTCTACACATCCAATTGTGACTTCTGGTGGATGTCACAGCCAATGAAAGAGCTTAATCAAGTGCAGGTGCATTTTGTTGTGAATAAATTGGTGGCGGAACTTAAAGTAAATCTTTTAGACACAGTTAACACATAAATAATGAAAGCATCAAAAAGACATTTGACCAGCATTATTTAAAGAGTCTAATCTCAAAGTTGTAATTGCATTTGTCATTTCTACCAAAGCAAAATGAATCTGAATGTTTTTCGGTCCACAGAGCAATCATGGAAAACAGCAGTCTTCAAAGCGTTGCCTTCGATTTTTACCAAACAGCTCTCACAAAACATCCAACAGAGCAACTTTTAATTTCTCAAATGTCCTCTGCTTTTTTGTGTGCATGTGTGCGTGTGTGTGTGTGTGTGTGGTGTGCAAAAGTACATGTATGTTGGAAGGATTGGCTCTATTACTGCTACTGTTGTTTTTAAGTTCTATGTGAAATTACTTTTCATTTTCTCAATATTCTAGGATCTCTAAAAGCTAAGAATTCTATATATGTTAAATACGGGATATCACCAAGCAAGTGGACAGTTGTATCTTGTTAACTTTATGGATGGAGAGGTTGATTGATGCTTTAATTTGTATATTGTATTTCAGTCTTTGTCAACTCTGAAAAGTAAATTCTTTATTTTCTACACTAAAAAAAATTAGAAAAAAAGTCACAGATGTTAAAATCATAGCTTTATGAAGATACTCATTGATATATGGTACACTTAGATTACTTTTAAAGATCAAACATCCAACTAAAAATTTAATAAAACGAAGAATCCATCAATGCCCAACAAACTAGCCTCCCTTGACGCCACAGGTGTGTGCCTGAAAGATTGGTGGAAAATGAAAGGAAACTGCATAAATGCAATTCTATGTTAAAAGCATTAGGAAACCTTTGCTGTTTAAAATAACCTTCCGATGATGCCATCTGTCAAGTAAATACTATTTTATCATATGAAAAATGCATTTATATACTAATATAACTTTAGGTCTTTCTATAGACAACACTGGGGTTTATAAAATATAAGTACGTCATAATAAAACACCCATACATGATTCAACCTACCAAGATAAATATCACAATGCAAAGTTATCTTTTGAGAACGTTCTTCATTATGATCAAATAATGTATTAGCACTGAGATACTGTATCTATGAAATAAAGATCCCCACTAGAAATATGGGCCTATTTCTTTTATAGTCATTATTTCAAGATATTTTAAAAGAACACATTACTGTGGATAGTTATTCTCTTCTACCCTATCCCTTTTTCTTAACAACTTGGAGTACTTAAAAAAAAAAAAACTGAAAAGTACAAATGCCTTCCATGACCCCTTCCACTAATTATTTTCCTTTTTTCTTTCTTCTCTCCTTGAAAATCCCTCTACATCATCTAAAAGCATTCCTCAAAGGTGGGGAAAAAGTAAGTTGGACTCTAATTTGGGGCTCAGTTTAGAACCAAGCCTCTAGGGTTCTTCAGATCATCCAGCTGGATCCCAAGGATGTCAAATGCATGTGATGCCCAGGGTCTGGGCACTCCCACCTCTGGCTTCTTCAATTTCGGTCTCATCATCACTTGTGAATAAAATGACTGAGCTAAAGAATTATTCCTACCCATGTAATGAGGGTTTTTTCCTCTACAGTATCACAGCTTGGAAAAGGCTTAATCACCACACATAATATCTAAATACAGATCTTAAATGATCAGTATGGTTGCTCCTGGAGTCATTATCTAAATACAAGGACAACAAGTGCTGCATCCCGGGCATCAGTGAGAGGCAGAATAGCGGAAGGGGTAAGCCTGTGGAGGCTAAAGCAAGATGACCTGGGTTTCAATGCCACCTCTGCCTCATACATACACATGAGCTCTGTTACTGTACTTGACCTCTATAGGTTTATTTTTCTCAATTGTAAAAAGAAGATAGTAATGACAGTAATCACCACCCACATCAGCAGGTTGTGGTGAGAACTAAATTTATAAAATCCTTGGGACAGTGTCTGATAGTAAGCACTGAAATAAAAAACTATGAATATCCCTAGAGTCAAAATCTGTGGGGGAATGGCCATGTACATGTCTTGTGTATATGTTGTATATAAAATATCACATATATTTACAAATCTATTCATAAGGAAATATACAGGTGCACTTATTTAAGGCAAAATATTTTAGTTCTATTTGGCCTCGGTCAGTAAGTGGATATCTCATATTAATTTGTTTTTCAACTGGGAAAGCCAAGAATACGACTTTTTGAAGGAAGAAAAAAGAAAAAATATACATAATACAATCAAGTAAACCTTAGAAAATACAAGATACCAAAATATCTAGAAAACACAGGGGAAGGAGAAAGATTCAAAAGACAAAATGAGAAAGATTTTCAATGTTCACCCTAACAAGAAGAACTAAATCTGTAGAAATTTGATTTGGAATCCTTTGACCACCCTACAAATGCCCATGTTTAATTTCTTACGATAACAATAAATTCAATGCTATGCAGCAACATTAACATAACAGGTGCCAGTGAATTACAGATAACTTTCTTCTCTCATGTTGGGACTACAACCACCCCCGTAAGTGTAGCAGTGATAGATCGCGTCGTAGAGGAAGTTGAGGCTTGGATCATCTAGCAGGGTGAGTTTTTCACGTTTGTCCATCTACTTCTGATGAGACACCCTGTGGACCTAGATCTTAAGAGCCTGCTTTTTTTTTTAACTCCTGCTTTCAACAAGGTATGATTATGTTCATGCACATGTACACAGGCATCCATGGAAAACATATGGTTTGCTTTCATAAAGTCTTAACATTGATTTTGAGAATAGATTAAACACGATTCTATAATGTTCATGTTTGTATCACCTGGAACCAGAGTCCAGAACATAAAGTTAGTAGGCTACTTTATGTTTTCTCACAAAACAGAGGAAAAAAGCATCCCTTTGGTTCTGCCCTTAGTTTGTTGTGTTAGTGTCACTTCCTGTACCATCACAGGAAGAATAGCCCAACCAGGGACTGGTTCAACTAAAATAGCACCTTTCACATCTGTGCAGTGAACCCTCAACCAACACATACGCTAATTTCAATTAGAGGACCTGACTACAGGTCATTTAATACATCCTTGGCTTAAAACCTTGCTTCAGACACCACCAAACTGTTCTGCTCTGTAATGCCAAGGCGAGCAGTTGGAACATGAACAAAGTGTCACAATGATGAATAAAGACACCAAGCAACATTCTGTCTTCAACACATCACAGGAGAACATCCATCAGTGTGTGTCACCTCTGACAGATATGGCAGGTGCAGAGTGAATAAAGGCAGAGGAGAGCCTGGGGTTGGGGATCCAACATTTTGCAGAAAGACAACCCATCATGAAGTCCCACAGACTCCAGGACACAGTGCTACAGCCAAGGCAGCCCCCAGGTGTACAACCCCATCAGTCCCCTCCAGACAGGTAACAGGTCTACAGGCAAGGTACATGAATGCAACACATTTTCAAAGAAAAGGAAATGAAGGCTTGGCTACCCATAATCTTACTAAAAGAAGAATGAAAGAAGATGAAACTGCCCTACAGACCCCAGTGTGTGATGCTCCCCTCCCTGTGTCCATGTGGGGAGGGACAGAGCGGGTGGGGAGTTGGGGAGAGAGAGCATGGGGAGAAATGCTAGATACAGGTGATGGGGAGGAAGGCAGCACATCACACTGCCATGTGTGTACCTATGCAGCAATCCTGCATGTTCTTCACATGTACCCCAAAACCTAAAATGCAATAAGAAAAAAAGAGAAGATGAAACAGAAATATATTTTTTATTCTGTCCCAAGAAAGCATTTTCTGTATAGCCTCTCACTTTAATAGGAGAAATGGTTTTGGAATAATCATCACAACAGGAATAACAAAAACCATTTTTAATACAATTACACTTCATCAGCTTAAGGAGGGGATGTATCTACCATGTTATATCTGCGGTATTTCTGAGAATCACCAAGGCCGGTCAACATACACGTGGTCTAAATTTTTTAAAGTAGTTTTAAATTAAAAGAAAGTGAGTTTAAGTGAGCTCTTTTATTCCAGTACTTTCAGGACAACCAAATGATGGAATGTATGCATATAGCATGTCTAATTGGCTCTGCATTTTCTTCAGTGGTGTCCAATGGGAAATGTCCCTATACACACAGTCACATAAACCCATGTGTCCTTGCAACACCATGCTTCAGAAAACCAGCAGCAAGAACACCACTTTGATCTTCCTTGCAGTGAGCCTTAGAGACATTAGGGTACAACATGGCAGCCTGCATTCTCCAGCCTGGGGGAGGGCTCTTCTCCGAGGCATGAAGCCCAGCAGGGAGGAATCCCTCAGAGAACAGGCAGTGGAGATGTGACTCCATTTCCAAGGCTCCCTTCCTGTTTAGAAGTTCCCTCTATTAGACAACCTATTTCTATTCATCTGTTCTAATCTTTCTTCAGATCAAGCCAGCAGCCCATTAATCATTTCTGTCATCTCCCTCCAGAATCCACGGCAACAGATCTGTTTTTCTAAAATCACAGTGCCAGAAACTAAACTCGAGAAAGAGGAAATCCTCTCCTCCTCACAGCGGCTGTCTGGGTGCTGACTGGAAGAAGCCACCAATTGTGTTCATTTTCCTCTTTTGCCCAGAATTGCATAGAACATTCCATGGAAAGTTTTGAAAGGGAATTTGGGTGAGAAGCGGCGCTGGGGAGGTTGAAGAGGAACCCGATGCATGAAGCCACCAGCTGAGGAGAACGTGAGAAAGGGAAGTAGATAAACAAATGCTGAGACAATGACGGATACAGATTAATAAAACCATTATTAGTGTTTCTATTAAGGCCAAATGTTTTAGCAACTTCAGACAGCAGAAAAAGTATATGAAAGGTCAAGCCTGCAGGCAGCATGGGTCCTCTGCACTGAAGCAGTGGAGAACTAAAATAAACTCCACCAAACAAAATACTCCCCAATGGCAAAGAGAAAGCCTCTTTTGGAGCTGATATACTTGATTGCATAAAAATGTTGGGAATGACCTTGAACCCACTAACATCTTGGGCTAATAAATCGTTTTTTTCCTCCCCATTTTAAAAATAAGGCTATGCCTGTTGGGTAAGAGACAACAGAACACTGAGGATATATTGACAGTAGAAGACAGAACCACATAACATTCAGAAATCAGATTCACCAATGATCATGACCGATATTCACACTCTTAGATCACTCATGCCTCTTAATAGTTTTTATAGTGATCTTTGCACACGACAGAAATAAATGGCATGATACCAAATATACAAAGATTTGCAGTTGGGAGGCTTGATTTCTCCTCCCATGGCTGACATTGCCAATTTGATCAAGGACAAGTCCCTTTGCAAATGAGAGAGAATGTGCTGAGATACAAAGTGAGGGCATGAGGCCAGCTGTGAAGTCCGTCCAAGATTCTTGGGCTCTCAGTGGTAGACTTAGGTGGTTTTAAGATCTCTTGCAGCTCTTTGATTCTGCGATTTTATTATGCTTCATAAGGATGGGCCAATGTCACCAGAGAAAGGAGTACATTTCATATACAAGGGTGGTTCCCCTTTGTGGGACTGAATCAAATTGTAATGTGTAATGAAGAGTATGTCCCAACTGGCTTGAAAT
The DNA here is from genome assembly GCF_009761245.1 of Sapajus apella. Taxonomy (NCBI): domain Eukaryota; kingdom Metazoa; phylum Chordata; class Mammalia; order Primates; family Cebidae; genus Sapajus; species Sapajus apella. The sequence continues at coordinate 3,414,448 of NW_022437020.1, read as the reverse complement.
GAATAAACATCTTTAATATCAAAGTTCAGGAATAATTTACTTAAAATCTAAATTGAACAATTCAGTTATTATTTAGTCATGTGATTTTTCAGATGCCATTTTAAAAAAATTACAGGCAGTCACTGGCACAGAATGAAAAAATATAAACGCAATGCAGGACTATACAAATGTAGCGAGGGAAACATTATATATATATATACCAAAAACAACAACAACAAAAAAACAAAAAAAAAAAAACCCCTGGTGATCTTAAATTTACCAAGAGATGGTATATGACTGGGATTTGGGGAATTTAAGGCGACTCCAAGGGTAAATTTGACCTAAGTACTGTCTTAGAAAAACAACCCCCACACAATCACCTATGCTGTAATATATTTCAGAAAGATGAATAGATGTAAATAAGAAGCAAATAATTTGAACATATAAAAGGGAACTTACCACGAATGCTATTGTACTTCTTAATGTGGATTCCCACTGGAAGCAGCTTTTAAGGAACTGCATTGTATTCCATATTGCCATAGTGATTCTTTTCACACGGTCCACATCTCTTGATAAGATCTGATTTAAAAAAAAAAATGGCCAACAGGAAACTAGATTTAAATACTCCAAATATTCCCTCTGGATCAAGTACCCTGATCATTTACATTATGTTCTATATAGATGCCAATTTAAAAAATGATAATAATAGAAAGGAGAAGAGCTGACACTTCTAAATTCTTTTTAAAATATGAACATTCACAGAGGAAAAGAGAATCAAATGCATTTTAGCATTCATCTGAAAAAGAATACCCTCTTTCAACATGTTCAGCGCAAAAATGGAACTGGTGACACTACAGAAGCCAGGCATTTAATGTTGGTGAATTTGTATGAGAAAGGCACATACAAGAGTCAGAGAGAGAGAGAGTGAGAAAGAACTAGAAAGAGAGAGAGAGCTAGAGAGATACTGACACAAAATGCATGTCTCTGTTGTTTAGTTTGGAAGCAAATTAATAGATTTACAATAAAAACATACAAGTATTATAGCTCATCTAGTCCAGAGGTCTACAAAACTGCAGGAGTTCTGGGAAGATGTTTGAGTTCTCCCTGGGCAAGTTACTTAACTTCTCTCTTATAAAATAGAGTTGTTATTAGTTCTAATCTTATAAGTTGTTAAGAGAATGACAAAGCTTAGAAAGGTGCCTGTCACATAGCAAATGCTTTCAAGTATTTGTATCCTTAGGAAATGTTTCAAATTTATCAAAATTTGGGGGCATTAAGTAGGAAGAGGCATGTGGGAAGGGCCATAGCATACCCTAGATTTCAGCCCTATGTTCCCAGTGCTCTCAAAGCCCAAAACCACCCCACATGGAGGTTTTGTTTTACAAAGGAAATGTCTCTCTCCCAGTTGTAGGCAGATTCATTTCAATGTGCTTGCAAAGCAGCTACCCCACCCACCTCAATGCAGGTTTTAACTTTCAAGTAAACAGAGCAAAAGGCAATAATAATAATAAAATAAGACATTTACTCAGATTACACAAAATAAATATTACGCTCAATGTTATGGCAGACCAAAACGAAATATTTGGAGGCTTCCCCTAGGAAGATGTTTAAGGCCTTTCCCAAGCATGCTCAGAAATTCATGGGAAACAAAAGGATGATAAGATGTCTTTCTATTTAACTGCTTTATGTAATCCACAGCTGCTCACCCCAAAGGAAGTAGTGGAAGTAATAAACTCCTGAAAAAGGGGACACTTTGTTCTTTGTTACACAATTGAAGAGGGACGATAGGTACAGAGAGAAATCCTGAACTGTGAAGAGTACAACAGGGAGGGACTCTGAAAACGAAATGTAAAGGTCACGGTATAAAAAAAAAAAAAAAAAAAAAAAAGAAAAGTGAAACTTTCCCTACGGGACCTGAACTTCACTTTTTGTTGAACTGAATGAGAGAATTAAGGGCAACAGGCAGAGAGAGAGAGATCTTGCCTTCAGTATGGGCTGAAATGCCAACACATCCCAAATTTAGACCACGCCAAGGTGGTAGGAACATCCATGAGTGAAGCCCAGGCCAGAAGTCTCTAAAGATCTGTCGGGTTAATTATGTTATTGACTCCACAGGCTGCACCTCCCTGAAACTTTAAAGGGTAGAGAACGAAATGGCTGTGATTAAAGGGTGGGTAGGCAGGACAAGTAGACTCTGGAAGACATTGACAGTCTTGATGCTAGGAATTTTTGTTTATTCAATGAATCAGGATAATAATGGGGGCCTGAGACCTTCTATTTCATCCAAGAATTATGTTTTAAGTCTTCCCCTTCTTTTAAGTTTCTTTCTTTTTTTTTTTTTTTTTTTCAGAGACTGAATTTCACTCTTATTTCCCAGGCTGGAGTGCAATGGTGGGATCTCGGCTCACCGCAACCTCCACCTCCCTGGTTCAAGCATTTCTCCTGCCTCAGCCTCCCAAGTAGCTGGAATTATAGGCATGCACCACCACACTCAGTTCATTTTTTTGTATTTTTAGTAGAGATGTGGTTTCTCCATGTTGGTCAGGGTGGTCTCGAACTCCCATCCTCAGCCCACCTGGACCTCCCAAAGTGCTGGGATTACAGGCATGAGCCACAGCGCCTGACCAGTCATCCCCTTCTTATGGAGCTGACGGAGGTCCTTATTTTAGGAGAGAAGGGGACAAAGAGAAAGAAGTAGAGAGATGGGGCAAGTAAGAGAGAGGAGGAATGAGAAGGAGGAAAAGATTCAAGGAAGAAATTATAGTCAAGTGTTAACTTCAGGTGCTGGGTGCTGAGTGTACAAATCAACAAGCCATCTACTGCACTGACCCACCTTTTTGGAGAGCTTGCGGCTGTCTTCAACAAAGCGCTTTTCCCTGGGAGTAAAGGTCCTAATACTTGCTTTGACCTAGAAAGACATCATTGTTAAAAAGAGCGGCAATTATAGAAACTTCATCCATCTAGTTTTCTTAATGACAGAAAATCATGCAAATCAATAGCTTCTGACTCTGACCTTAGCAGGGACCAAAGAAATGGTAGACACATCTGTGCCCTGTACATGTTTCTGGGGGTCTCATTTGATAAGAGTCCCTAGCATGGGTCAGACTGAGTCTAGGAGGGTACTGTCTCCACTTTGCTCATTCCCTTGGAGGTATTTAAAACCACTGCAGAGATTGAAGTTCATGAATTTTTCAAACTAACGTCTGTAAAAGATAAAACTTTCTTCTTAACTCCTTTTAAGTTAAGCTTCCAACAGTAATGTCTAGCATGTGAATAACAATTTCCAGCTTACGAAAATACATTTTTCACAGAGAATCTTATTTCCTTTCAATGGCCTGGAAAAATAACTTGATGAGCCATTTTAGCCCCATTTTACAGGGAAGAAACTGAGGCTCAGAGTGACTTAGGCACCTGTTCAGACTGAGTAAAACCTTAAAGAATCGGATTAAAGTCCTTCTCCATATCTAATGAACTGTAAAATCCCATAACCAAAACATTTTCTCTTCAAGCCTGTATCTCCCTTTTCCCTTAAACTCAGGTTTTGCTGGTATTCATACTCTATATACAAACGTTTTCCAGGAGAAAGCAGGAGATGAGGCTGACCTGCTTATAAAATGCATGTATGATTTCCTTGAAGGGAAAGAGAAGGAAATGGGAAGCAACAACACATCCTTATACTGGAGACTGTGCTGAGTTCTAGTATTACTGAGAATGTGATGGGAAAAAAAAATATATATATACATATATATATATATATTTAATTTACATGATATATAATATGTATTTTATATACTATACATTAGATAATTATATATAACATGTTATATACATTTTATATAAAGTTTTATAATATATAGATTATACAGAAAATGATTTTCCTTTTTTTAATTTTATTCCTTGACATTTAGATTTACTAAGAACTAAACACCATCAATTCTGTTGATTCACCATCAAATCTGTTGATCAACAGAATCTGCTGATCCTGCTGATTCATCAATTATGCCGATTCTCCCTTAATACCACTTGAGAGCTGGGATATCCAGCACATTTTATGACTCAGTTTTATAACACTATTTTTCCCTCCCTCTCTGGCTGCAAAAATTCTGAAACATCTTACATTGATTTGAGCCTCCAAAAGCTAGTCACCCCTTATTTTGGGTATGGAAAAGCTGAGAAGTATGACCCAGTTACACTTACCGGATTATATATGATGTCCATCTCTAAGTAAATAACTCCTTTAAAAGCTTGTTCTAACTCTTTATTCTTTAGTACATAACAATTTGGTTGTCCATCTTTAATCTGTCACAAACAAAAGATAAAATACACATTGATGCAAAGTTACTATGTGGTCTAAAGCAAATAACCAAAATTAGCTTTGGGAAAACTGATAATGTAGAATGATCACAGATGAAGCAAATATTAAACCCACCACAAATCACCTTTTACTTCTAGAGTGCTGTTATAACACACTCTAGATAGGAAGATAAAGTGACAATCACCAGGCTGAAACTGATGTGTGGATGAAAAATACTGGTACAAATCGTTAAGTTACACATTTCCACTTACTCAAAAATGATGAATATTCTACAAAATTCCTGGCCAACACAGTTCAAGATGGTAAAGGTCATGGAGAGAAAGGAAAGACTAGGAAACTGCCATAGATTAATGAGAAGAGACTAAAGAGATAAGATGACTAAATGCAATGCGGTATTCTGGATTGGGTCCTTGAACAGAAAAAAAGATACTGGTGCAAACACTGGTGAAATCCAAATAGGGATCAGCGTTTAATCGCAATGTAACAATGTTAGTTCTTTTCAGTGTTAACAAATGTATTATGGTAGTAGTATAAGACGTCAACATTAGACTAAACTGGACAAAGTATGTATGGGGAACTCTGTATTCTCTTTGAACTTCTCTGTAAATCTGAAACTATTCCCCCCAAAAGGTTATTTTTTACAGAAATGAAGAAAGGAGCTGGTTTTAATAGTGTTTTGCTAGCCAGGAAACAATGCAAATTAAATAAATAAATCAACTTAGAGCTCAGGTCAGAATCCAAAAACACTCCAAATGCACAAAGTGCCAACAAATCCTCAAAATAAACAAGTTTCTCTGCTATCCTCTCTTGGCTGGCATGTCACATCAGTTCTATACACTAGTCTACCTCTGGATCCCACATATAAGTTATCTAAGTAAAACATCTTCAGTATCATTTTGAAAACTAATTGGCTCCTATGAAAGACAAGTTAATTAGCTTGATTTAATCATTCTCTTTTCAGATTTGATGGCAGCCATGATTTTACATAGTAGTAGTACATGTACTGATTAAACTTCGTGCTTTTAAGAAGCATACCTGCTAACTCCAAAAGGGCCTCAGCAAAACTTGAGTTAATCAAAAGCTCTACTTTAGATTGTGATGATCAAAAATTTAAATAGCATAGGAAATCTAACAGCATGAAATTTGAGCCATATTTTAAAGGACTATTGCTGTCACTACAAGCATTCACACAAGTGTTCTTATAAACAGTGGTGGAAATGAGTTGAATAAGTCATGGGGGGAAACAGAGCAATTCCACTTTACAAGGGAGAGGTCATCTTCCTTCCCAAAGTCACTCCACCTCTCTCTGATTGAATAGGTTTGATACAGAAGGATGGTTTTCCTGCCCGGCAGCTAAGAGGAAGGGGGTGCCCCATAAAGACCTGGTTTCCTTCCTAAACGGTGTCCAAACAGGATTCTGAGCTTCCGCTTTGATACACAGTTTCACTTAATAAATTGTGGATGTTAAAGTTGAAAGAAATAAATACAAAAACAGCCTGACAACTTGCCAAGCTGACTTGGGTCCAGTTTAGCTTTGCTTCAACCCACAGTCATTGTACCGTTATCTTAAAATTTCCATGATTTCTCAAGGGTTGGCGAAGGATAACAGAAGAACAAGAGGTATCAGTATAAAGAGAAATATTTTATAGCAAAGGGATTTAAAAAAAAATTTGGTAAATGACCATTTCCTGTTTCCTAATGTCCGTCACATTGTGTCAGCAAAATCAGAACCCACCTAAGGACATTAAAGCAGCAAAGTCTGAGCTAGAATTAAACCTATGCATGTTTGGTACCTAACTATCTTTAAAAATAGAATATAAGTTTAAAAATTATAAAAAGTTTAAAAATTGCAGAAAAAAACTGGTCTCTTGAACTTCCACAAACACCAAATTCCTTCCCCTAAACATAAATTAGATAGGAATTTGGCATGCATCCTTTGTAAATTTTATTAAGATTTTATATTTATAAAAATAGTCTTGGCCGGGCGTGGTGGCTCAAGCCTGTAATCCCAGCACTGTGGGAGGCCGAGGCGGGTGGATCACGAGGTCAAGAGATCGAGACCATCCTGGTCAACATGGTGAAACCCCATCTCTACTAAAAATACAAAACATTAGCCGGGCATGGTGGCGTGTGCCTGTAATCCCAGCGACTCAGGAGGCTGGGGCAGGAGAATTGCCTGAACCCGGGAGGTGGAGGTTGCGGTAAGCCGAGATGGCGCCATTGCACTCCAGCCTGGGTAACAGGAGCGAAACTCCATCTAAAAAATAGTCTTAACAGACAAATGTATTTTGTTTTGCCTAAGTGACAAATTATATGTATTTTGCAATTTTCTTTTCTATTTATCAGTATGACTTGGTAATCTGTTTAGATTAGTATCGAGGTCTGATTCATTTTTTATACTGCTATATAATCTTTAAAAAGTGAATAAATTATAATTTATTAATTATCCTATTGATAAACATTCAGTTTTTTCCACTTTTCTAGTCTCTCTGCTACAAGGAATATCTTTAGAGAAAAGATAAAAGGTAAAGGAAAATAAAAGGTAACAGAAAGAAGAAAAATGCTAGTTTGTATTTGGAATATGTTTAAGAACAGGTGAACACATTTGAATAGTGTTATAATTAACACTGAGATAGTAACAGAAGAGACTATTTTAAAAAATATTTTCCCTTTCCTCCCTGATTATATAATTGAACTTCTAAAGCAAGAATATCAGATACAAAGTTCTGTATCAACCAACTTGGCAAACTCCTACCTTGGAGCATTTATGTAATAGGAAATGAAAACTCAACATATATATATATGCACATACACACGCACATTCCATGTCTTAACTATATTATTTATATTTAAAAGTCTGAAAATTATTTCTATGTTTATAACTTTAAAGCTTCTATTAAATAAACAGCCATAATTAATTAAAGCACAGTAAAAAGAAAATTTAGAGGAGAATCCATATATACTCTTCATTAATTTTGAGATCTCTGCCAGCAAAGACAAAATGGAACGACATAGCTTTCAATTTTTGATGGAAGGAGAACGCAATTCATCTGGAGAGATTTCCTGAGCTGACATTTGGGAGGATTTCATTTCATTCAAATAGGAATCTTGGATAAAATGATAATGTCTTTAACTTCAGTTTTCCAGGATAAACTCTTCAAATTGACTTAGTACACATTTTTGTATACTTGCCTTTTCATGGGCAAATAGTGCATAACATTAGGCAAAAAGCTGAAGAAACAATCTATGTAGAACAGTCACAATAGACTTAACTTGAGAATGCCAACACCCCTAATCAGGAAAATTAACATTTTCATGTCCCTTAGATTATTTTCAGAAATATGTCACAAAGCTTTTATGGAACATGCTAACAGTTAATTCCTGGTTCAATTAGTCAGTAGATAAAAGTACAAGAAGTCTAAGTAATGATTCAGAATTTTGGAGCCAGAGCCAAGTAATTTTTAATTTCACCCACAATCATGCTTAAGCTATTCAAGTTTTTTCAATATAAAAAGAACATTAATATATTTACCAAGCTGAGAGCACAGTAAATATGACCAGTTTTTAGATGTTGGTTGATAAAACTAATTTTTCATTCAAAGAAATGATAGCATTCATTATATTAGAAAACTAAGATATTTTACAATCAGCATATACCAGAGGTGAGCATGTGAGAACAGAGAAAAAAAGCTTCTCATCTTGAACTCTTTTTAAAATAATTATCATTATTATGCTTTCCTATGAAGATCTTTGATGCAATGAGTTACAAACTTACTCAATAGCAAAGTTAATCAGAATCAATATGAAGGAATAAAACCATCAATGGCTTTCAAGAGGAAAGATACACACTTAAGATCAAAATCCAAACTAAAGAGCCATATTGATTCCCCATTATTTGACCTTCCAGTTAGAAACTGAGGACACTGCATATAAATGGGATTGTTATTTCAGCTGCTATTCCCGCCACATAAAAGGGAAAATAATGTGACAATGCCATGACATATTACTGGTCCTAGCTGATTCACATGGAAAGTGGCTCTCCAATAAAATGTGATGAGGACAGACACGTGGCTGGGCAACAGGAAAATCCATACACTATACTTGGTATCCTTTCACATTCTTGTTGCCGCTGGGAATCAGGCCTTGTTCCCATGACGTGAGTTACAAACACAATGAGAAAGCTCTGCTAGGTCACTGTTTGCCTGCAAAGAAGCTCAGCTACCAGCCAGTAGAGGCAGCATGGAATTCATCACCCCAGATCTCCTCCACTTCTACCTCACTTCTTCCTTCTTCAGACAATCCACTGCCTGAAACTCAAACCAACTCCCCTTAAAATATAAGCTGTCCCTACAAAAGCAATACATATTAATTCCAAAAACTGTGTAAAATTTATAAAAGTGTTTAATAGAAGAAACCACAATGTTAATATCACATTTTTAAACAAACACTCATGTTAAGTTCATGAGGTATATTTGTATTTGGTCATTTCCATTGCTAAAACAGTGCAAATGAAGATAATGCCAGCTTATACTATAAATGCTCACTGTGTGCCAGGGAATGTTGTGCCCACCTCACACTTAACAACTCTGATCTTCACCATATACCTCCAATACAAGTAGAAGGATATAATTTTTGTTTTAGCAACAAAGAAATGCAGACAGAGAGGTTAAGTAACTTGTCAAAAATCACAGTCAGTTTAACGGAGTCATCGGGGTGTCAACCTACGTGGTCTGGCTACAGCATTTGCATTCTTGACCATCATGATCATAAATGAATAAATTATGAGTCATTCATATGTGTTCAGCTATCATGATTTTGACTTTATTCCTTTTTTTTTTTTTTTTTTTTTTTTTTTTTGAGATAGAGTTTTGTTCTGTTGCCCAGGCTGGAGTGCAATGGCCTTATCTTGGCTCACCACAACCTGTCTCTTGGATTCAAGCAATTCTCCTGCCTCAGCCTACTGAGTAGCTGGGATTACAGGAGTATGCCACCACACCTGGCTAATTTTTGTATTTTTAGTAAAGACGACGTATCACCATGTTGGCCAGGTGGGTCTCAAACTCCTGACCTCAGGTGATCCACCCACCTCAGCCTCCCAAAGTGCTAGGATTACAGGCATGAGCCACCATGCCTTGCTGATTTTCACTTCTTTGAATTAAGTTTTCTGCTAGGTTGATTTGTCTTTTCCTTATTGATTAAAGAAAATGTACATACTGTACTAGTGATATTATCCATTTGTTTTACCAGTCTATCCTTTGTCTTCAGTTTCTGCTGGTGATTTTTGTTTTGGCCTTACTGACACCTTAAGATTTTTTTCTCTCTTATTCCTGCTTCTCAGGTTACTTGCATAGGATTTCCCCACTATGTTAACATTTTTAATGAAGTCTGTTTGAAGTGTTTGATCTTTAATTCATCCTGAAATTGTTATATCTGCTCTAATACACTGATAGATTTTCCCCAATGGATAAGCAACCAGGTTCCCAGAATTGTTTATTAAATAGTTTATCATTCCTCAATGACTTCATTCTTCAAGTCTATGATAAATTAAACGATTTCCAATCAGTCCTCTCTCAAGCCCTTCAGTAGAGTCCTAGAATTTCTTCACATTTCTTCTTAGACAATATATTTTTTCGGTTTGTTTCCTGTTGTAGTCTTGAATTCTTTTTTCACTTTTTAAAAATGTCTTCCTGTTGTGTATAGTCATTAATCCTATTTTTGTAATGTTGATCTTACTGATATTTTATGCATTCTAATATGTTTCCTGTAAATTTTCTTTATGTTCATAGATAACATATGTTATTATCAGGTAGATAGTATTTGCAAATAATATTTCTTTTATTAAAATGTGCATATCATATTTGTTACAATTTTGTATTGCTCAAAACTGACATAAAAGGCTTAATTTTCCATTGTTAATTCATAAACATAAAAACTCATTAGAAGTTTCAAACAATCCTATGCAATAGGAACTATTATCAATTTAAAGACGAGATCATAGAGGGAATAGCTCTATCTTCTCCAAGTCTTTCATTTATTTTATGTTCTTAATAAATTTAAGTCATATAAGAATGGCTTGTCCCTTTAAGGATTGAAAAACACTTGTTCATAAAATAATTTTGATCTGTTATTTCCTTATTTGGGGGAGGGGTGGATGCAGGGAGAAAAGGCTGAAATAATTTCATAACTTTTCCTAGTCTTCCCATAATTAATTATTTTCACTAAATAGTATATCCAAGTTGCTCTAGTTATACTTTTTCAAGACAATTTTCTTTACTTTTTAAATAAACATTTATTTTCCCAAACATGGAATTATATTATGTTTACAGTTTGTATGGAGAGATTTTATACCTTTACAGTACACAAGTTCTCCCAAGGAACATCTCTAGAATTATTCATGTTTTCTCTCAGACCCCTCAGGGAAGTTTAGTGTTCTTCACAGCTCTTTCCTCAACCTTAATATATTTTTTTCTTTTTTTTCCATGAACCCTGTAAATGGTTTGCCTCATTTGATTTTTGGGGAATTAATATTGAATTCATCATATCTACTGTTCACATATTTTCTATATTATTGCGCTCTGCTTTTATATTCAAGTTTTATTTGAGTTTTTTTGTTGTTGTTCAGATGTTTAATTGATTTTCAACCTTTCTTGTTTAATGCCAAATCTATTCAAGGTAAGAATTTCCTCTGAATAATACTTTTGACCCTTATCAATATTTTTATGTATAGTATTTAACTGTCCATTTCTGAGTAGTTTACAACTGCAGTTTTGGTATCTACCTTAGTTACTTGGGATTTCCCACCCCCAACAAATAGCTTGATATTTCTGTTATCAATTTCTAATTTCTGCTTTTTGTGAATTTGCTGAAATATTTTGGACCCAGAACATGATTGGTGTTTGAACATGTTAAATAGGTACTGGAACAGAATATTTTCTATTTTTTATGTGTATGTGTACATACACATACATTAGATCAAGCTTAATTGCTTAACTTCTCCAAAGTTTGAGAACCACCACCTTAGTATGCTTAGAAATCATCTGAGAATCACCTTAAAAAAATAAAACAGAGAGAGAGTCTAGAATCTCCTGCTGAGAAATGTAATGGCTGCAGAAGAGTGTGCAGGAATCGTCACTGCTAACACTTCCTGGATCTTCCCATATTAGGGCCTTTAAGAAGTATCAATTCCCAGCCTTTTTTGTCTCTGAATTTTTAAAAAGCTGAATACATAATATATATCGTTTGACAATTCTATTTTATTATTTTCCCTGTTTTATCACGCATATATATTTCTATGAGAATTAATCCACTTAAAGGTTCATATTTATAATAACCTTATTGTTAATTCAATCTTTTTTTTACCCCTAAAACTGTATCAAGTTTCTGACCCACCTTTTCCTTACATTTGTGTAGGATACTTTTGCTTATCTTTTTCTGTATTACTGTGTTTTAGGTGTCTCAAAGAAGCAGCAGTTAGCTTTTACTCTTTGAATCCATGTAAGAGATTTTTCCACTTAATAGAAAAGTTTAGCCTATTTAACATCTGCCACCATGTGTGATTCACCCAGCTTTCTACTTGCCATCAGGAGACTCGTACAGTCATTCTTTCTCTCTTAGCCTGTCTGTTCTAATCAAACACCCACACTGTCTACTATATGTGGTTCATGATCTCTCCAGCATGTTAAAGGTACTCTTTCCTAGTTTCTAGGACAAATAGGAAATTTGCCTTACTTTGTCTTCATTTATTTATTTCAATGGACATTTTGGACCAGGAGTAGAGAGTGAGAAGAGTTGAAAGTTTGCGTTCAAAGTGACCATTTTTGCCCCGTATTGGGTCTCAGGTTTTGTCTTTAGCAAATAATTTCCCAGTTGATACATTCCTCTCTCCTTTTCACCTATGCTCACCCCATGATGACAACCTAAGTCACGTGGAATTCCCCAACCAAATCTATGCCCTGGAAAACCAAACCTTGGCAACAGATTACTTCCACTTTTTTAAGCTTGATTATAAATCAGTATTATTTACCTTAATGGCCAAAAGTTTCTATATTAACGTAAAACAACCTATGATTGTTCAAGTCCATTTCAATGCACAAACCCATCACAGGTGAAACTTGGGCAGTAGAATTAATTGAAAATGCAAATGGAGATTTACATGGCATTTCTTTGGTATAAGCCATTACAGAAAATTTGTTCCATAAAACGAATTAAGTGAAGCTGTTACTGGTGCAGCCAGCTACCGATGGATATATATGGATTCCAAGAGAGTGCTGGGACTCTAGAAGGGCAGCATAAAGGGCCATGCTTCTGATTATAGAGTCACTTGTGACATTGGCCTGCCTTATACAAAAGGACTCACATTTGATTCAAAATGCAGGTCTTCATCAAACTGTAGATGATTTCTTATTAGTTATTAAGAAATACCAATGTATGTATGCTTTTCCTATTTTACAGATTGCCACAAAAGCTGATTTTCAGTCTTCTCAAATGGGTCTACTGAGTAATTTTGACAGGGTAAATCTGTGATTAAATAAAAAGGAATGACCTAGAGAAGAATTCAGCCTGATTTTCAGGACAGAATTAAGATCACTTAATTGAGGATAAAAATATTAAATAAGTCTATTTGAATGAGTGAATTATCAGAAGATAATGTCTACTGCCTGACATGTTTTAAGACTCTAAAAGGTGCTTAGTGTTTTCCAATGCAGACTATGTTACTGATTACAAGAGTACAGGAGCAATGTGAAAATGAGTAAATATTAGAAGTCTTCAGATTATAATGCATTCCAGTCTCAATTTCCCACTGTTTTTACCCATGGATATCTTAAAAAGTATTGCATATCTATAAAACTTTTAAAAAGTATTGCATAT